>NC_133325.1:58033623-58369553 GCF_042186555.1 Aquarana catesbeiana
GCCCAGTTTGGACATTTTCACTTAGGGGTGTACTCACTTTTGTTGCCAGTGGTTTAGACATTAATGGCTGTGTGTTGAGTTATTTTGAGGGGACAGCAAATTTACACTGTTATACAAGCTGTACGCTCACTACTTTACATTGTAGAAAAGTGTCATTTCTTCAGTGTTGTCACATGAAAAGATATAATAAAATATTTACAAAAATGTGCGGGGTGTACTCACTTTTGTGACATACTGTGTGTGTATATAGATATATATATATATATATATATATATATATATATATATATATATATATATATATATATATATATATACAGACACACACAATCAATTAGTCCCTTATGTCATTTACGGGGTGATATTCTCAAACTTCTGTTATGAAAAAGGAATAAAATATTTAAATAGGAAAATGTAAAAAAAAGTATGCTTGTCACATATTTTACATAGCACAGACTTATTTGTATTTATATTACCCTCCGCAGACTGCATTTTGTCACTGGGAATTGCAGGATGATATAAATACCATTCATTGACATACACAGTCTCATAAACACTGAGCTGAACCCTAGATCCGGAGAGGGTAAGGACAAGAAATCTCTTCCCTTCTAAAAACTGTAATCCCATGTTTTAGATTGTGTTTGCACCAGCAGAGTATCCCAACGCAAGAAGAAGGCATTACAAGCACTTGCTGAATCTAACTCCAAATAATCATCTAAAATTGATTAAATATGGATTCCAGGCATGGCAAATTTCTACATATTACATTGGACCAGCTTGGACCAATGTAATATGTATATACCATACCCGTGGGATCCTGTGGGATCCCAGCTACTACAGTAATCTTCACTAGCTTTTGGGTCCTTATTCTGGGCGCTATTCAGAGAACACTTTGCATTTTCTCAATGAATGCGAAGTGTTCTCGGACATCACCACCCCAGCTCTGCACCTCGTCAGAGAAGGTGGGGAATTTAGGGGAGAGCTCTGTACTGGTGGGGGACATTTGAGGGAAAGCTCTGTGCTGGTGGGGAGATTTGAGTAGGGAGCTCTGTACTGTTGAGGGGATCGATTTGGGGTAGAGCTGGTGGGGGATTTTGGGAGAGAGATCTTTACTAGTGGGGATATGGATTTAGGAGAGCTGTGTACTGGTGGGGGGGCGTGGATTTGGGGGGAGAACTCTGTACAGGTGAGAATATTTGGGTGGACAGCTCTGTAATAGGGAGGGATGGTGAATTTGAGGGGAGAGCTTTTTACTGGGGGGGTTTCAGAGAACACTTTGCATTTTCTCAATGAATGCGAAGTGTTCTCTGATGTCACCACCCCACCTCTGCACCTTGTCAGGTGGGGAATTTGGGGGAAAGCCCTGTACTGGTAGGGGACATTTGAGGGAAAGCTCTGCACTGGTGGGGAATTTGGGAGCGAGCCCTGTACTGATGGGAAACATTTGAGGGAAAGCTTGGTGCTGGTGGGGGAATTTGGGGGAAGAGCTATGTACTGGTGGGGGATCAGAGAGACAACTCTGTACTGGTGGGGGAATTTGGGGGAAGAGCTCTGTACTGGTGGGGGATTAGAGAGACAACTCTGTACTGGTGGGGGGATAGATTTGGGGGAAGAGCTCTGTACTGGTGGGGGATTGGAGAGACAACTCTGTACTGGTGGGGGGATGGATTTGGGGGAAGAGCTCTGTACTGGTGGGGGATTGGAGAGACAACTCTGTACTGGTGGGGGGATGGATTTGGGGGAAGAGCTCTGTACTGGTGGGGGATTGGAGAGACAACTCTGTACTGGTGGGGGGATGGATTTGGGGGAAGAGCTCTGTACTGGTGGGGGGATATTTGACTGAACTTGAGCAGTTCTGCAAAGAAGAGTGGGCAACATTGCAAAGTCTAGATGTGCAAAGTTAGTAGAGACACATCCCAAAAGACTAAAGGCTGTAATTAAAGCAAAACGTGGTTCAACAAAATACTGACACAAGGGAGTGATCCTTTTTCCAACCCATTGATTCTGTTTTTTAAGTTTTTTCATTTTTTGCTGACATGTTGGTGCTATATCTTTCACTTAGATGTTATAAGTTGCACTGAGTAAATACAGCTGGATAAAATAAAAACCGTGTCTGTCTTCATTTTAGTTTGAAAAGCAACACAATGTGATTAATATAAATACTTTTTTCCCCTTTTGGTTCTTTCCAGTGAATGGCTGTGCAGGGGGAAGATTTGTCAGGACAAGTCTGGTCATTGGAGGAGAGCAGGCTGTGTTCTCGGCACAGCTAGAAAACTGACCATGCTGTGCTCTCATGCCTAGTTTTTCATAGTAAAGAAGAGGAATTGCCAGGAACACCAGGATTTCACACAAATGAAGCAACACAAAGAGAACAGGATACTTTTTTTTTATACAAGTACATGGTACAGCAGGCACATATCAGGAATATGAAATGTTGGGTTTACCTATTCTTTAAAGTACAGTGCTCAGCATAAATGAGTACATCCTAACAGATCTGTCAAAACCTTTACTTTCCTTTCAGAATCAACATTTTCTATGGGACAGGATACTACAAAATATTCCCACAAATGTGGGCCATTGATTGCAACCAAGATCGGTTGTATGCTGCACCTGGACTGCCCAGGTCTCAGCCAGCCCCTGTGCAAGAGCCCTAAATCTAAAAAAAGAAATAACAATGTTGACCGGACATACATTCACCACCCATTTTCTTGTCTATTAAAGACTTGAGCAGTTTCCTCACTAGGATTACAATTCCGTTGGCAGACGTTACTCATAGTCTGGTGTTCTCCTTTAATAAAGTAGTTAAAAATCTTTAGGTGTGTTCTGCTCTTAGAATGTCTAAATAGAAAAAAAAAGGCAATAAAAAGTTAATATTTTTTCCAGCATTCTCTCATCTGGCATGGTCTCGACTGTTTTAATACCCCACAATTTATCTTCTGCATGCCTACAATTGTTATTAAGATATAAAATATGACAGTATGGTTATAAGTCATTTCTGCAATCAGGCCTGGTGCCTATGGTGGATTCCTGGAATTCTTCCTAGACTCAGTGTGTTTTTACAATTTTCCGTTTTCCAGTCTGTGTAATAGACCCCTTTACTCTACTATACTATGTCAGTAGAGCAGGGGAAGGAGAGAGAGAATGAGAGAGAGAGAACGGGAATTTCCCATGAAGAAACATCCAAATAAGCTAGAAAAATGAACACAGTTTTAAAAATATGCACAGTTTTTTTAACAGCTTTCGTAACATTTTACCGGACAAAAGGTTTAAATAGGAAAGACTTTTTACATTAATCCGCAAAAAAAAAAAAAAAAAGATACAATGAACAGTATCACATATTTCGGCACATAAGTTGACACAATAATGTTGGTACAAAGATATGCAGTAGGAATAAAATGTCAAGAGAGTACATTGTCTAATAGCTATTACAAAGAATCTACTAGAAACCATGATATAGGGTTACCCGAGGAGGAGGACAACTATCAGAGAGCAAGGTGTAAGACCACTTTTGCAAGGTGGAAAGAAGAGTTATAGAGCAATTTAGGCATGGTTAGCATTTGTACGGTTGGTTAGATTCAGTATCAGAGTATTTAACCAATTGGTCCACTGCTTGTCAAATTTATAAGTACTGCCTCAGTAGGAGTAGATCAACCTTTGGAGTTTAAGAGTATGATTCATATGGCTAATCTCTTCAGATAATGATGGGGAATGTGGGGACTTCCAGCAGATAAGAGCAGGCTTTAGAGCCTGAAAAAGAGCTTTTGAAATTGCTGTTGTAATATTGGTGTCCATTGATATAATATCCAGCAAACCAAGGATAGTAGGTAGATCCTCGGGGATTGTAAATTGGAAGACCCTATTAATAATAGGTAAGAAGTCCTCCCAGTATTTACTCAATTTGGGATATCAACAGAGCAAGTTAAGATCACCATTGTCCCTCTTATGCTGTTTAAACACGGCGGACTTTTCGGCATCAAAAGTCCGACGGTCTTTCCGACGGACTTTCGATGGACTTCCAACAGACTCTCTAACGAACGCACTTGCCTACACACCACCACACTAAAGTCCGACGGATTCGTTCGTGATGAGGTACGACCGGACTAAAGTAAGGAAGTTCATAGCCAGCAGCCAATAGCTGCCCTAGCGTTGGTTTTTGTCCGTCGGACTAGTATACAGAAGAACGGATTTTTCGACCGGACTCAAATCCGTCGGAAAGATTTGAAACATGTTTTAAATCTAAAGTCCATCTGATTTTCGACCCAAAAAGTCCGCTGCAGGTCCGATGAAGCCCACACACCGTCGGATTGTCCGACGGATTCGCTCCGTCGGACCAGTCTGGTCGAAAAGTCCGCCTGTATGTACACGGCATTAGACCTATACCAAAGAGGGCTATATGATTTACCAATGTCAAATAGTTTTCTTGCAGTATATTGGGCCCTTAAAATGTTACTAAACCCACAGCAGTAAAATTAGTAAAGCATGCTTGATATACTCACTGTGGAACCTAAGGGGTTAATCGTCAGCATTGTGTAAAAAGACTGTTTGATCCTGTCCTCTCTGATCCTCCCCTTCTTTTTACCACCCCCAATCCATCTGCTGATAGCACAGAGCTCTAGGATGCGCATGCTCAGTTTGGTGTGTATTGCTAGAGAGTTATTTTTTTTCTTTTTTTTGAGAGGGTGTATGTGATCAGCACAGGGCCAATCAGCACTGTCCAGAAAGAGGGTCAGGGGTCATGCAGCCTCATAAAACAGTCAGAGGTGAATGAAAACCTACAAGCTTTAACCAGTGCTCGACCGGACACTAATAGAAGTCACAAGACAGTGGCGGCTGGTGCTCTACTTTTTTTTGGGGGGGCGGCAAACAACCCCCCCCCAGGTCCGCACTTAGTCCTCCACAGTCCCCTGCACTCACCCCTCCTCGGACTCCTGCACTCAGCCCCTACGTGGCTTCCTTGGTTTCTCCTCCTGGCCAACCTGATCTGCCTCCTGTCCTGATTGGCCAGGAGGAGAACCCAGAAGACAATAGCGAATATTGATTTGCTAGTGTCACAAGTGGGTGGGTTCGGGGCGCAGTGCCGTGCGTCCCTAGCCCAACCTTTTTCAAGCCTCCGGCTCTAATCATGTGGCTTGGAAAAAAAACGAAACTCTTAGAAACCTATGAGTCTGGCGCCCTCCATGCATCCCCACATGCAAACTGGGGGGGGGGGGGTCCCCTGATGGACCGGCTGTTCCTGCTGCTATGTACTGCTGATAACAAAAAGGGAATTTAGCAGTTTATACTTACTAAAATAATTGAATGTCCATGTTCTGTGTACTCTGGGAGACCAGATATAGTGAGTGCAGGGTCCTGGGTTTAGTAACACTTAACAACAATACATAATTGGGACAGGTGTTGTGACACATTTAAAGTGGTAGCAAACTCTCATTGGACACTTGTGCCTACAGGTACGCTTATAATAATGCTTACCTGTAGGTACAAGTAATATCTCTTAAATGTGCACCATTTAGGAGATATTCAGTGTCGCTGCAGCCGGTGACGTCACTGACACTGGATTTCAATAAAGCAGCTGACAGCCGCTTCTCCTCCTCTCCCTGCCACGGCTTTCAGCTGCTTTATTGAAATCTATACAGGGGGATCAGTGCTTGTAACTCCCCCCACCGCCACACCTGTGTCCTTCTCCATGCTCCTCCAGGCTCCTCCAGTCCCCCTCCGTGCTCCACTCCTGTGCCCCTCCGTGCTCTGCTCCTGTCCCCCTCCGTGCTCCACTCCTGTGCCCCTCCGTGCTCTGCTCCTGTCCCCCTCCGTGCTCGGCTCCTGTGCCCCTCCGTGCTCTGCTCCTGTGCCCCTCCGTGCTCTGCTCCTGTCCCCCTCCGTGCTCCTCTGCCCCCTTTGTCCTCGATCTGTCAGGATGGAGAGTGGAGGAAGGAGGCTGTAAATCTGTCATTTACCAGCTCCTTCCTTTTCCAAATGAACAGAGTCAGTGATCACTGACTGTCCATTCATAATTGAGCATCGTAAACTGTGTTTATGATGCTTCAGTTTATAAATGGAGAGGAGCCTCTGTCTCCTGTCCATTCATCTCCAGTGCAGCTGAGGCTGCAGAGAAAGGGACTGGGGAATCTGTGCCCTCAGTCTCTTTCCCTGTCTCAAAAGGGAGATGTCAGGTGTTAAGACCCCTGATATCTCACCAAAGCCCCCCAACAGGGCTGACAAAAAACAAAAAAAAAACAAAATAAAGAATTGTAATAAATAAATATTTAAAAGGTTAAACTGTAAAAATAATAAATAATAAAATAAAAAACACACTGACACCATCCACCCCCACCACCCCCCCCCCCCCCAAAAAAAGCAAGCATTGTAAAAAACAAAAAGCAAAAAAAAAAAAAAAAAGTAAAAAATAGTAAAAAATAAATAATTGTAAAAAATAAAATTGTACAAAAAAATTAAATAAAAATAAAATATTACTGACACAGTCCACGCGTCATCAGTGCTGCATATTAGTGCCACTGTCACATGACATTTAAAAAAAGTATCGGTATCGGCGAGTACTTGAAAAAAGTATCGGTACTTGTACTCGGTCTTAAAAAGTGGTATCAGTGCAACCCTAGAATCATGCTAGGTGTGCCATTGTGCTGCAAAGATTCATTGGTATGATGAGAGATGGATGTTCCTGAAGGACGTGGTTTGTTATAGTACATCTGTTCACAGTATCAGCTTCACATGACATCTCGGGGCCACAAAGGATTGTTGATGTTGAAAAATTTCCCCTTGCCAGACACTGTGATCGCAGGTCTAAAGGGAAGGGAATCCTGTGCATTTCCCACACTGCATGGCAATCGCATGGCGTCCACACATTCACACTGTGATTCAGGTACGGGGAAAAAAGGGCCCTGCACCAGTTTGGTGCCGATGCAATTTCAGCCATACAAAATGTATGGCTGAGATCGCACCGCTCAGACATTGCTTGTGATATGCACAGGAATGTGGTGAGGTTCCTGTGCGAATCACATGCGGTGTCTACATTACACAAGTGTGGGCTCAATGTTGATGGGCGAATCCATTCCGCTGTCCTATTGTATTCCGACAGCGGGAGGTTTCCCCGCCTAGATCCACTTCAGTACAACCAGCCTAGCCTGCCCACAGATGGATTCAAAATACGTCTATGGCTGGCTTTACATTTGTTTGATTTTTTAGTGACTAATGGGGTCAAAGCGACGTTCGTATTCAACTGCATTGAATTAGAAAATTCAAAGGAACAGGATGTAAATTTTTTCTCAGATGAGCAATTTCTACACCAACACATAATGTTAACCACTTCTGGACCGCCTCATAGCAGATTTGCTGCTTCAGGGGGGCCCTCTTGTGCAGAATCACATATATATAATTCTGCAGAATCACATATATAAGTGTAATTCTGCACTTCCGTCTAGGTGGCGCACTCGCGCCGTTGGCGGGCCGCTTCTGCCGTGATTAATCACAGCAGAAGCCGATCTGCGGGTGCTGGGCACTAGATGTCCGCTGGCTCCCGCCGATTGTCTGGCAGAGACACGGAGCTCTGCCTATGTAAACAAGGCAGATCTCTGTTCTGACCGTGGGGAAGGCAGTGGTGGCCGCTCATAAAGGTCGCAGTTAAGCCACCCCCCTAATCTCCATGCAGAGAGCTGAACAAATGGATTTCAATCATTATTTATTTTTTTTAAGCACATGATTAGAGCCTCCTGGGGCTTCAATTGGCTTCAAAAAGGGTGGGCTTGGGGCGCAGCGCACTAAGGGGGCTAGGTTTGTTTGTCGCCGCCCCCCTCCCCCCCCAAAAAAAAATTTGAGCACCAGCCGCCACTGGAGTAAGGGAAGAATTTTGTGTCCCTTCAAAGCAGGGAAAAAACTCCATCACTTCCCCTAGTAAAAGCACAAGCACAAAAACACAGGCTAGGCACACAGTTAACCCTTTGATCGCCCTAGATGTTTAACCCCTTCCCAGCCAGTGTCATTAGTACAGTGCATATGATTAGCACTGATCACTGTATTAGTGTCACTGGTTCCCGCAAAGTGTCAAAAGTCTCAATTAGTGTCCGATTGTCCGCTGCAATATCGCAATCCCGCTATAAGTCACTGTTCTCCGCCAATATTGGTAAAAAAAAAAGAATGAAAAACTCCATAACTATATCCCACAATTTGTAGACACTATAACGTTTATGTACATCAAACGATATACGTTTGTTGAGATTTTTTTTTACCGAAAAAATGTAGCAGAATACATATTAGCCTAAATTTAGGAAGAAATTAGATATATTTTTCTTATATGTGTTTTTTTAACAGAAAGTAAAAAATATAGGTTTTTTTCAAAATTGTCGATTTTTTTGTTTATAGCGCAAAAAATAAAAAGCGCAGAGGTGATCAAATACCACCAAAAGAAAGCTCTACTGTATTTTCGGGGAAAAAAATTACACAAATGTTATTTGGTACAGCGTTGAATGGCCGCGCAATTGACATCAAAATTTGATGATTTCATAGGAATGTTTCTACAAACATTAGAAAATCTGTCAATGTATGGCCAGCTTAAGTCTTATGCCCCGTACACACGGTCGGATTTTCCGACAGAAAATGTGTGATAGGACCTTGTTGTCGGAAATTCCGACCGTGTGTGGGCTCCATCACACATTTTCCATCGGATTTTCCGACACACAAAGTTTGAGAGCAGGCTATAAAATTTTCCGACAACAAAATCCGTTGTCGGAAATTCCGATCGTGTGTACACAAATCCGACGGACAAAGTGCCACGCATGCTCAGAATAAATAAAGAGATGAAAGCTATTGGCCACTGCCCCGTTTATAGTCCCAACGTACGTGTTTTACGTCATCGCGTTTAGAACGATCGGATTTTCCGACAACTTTGTGTGACCGTGTGTATGCAAGGCAAGTTTGAGCCAACATCTGTCGGAAAAAATCCTAGGATTTTGTTGTCGGAATGTCCGAACAAAGTCCGACCGTGTGTACGGGGCATTATGCCACGTACACGCGGTCGGAATTTCCGACAACAAATGTTCGATAGGAGCTTGTTGTCGGAAATTCAGACCATGTGTAGGCTCCATCGGACATTTGTTGTTGGAATTTCCGACAACAAAAATTTGAGAGCTGGTTCTCAAATTTTCCGACAACAAAATCCGTTGTCGGAAATTCCGATCGTGTGTACACAATTTCGACGCACAAAGTGCCACGCATGCTCGGAATCAAGCATAAGAGCCGCACTGGCTATTGAACTTCATTTTTCTCGGCTCGTCGTACGTGTTGTACATCACCGCGTTCTTGACGTTCGGAATTTCCGACAACATTTGTGCGACCGTGTGTATGCAAGACAAGTTTGAGCCAACATCCGTCGGAAATAAATCCAGGATTTTGTTGTTGGAATGTCCGATCGTCTGTACGCGGCATAATAGTGCACAAATCTGCATTTTAGTGCCAGTGTATAATTCCCCTTCCACAGGTTATTATATCTGAGCAACTCTGAGCCAGGAAAATTATTAAACAACGGGGGATTTCTTTCTCTGCATAAAGAAAAAGTACCGATACAGGTGGGTAACTGCAAATACCTAATGAAACTGTCAGGCATTCTACTGTTTCAATAATTTTTATTGAGTTTTCAACAATTTACAGGTAAGAAAAAATTGGAACAGAGATAGCGTGTTGTCTTTTAGTTGTGTCGAAATAACATTATGAATAGGGAGCCACACAAGACTATCCTTCATAATAATGAGACCAGTGTCATGCATTCCAAACCTGATCATTTGTATAAATCTGATCTGAAAAGAAGTTAAAATTTATAGCTATATAAGCGGCTCTTAAGGAACCCTTCTAAGCAAGTCCGGTTACATATTTCAGAAAAAAAATAAACTCTGTCTGTGAAAAGAATAAAACATCCCCTGTTTACATGATGCTTCCTGCAGTGGCGGTGTGTCCATTAAGGGCGCACGGGCGCCGCCCCCTCTCTCCAGCCACCCCCCTTTATGAATAATGGATAGATTCATGCATTGCAGGAATCAATCCATGGCCGCCGCCGCCGCCACCGCCTATTCAGCCGTCCGGCCCCTTTTCGGACAACGGATGTCTAAATTACAGCGGCGGGGGTGTATTTTTGAAGCACCTGATTAGAGCCGTAGGCAATAATAGGCTTCAAAAAAGGTGGTATATTCACTCGCTTTTCTAATGCACCTGGGTGGACTCAGAGCGCAATGCTTTGCGCTCTGAGTCCACCCAGGTGCGTTAGAAAAGCGAATGAATGTTCGCTTTTCTAACACTGAACTGCCTCTCCCGCCAATTAGAAACCGCGGGTCTGTTACCCGTCACCTGATTGGTTGAAAGGACAGGTGCTGCTATTGGACGTCTATTAGGAGGAGGGGAGGAGACGCATGGAGGACACAGCTCGCCGCTGCCTGAGCTGCTGCAAGGTCCCACAGCTCTTTGCCATCACCCGCTGCCTGACCCGCCACCAAGATAGGGTAAGTGACGGTCAGACGGTAAGCGGACGGGAGGGGTCACAGTGGCAACTTTTGATGGGCCCACTGGCAGCATTTGATGGGGCACAGTGGCAGCATTTGATAGGCACAGTTGCAGCATTTGATGGGCACAGTTGCAGCATTTGATGGGCACAGTGGCTGCATTTTAAGGGCACAGTGGCTGCATTTGATGGGCACAGTGGCTACATTTGTTGGGCACAGTTTCTGCATTTGATGGGCACAGTGGCTGCTATTGATGGCACAGTGGCGGCATTTGATGGGCACAGTGGCAGCAATTGATGGCACACTGGCTGCATTTGATGGGCACAATAGCTTCATTTGATGGGCACAGTGGCTGCATTTGATGGGCACAGTGGCTGCATTTGATGGGCACAGTGGCTGCTCCTTATGGCACAGTGGCTGCATTTGATGGGCACAGTGAGGCTGCAATTGATGTTTTTTTTCAGTATTTTTCAGAATTTTTCAGTTTGTTTGCACCCCCCAAAAATTTTGAGCACCAGCCGCCACTGGTAAGATGTATGGGAAATTGAACAAATGATTTAAGTAGACGCCCATTAGCAGCTCTGAGACAATTGCAAGATCAGAGGGATGAGAATTCTGGTATATCCTGTGTACAAACTGAATATTACTGTACAGTTGAATAGAAGAGGGGTATAAAACAAGAAAAAAAAAAGATTGAGGTCCATCTAGTCAAACCTATGTGTGTGATTTTTATTCTCTAACAATTCTGATAGCCCTGTATATATATATATATATATATATATATAGCCTCATATTTTTGTAAATATTCTATTATATCTATTATATATATAATATATATCTATTATACCTTTTCATGTGACAACACTGAAGAAATGACACTTTGCTACAATGTAAAGTAGTGAGTGTACAGCTTGTATAACAGTGTAAATTTGCTGTCTCCTCAAAATAACTCAACACACAGCCATTAATGTCTAAACCGCTGGCAACAAAAGTGAGTACACCCCCTAAGTGAAAATGACCAAATTGGGCCCAATTAGCCATTTTCCCTCCCCGGTGTCATGTGACTCGATAGTGTTAGGTCTCAGGTGTGAACGGGGAGCAGGTGTGGTAAATTTGGTGTTATCGCTCTCACTCTCTCATACTGGTCACTGGAAGTTCAACATGGCATATAATTCATATAAAAAAATATTTACAAAAATATGAGGGGTGCACTCAGTTTTGTGAGATACTTTAAATGGTGTTCGCAACACACTTGTGAGGTATCGCTGTGAACATTATAGCAAGAACAACAATTCTAGACCTCCTGTGTAACTCTAAACTGGTAACCTGTAAAAAAAAATGTAAAGCATCGCCTATGGAGATATTTAACACTCTTGCCAACACTCTAGCTTCAACAAGTCTTTTGACCCGAAATTAGCATGAAGTCAAGGACTTGGGACTGTACTCTAATTTTCATGATCTGCATACTTGTTCCAGGTCAGTGACTTAGAAAGTATTGAAGCTAGACAGTAAAGGCCTGTGTAGCCCTGGTGGCTCCTTTATGGCTGGGGAGCCACACAGTTTAGGCATCGCAGCTGCCAGCTTGCTCCTTCATCCAGGAGGTAACTGACAGGCTTGCAAGAGGAAGCACAAGGTAGGAGGGCTCTGAATGGCCACAGTGGCAGCCTCAACTGTAACTCCATTCAATGTCCCCAGGAATAGGTAAGGCATTGCTGTGCTGGTATATGAGAGTGAAAGTCCTGGCTGCAGAAGAGGAAGGTGAATGTCTAGGGAGGGCAGAATATATTGGCCTGCTTCCTTCTCCGCCCTCTGTAAAACCATTAGGCACCAGAGAGAACCCTAGAACATAAGCCAGAGTAATGTTCAAGCTGGAGGGGGAGACCCACGTGCCATGGACTGCGAGAGAAGGGGAAAGATGTAGACCCTGATCAGCCATCCTGCACACCACCCATCAGGGACATTGTGGCCTACATTTTATCCACGTTCATCCAGTCAAAAGATGGAGCATCAGAGAACAGACTATATCCAGGTGGACATCCATCAGACATTAGAATAGTGAGTGGCCTTTGCCCATCCTTTGCTGTATTGAACTTTGCTTACACCTGTTTGGAGGCACCAGAGCCCATGGTGGAGCTTTCCTAAAAGGGGCCTCTGCATTCTTTCCCTGTTTGTTATTTGGGACGCTGTGAAGATACTTTTTTCCACCAGTACAAAAAAATGGCAACCACCCCAACCTATAACCAGCCTTTGCAGCAAGGAGCTATAAAAGGGCGACACATATCAAAAAACAAACAAAAATTGCCAGCTAATTTACCAGCCGGCATCAAACCGAATTGACCTTGTCTCACAGTTTACGTTAAAAACCAGGGGTTTAGTTTGCACCCATTTGCAAAAATGTGATAGATTAAGGTATACATGTGCAGAACGTAAAAACTAGTTTTATTTCGATTCGGTAGTTACACAAATTTGTTTAGCTAAATTCGTTGAATTCGTTTTCGGAATTCGTTTCTCAAGTTCGAATTGATTTGAATTTTCCGAATTTGAAAAGTTTGAAAAGATTCGAATGTAAAATGCATTTGAATTCGAATAGAATTGAAGCATTTGAAACTAATTCCATTTGAAATAGAATTGATGCTATTCAAAATTCGAATTTTGGAAGAGGGTTATATTTTTTATTTTCTATTCTATTGTTTTTTCTATTCTATTCTATTATTTTCTGTTATTTTATTTTCTATTCTATTCTTTTCTATTCTATTCCAATTCAAATTTATTCTATTTGAATTTTGGTAGATAGTTATATTCTTTCTATTGTATTCTATTGTTTTTTTTCTAATCTATTCTTTTATTTTCTATTTTATTCTATTCTTTTCTATTCTAATCAAATTTATTCTATTCGAATTTTGGGAAATGGCATATTCTTTCTATTTTATTCTATTTATTTATTCCTTTCTATTCTATTTTTTCTATTCTATTTGAATTTGAATTTATTCTATTTTAAATTTGAATTTCAGAAGAAGGTTATGTTCTTTCTATTTTATGCTATTCTCTTCTATTTTTTTTCTATTCTATTTATTTCTATTCTATTCTTTTCTATTGTATTCAAATTTCAGAAGATGGTTATATTCTATTTTATTCTATTCTATATTCTATTCTAATCCTTTATTTTCTCTTCTTTTTTATTCTATTTTTATCTATTCTTTTCTATTCTATTCTTTCCCTTTATTTTCCCTTCTTTTATTTTGTATTCTGTCCTGTTTTACTCTATTATATTTTATTCTTTTATTTTCAATTCTATTCTTTTCTAATTGTTTATATTATATTATTTTCTATTATATTCCTCTATTTTCTATTCTATTTTATTCTCTTTGGAAATTCAAATTTGATTGGAAAACTGTTAGAATTCGAAATTATTCTAATTCAAAAACTATTAAAATGTTGAAACTATTCAAATTCGAAAACTATTCAAATTTAAATAGAAAACTATTCGAATTTGAATTTCGTCCGAAATTTTGTTTCGTTATTTCGGATCCATTAAAATTCGTTACTATAGTAATTTGGGAATTTGAATCCGAATTTCCGAATAGCTAAAAATTTATGAGAAAAATGTCTAGATTAGGGGCAGGTATGCCTGGAGGGAGCCCACCCCTCCTTAAGGGTATAGGAACGCACGAGACACCCAGCAAAGGCGCAATGGCAGCTGAAGGTATCCAGTGCATCCCCTAAGATCCCCATTTTTCCAAATACCTTCACAGGTGACTTCTGAGCACTCCAATGTAAATTGACAGATTTTGCGTAGACTGGCCAGTGAATAGCTAGGGTCTAGTTTAGGGCAGTAAGGCCCCATAGTTAGCTGCATTCCTTCTTGCTACATATTGGGGATAACTGTTACATTGACTGTTTATTGCTACTTGCACCCAGTGGCGGTTTTGTTTGGGGGGGCGCGGCACCTCAACCCCCCACTGTTTGCCGGTCCACCAGCACTTACCCGATCAGCGGGCACATCGGGTATCATCATGCACATCTGGGATCAGCGGGCACATCTGGGATCAGCGGGCACATCTGGGATGATCAGGCAGGGGGACAGGCTGCGGCAGGCATCTTGCAGCATCTTTCGTGTTCTCTTCCCTATTGAGATCATGGCAGCTTCCGCCATGTGTCTCCTCCCCTCCTCCAAGGCATACAATAGGATCGCCTAACCTTTCAGCCAATCGGGAAATGGGTAACAGACCTGCACTTCCTGATTGGCGGAGAGGCGTTTCAGTGTTAGAGAAGCAAATATTAATTTGCTTTTCTAACACATCTGAGTGGACTGCGAGCGCAATGCTCTGCTCTCCAAGTCCACCCTATTTTGAAGCCTATTAGAGCCTATGGCTCTAATCAGGTGCTTCAAAAATACACCCCCCGCCGCTGTTATTCAGGCACCCAGCATCCGAAAAGGGGGCGCCTGAATAGGGGGTGGCAGCGGTGGCCATAGATAGATTCATGCAATGCATATTAACCATATGGGGGGGGTGAGGATAGAGGGGGCGGCGCCCGTGCGCCCTTACTGCACAGGCCACCCCTGCTTGCACCATCGTTCTTCACTCGCCAAGTGCATTTCAGGCAAATCCTTTCACTGGCAGTAAAGAAGACGAACACCAACAATATTCATTTTGTTACATTACTGAATTACTATATTTCTGCTATTGTACTGTTGCTAATCTGTTATTCCTTAAGGCTTATTTTAGTTTTACTAAAGCTCATTTATTGCTATTGATATGTCAGTGTGTTTTCGGTTCTGGTTAAAGGGCTGGTCATCACTGGAAAAGTAGGAGAACCCAACATTTCCAGGCACTACTAAGGGGTAAGTGCAACACCAGGAAATTAGCATTTTCAGGGTGCCATTGTGGCTGTGCTGTGTGGCGGAGCTGTGTAACTCTCAGGATTGGCTGGTGAAAAAAAATTTTGACTGGTAAAACAGCTCCCATACAGTTGGAGTTTGGACTTTAAAGTGGACCTTCAGTCGTTTTTTCATCTTTCCATCTATTAAATCTTCTGCTCTTGTTGTTTTAACTTTGGATAGTAAAACATTTTTTTTCTGCCAGTAAATACTTTATACAGCCCACTTCCTGTTTCTTTTCTGCTAATAAGTCTAGGCTTATGACATCATGTACAGCTCTCTCTCTCACTCTCCTGAGAGTTTGCCAGGAAGGGAGGGGGGATGAGTCATAAGAGGGCCAATGAGAGCTGCAGAGCTGGAGGTGTGCTTCTGTGTGTCTGTGTAAATCCAGGAAGTGAACAGGCAGCAGCTTCAGCTGCCCTTAGTTAAAATGGCTGCAACCAGATTCAGTGGAGGGAGATCCCTGCAGCATATTTGGCAAATACAGAATTACAGTATATATAAAATAATATGTAAAGTGGTTGGAGGGAAGCTTCAGAATGGCAAAAATGTTTTTATTACAATCTATGTGAGCAGACTGCAGTTCCTCTTTAAAGTTAACCAGTATTTTGGCATACAGGACAAAGGTTTACTGTAATCCCTCCACTCCAGCAGTAACTACAGTCAGGTCCATAAATATTGGGACATCGACACAATTCTAATCTTTTTGGCTCTATACACCACCACAATGGATTTGAAATGAAACAAACAAGATGTGCTTTAACTGCAGACTTTCAGCTTTAATTTGAGGGTATTTACATCCAAATCAGGTGAACGGTGTAGGAATTTCAACAGTTTGTATATGTGCCTTCCACTTTTTAAGGGACCAAAAGTAATGGGACAATTGGCTGCTCAGCTGTTCCATGGCCAGGTGTGTGTTATTCCCTCATTATCCCATTTACAAGGAGCAGATAAAAGGTCCAGAGTTCATTTCAAGTGTGCTATTTGCATTTGGAATCTGTTGCTGTCAACTCTCAATATAAGATCCAAAGAGCTGTCACTATCAGTGAAGCAAGCCATCATTAGGCTGAAAAAAACAAACCCATCAGAGAGATAGCAAAAACATTAGGTGTGGCCAAATCAACTGTCTGGAACATCCTTAAAAAGAAACAACGCACCGTTGAGCTCAGCAACACCAAAAGACCCAGAAGACCACGGAAAACAACTGTGGTGGATGACCGAATAATTCTTTCCTGGTGAAGAAAACACCCTTCACAACAGTTGGCCAGATCAAGAACACTCTCCAGGAGGTAGGTGTATGTGTGTCAAAGTCAACAATCAAGAGAAGACTTCACCAGAGTGAATACAGAGGGTTCACTACAAGATGTAAACCATTGGTGACCCTCAAAAACAGGAAGGCCAGATTACAGTTTGCCAAACAACATCCAAAAAAGCCTTCACAGTTCTGGAACAACATCCTATGGACAGATTAGACCAAGATCAACTTGTACCAGAGTGATGGGAAGAGAAGAGTATGGAGAAGGAAAGGAACTGCTCATGATCCAAAGCATACCACCTCATCAGTGAAGCATGGTGGTGGTAGTGTCATGGCGTGGGCATGTATGGCTGCCAATGAACTGGTTCTCTTGTATTTATTGATGATGTGACTGCTGACAAAAGCAGCAGGATGAATTCTGAAGTGTTTCGGGCAATATTATCTGCTCATATTCAGCAAAATGCTTCAGAACTCACTGGACAGAGCTTCACAGTACAGATGGACAATGACCCGAAGCATACTGCGAAAGCAACCAAAGAGTTTTATAAGGGAAAGAAGTGGAATGTTATGCAATGGCCAAGTCAATCACCTGACCTGAATCCAATTGAGCATGCATTTCACTTGCTGAAGACAAAACTGAAGGGAAAATGCCCCAAGAACAAGCAGGAACTGAAGACAGTTGCAGTAGCCTGGCAGAGCATCACCAGGGATGAAACCCAGCATCTGGTGATGTCTATGCGTTCCAGACTTCAGGCTGTAATTGACTGTAAAGGATTTGCAACCAAGTATTAAAAAGTGAAAGTTTGATGGATGATTGTTAATCTGTCCCATTACTTTTGGTCCCTTAAAAAGTGGGAGGCACATATACAAACTGTTGTAATTCCTACAACCTTCACCTGATTTGGATGTAAATACCCTCAAATTAAAGCTGAAAGTCTGCAGGTAAAGCACATCTTGTTCGTTTCATTTCAAATCCATGGTGGTGATGTATAGAGCCAAAAAGATTAGAATTGTGTCGATGTCCCAATATTTATGGACCTGACTGTACCTTGACACTTCATTCAGTGGCAGAAGCATGAAGAAACAAGTCTACTACATGTGACAGCTCTGAGCAAATCAGGGTAGTCTCCAGTGGTAGCTTACATTACATTGGGCTTTTCTTTACTTCTTGGTGGTTGAAGAGATCAGAGGAAAAGTGAAAGGACAGTAAAAATATGTATATCTGGAGGACTGTATTAAAGTGGTTGTAAACCCTTCCATATACCCAGTGAAGTGACTGACCTCAGGTGATACACAAATGAAACACATCCTCCTACATAAATTGGACCTGTTTATTTGCAGTCTTCTCTTCTCTACATCTGTTCAAAGTCCAGAATTTATAAAGCTTGCCTGATCTGCCAGAGAATAGGGGGCAGAGAGCTGAAATTACACACTGCAGAGCTCAGTGAGGTGAGCCCTGAGAGCTGATTGGAGGGAAGGGACACACCCCTCTTCACACAGCGCACAGGAGTTGAGGCTGCCAATCACAGGTTGTGTGCTGGAGATCCTTTTAATCATGGTGCCAGTGAAACTTGTCAGAAGTGACAGATAGTAGAGGAAAGTAGGAAGCACACAGAATTGACACTCATCTACACTGCTGCTGGTAAACGGACGTTTAGGAGCAGTTGAGTGTTTTTTTCAGCTGCCCCTGAACTCTCCTCTGTTATCTTATCTATCCATGTACACAGGGTCGTTTATATTTATAGTCGTTTCTAGGCAAGCAAAAAAATGCGTTCAGGACGGATGTTCAAAGGCAATCGCCAAATGCCTGTAACAGCTTGTAAACGAGTGTAAAAGCGGTAACTCACGGTTAGCCACGTTTCCTTTATAGGCGTTTTTAATGGCGATAAGTTTTTGACTATTTGCAATGCAAAAAAAAGCTTCTAAATGCAAACGCAGCTAAACGTGGCATGTAAACGTGGCACAACGGACGTTTTTTTACATCGGTTACTGTCTGTGGAGTTACATCGTTCAGGAGAGGTTTTAAAACGTTCCGTGTACATGAAGCCTAAGGGGTTGATTTACTAAAACTGAAGAGTGAAAAATCTGGTGCAGCTGTGCATAGTGGTTAATCAGCTTCTAACCTCACCTTGTTCAATCAAAGCGTTTGTTACCCCAACACATTATATTCCTGATGTGTTCCTGCTGTACCATGTACTTGTATGAGAAAGTCTCCTATTCTCTTTGTATTGTTTCCTTTATGTTAAATCCCTGCCTGCCAATCAGCCAATGGCTGAGAGCGCTGATTGGTGTGTTTTTGGGGTGGAGGGTCCCTGTCAGGACACAATAGCTCAGCAGGGAGATCGCTGTACTAACATCAGATTGTTTGTACAGGATCTCCTCCCAAGCTCTTCAGTTTTTTCGTTCAGCCTGCTGGGTTAAACAAACAAAAAAAGAATAGTGTTGTAGCACCTTCTAGCTCAGTGTTTCTCAACCGCAGCTCCCCTGAACGATACTGTTTCCTCCTGGCCCCCCTGTACTGTGTTGTTCTCTCCTGGCCCCCCTGTACAGTGTCATTCTCTTCTGGCCCCCCCTGTACTGTGTTGTTCTCTCCTGGCCCCCCTGTACTGTGTCGTTCTCTCCTGGCCCCCCTGTACTGTGTTATTCTCTCCTGGCCCCCCTGTACTGTGTTGTTCTCTCTTGGCCCCCCTGTACTGTGTTATTCTCTCCTGGCCCCCTGTACTTTTCCCTCCTGGCCCCCCTGTATTGTTCCCTTCTGGCCCCTTATGCTGTGCTCTCCTGGCCCCCTGTACTATGCTGTTCTCTCCTGGTCCCCCTTACAGTTTCCTCCTGCCCCCTGTACTGTTCCCTCCTGGCCCCTCTTTGATGTGCTATGCTTTCCTGACCCCTTGTACTATGCTGTTTTCTCCTGGCCCCCCATACTGTTTCCTCCTGTGCCCCTGTACTATTCTTTTCTGGCCCCCTATACTGGTCCCTCCTATTCTGTTCTCTCCTGGCCCCCTGTACTATGCTGTTCTCTCCTGGCCCCCCCCATACTGTTTCCTCCTGTCCCCCTGTATGGTTTTTTCCTTCCCTACCAAAGAAAACCATACTAACTACAAAGCACTCACTGTGAAATACCACAAAGCAATCTTCAAAGCCAAAAAAGAACATTTCTCGAACACCATCTCAACTGCCTTAAACCGGTCGCGGGAACTATTCAAAATAGTCGCCCAGTCAATGAACCCAACCTGCTTAGAGCCCCCAGCAAACGATACTCAAGAATTATTCAATGAGTTATCAAATTTCTTTATCGACAAAATCGACAACATTCGGAAATCAATTCATCAGAAAATAACAACCAACCTCACTCAACCAAAGAGGATATCGACACGAACATCACACAACCACCGAATTTCGCTTTGACCCCAATCACCACTGACACGACTAAAAACATCATCAGAAGCCTTCGAGATAGCACATCACCAAACGACATCATTCCCACAAAACTCCTGAAAGAATGTTCCGACATCTTGGCCCCTACCATAACACACCTCATAAATCAATCATTCAAAGAAGGGATTGTGCCAACCACCCTCAAGCAAGGCATCGTCAAACCCCTGCTAAAGAAACCCAATCTCGACCCTAAGGACCCTAACTACCGCAGACCGATAACAAGCCTCAACACCATCTCCAAGATTATGGAGAAAGCAGTAGTACAACAGCTAAAACGCCACCTGGACACACACCAACTCCTGGACCCTCTGCAATCAGGCTTCCGCCCAGGCCATGGCACAGAAACAGCACTTCTCAAAATATGGGACGACGCCCTTGAAGCAGCAGATGACGGAGAATCGTGTCTCCTGGTACTATTAGACCTCAGTGCAGCATTTGATACAGTGGACCACAATACTCTACTTGTCCGCCTCACAGAAGTAGCAGGAGCCACAGATTCTGGTCTAAAATGGTTTGCATCCTTCTTAAAGAATCGCTGTCAGATAGTGAAACTAGGAGCATTCACCTCGGAAACCCGGGCAATCTCCTGTGGAGTCCCTCAGGGCTCACCCCTGTCACCAGTGCTATTCAACATCTACATCCGCCCACTCCTCAATATCATCAGAAAAACCGACCTCTGCTTCCACTCATACGCTGATGACACCCAACTCTACCTTCGCATCACTGGACAAAAAGACCATCAGCAGCAATTAGAGAAATGCCTCACTTTGATAGATGACTGGATGACCATTAGCTCCCTCAAACTCAACGGTTCAAAAACAGAACTTCTTCTCCTACATGCTAACAAAAATCCCAAAACTAAGACTCCGTGGACACCTCTTACCGTCTTCGGACAGACCATCTCTCCAAGCACCAAAGCCAAGAGTCTCGGAGTCATCTTTGACTCAGAAATGACAATGGATGCACAAATAGGATCAGTAGTCAGCGGATCTCACCATCTCCTCCGCCTGCTACGTAGACTCATCCCCTTCATCCCAGAAGAGGACAAAGCAGCAGTAGTTGGAACAATCATTAATTCCCGACTCGACTACGCAAACTCGCTCTACGTAGGATTACCCCAATATAAGCTTGCGCGCTTACAACTCATCCAAAACATGGCGGCAAGACTGTTAACAGGAAAAAAACCCTGGGAATCCATTTCCCCATCCCTGAGGAGCCTACACTGGCTAACCCTAAAGAATCGGATCACATTCAAGACCCTCTGCCTCACCCACAAATGCATACAAGGAAACGCTCCTCTATATCTTTGAGAGAAAATAAAACACTACACACCCAATCGCAGTCTTCGATCAGCTAACCAAAACCTCCTCATCATTCCCAAATACTGCTACAAAGCAAAGGGAGAACGAAGATTTGCAGTCCAAGGACCTCGGCTATGGAACGCTCATCCGACTTACATCCGCATGGAAGAAAACCATCAGGCCTTCAGGAAAAAACTCAAGACCTTCCTCTTCTAAGAAGCTGACAACAGAGAATGCATCTAGCGCCTTGAGGCGATTCAGTTCGTATTTGCAGCGCTTTACAAATCATTCATTCATTCATTCCCCCTATACTGGTCCCTCCTGCACCCCCCCCCATTCTGTTCTCTCCTGGCCCCCCTACAGTGTTCCCTCCTGTCCCCACTTTACTGAGCTCTCCTGGCCCCCATACTGTGCTGTGCTCTCCTGGCCCCGATACTGTGCTGTGCTCTCCTGGCCCCCCTGTACTGTTTTCTCTGGGCCCCCCTGTACTGTGCTGTGCTCTCTTACCCCCTCCCCATACTGTTTCCTCTTAGATCCCCTGTGCTCTGCCCTGCTGACCCCCTGTACACAGCATATCTCCAGTTTGACCCAGAATTGAGCATCTGTTGAGCAAGCACAAGTTTCACATTAAGGAGGTAAGTTTTAATATGTTATTTCTAAAAATAACTGTTATATCTACAGCTCGCTGATCGAAAATTATTTCCCTGAGATTTCAGACTTTTGCCAGGGGTTCCACGAAGGTAAAAAGATTGAGAAACACTTTTCTAGCTAGTGTGCTAGCTGTAAATAGGTTTGTTAGTGTAGGAAAATGTTGTTTGGCTGAGAGCCATTCCTGGGTTGAATCTGGGTCAAGGTTGAGTGACTCAGGGAAGCTTGACGACTCAGCAAGCAGCACCTCTGGTGCCTCCTCCTGTTTTCTGGAACCTAGAGAAGCTTCCAGAGGGCGGAAGCTAGGAGGAGATGCTTGGGATATTAATGAGGGCCTCAGCCAGTCCCCAGCAAAGGGGCTGGAAGAAGGTAGGCACCTCATAAATAGGCATGGGTCATGTCAGCAAGAGCAGTCAGGTGGGAGATAAACCTTGAGACTTTACAACTGCAGCAGCGCTTTGCGGGTGGTTTTAATCCTTTCTTGGCTGTTTTGAACCCTTTCTCGGCTGCTAGTGGGGGGGTAAAAGCGCCCCGCTAGCGGCCGAATAACGCAGCGAAATTGACGGTAATGCCGACGCACCCACCGCCCCAGTGTGTAAGGGGCCTCAGGCTTCATGTACACGGGACGTTTTTACAACATCTCCTGAACGATTTAACTTGACAGATAGTAACCGACATTTAAAACATCCGTTTAGCTGCGTTTGCGTTTAGAAGCGTTTCTAAAAAAAATGGGCAAAAACTAAAAACGCCTATAAACAAAACGCGACTAACCGCATTTAGCACCTGAAACATCGGAAACTTCGGCATCTGAACTCATTTTTTTGCCTTAAAAAAAAGGCCTATAAATGCAACTGCCTAAAAATGACCGTAAACGAACCTGTGTATATGTACACATAAGATAACATTGGATGAGTTCAGGGGCAGTTGAAAAAAGTGTCCAACTGCCTCTGAACATCCGTTTAGCAGCAGCAGTGTACATGGGGCCTAAGGATAAAAAAACCTTCTGCCTTTACAACCACTTTAACCCCTTGCCGACCAGCACACAATGATATACGTCGGCACAATGGCACGGCTGGGCAAATAGGCGTATAGGTACGTCCCCTTTAGGTACGACCCCCGCCGCGTGCTCCGTGACCACGGGTCCCACAGACTCGATGTCCGCTGGGTGCCCACGATCATGTCACAAGGCAAACAAGCGTGTAAACAAGGCATTTTCCTGTTCTGCCTTGTGACATGACAGAGATCTACTGCTCCCTGTCATCAGGAGCAGTGATCGCCGTCATGTTGTAGTGAGCCCATTCCCCCCCCCCCCACAGTTCGAATCACTCCCTAGGACACACTTAACCCCCTGATCGCCCCCTAGTGTTTAACCCCTTCACTGCCAGTGTCATTTACACAGTAATCAGTGCATTTCTATAGCAATGATCGCTGTATAAATGTCAGTGGTCCCAAAATAGTGTCAAAAGTGTCCGATGTGTCCGTCATAATGTCGCAGACATGATAAAAATCGCAGATCGCCGCCATTACTAATAAAAAAAAATTAATAATAAAATGCCATAAAACTATCCCCTATTTTGTAGACGCTATCACTTTTGCGCAAACCAATCAATATACGCTTATTGCAATTTTTTTTTACCAAAAATATGTAGAAGAATACATATCGGCCTAAACTGAGGAAAAAAATGTGTTTTTTTATATATTTTTGGGGGATATATATTATAGCACTAAGTAAAAAATATTACTTTTTTTTCAAAATTGTTGCTCTTTTTTTGTTTATAGCGCAAAAAAAAAAAAAACAGCAGAGTTGATCAAATACCACCAAAAGAAAGCTCTATTTGTGGGGAAAAAAGGATGTCAATTTTGTTTGGGTGCAGCGTCACATGTCCGTGCAATTGTCAGTTAAAGCGACGCAGTGCCGAATTGCAAAAAGTGCTCTGGTCAGGAAGGGGGTAAATCCTTCCCGGGGCTGAAGTGGTTAAGCTCCCATGAGATCGCCTCAAATATTGGACTTGTTCGCCTCCCTGCCCGTCTGATAACCGAAAAACAAATTTTGTGCCAAAGAAAACCGTCTAACTGAAAAATGAATAAATTAGGAGCTATACGCACAGACACGTCTCAATGGGCGAAAAAAAATCTGCACATGCAAAAATAGTCATCACAAGCAAGATGTTTCTGGGTTCCTCCATGGAAAGAAAAGATAAAGCCCAAATTAATTATCGTATGGCGTTGCTTCTCTAATGTGCTTGGCTGTACAGTTGACAGGTTCCAAGATTTTAATATTCAAGCCCAACAATAAGTCACCGCTCCAGTCTTCCTGCCAGTTTGACTTTTTTTACAGGCCAGACAAGGGAGGCAAGGCAGAGATTTCAGGCAGCCCAGCAGGGGAAACACTTTGTATCATGGGCACAAAAAGAGAGCAAAGAGCAACAGATGAGCATCAATGTATTCCTTGCCAGAATGTCCTGCTAAGCAACTGTAAAGCAATGTGTGTTGGTTTCTATTCTGCGGAGCGGGAGTGACCCCGTCACTGTCACGGGGGGTTCAACTGGTTTGTAATCTGAATAGCAATGCGGTCCAGATTGTCTGGCAGCGAGGGATAATAAGATGCGGCTTTGTTACCCGTCTTCAAATTAAAAATAAAACGATAATTTCCAGTCATTCACTTTCGGCTGGTAGCTAGGCAACTTGCGATCGTCCTCCTAAAGGCATTTCTGTGGGCAAATGGACAACATAGAGGGGCTTGTGCGCGAAGGAACTTCTGCCGAATGAAAATATCCATAGACTGTTTTTGTTAATAGGTGTCAACAAACTGAACATTTTTTTTTTTTTTTGGTGAGTTTGTGGTCATATACGGTAATCACTTTTTGCAGAACTAAGTTTTAATAACATTTAAGGACTTGTTTACAACAAGAGCAGTCGAAAGCGCTTTTAAACGCAGTATAAACGCAAACGCAAGATAAATTAATGTTTTTTTTTATTGAGTCTAATATATACCTTTGCAGTGCTTTTGTGTGCATTAAAAAAAAGTGAAGCATGCTGCATTTTTTTTCTTTTTTTTTACACATTTTTTATTATACAGGATTTATATAGCGCCAACAGTTTGCACAGTGCTTTACAACATGAGGTCAGACAATACAGCTACAATACAGTTCAATTCAGGAGGAATCAGAGGGCCCTGCTCACTAGAGTTTACAATCTAGGAGGGAGGGTCAAGTGATACAAAAGGTACCGTATTTATCGGCGTATAACATGCACCGGTGTATAACACGCACCGGCGTATAACACGCACCCTAATTAATGCCGCATGCACACGATTGTAATTTCCGACAACAAAACCCATGGATTTTTTTCCGAAGGATGTTGGCTCAAACTTGTCTTGCATACACACAGTCACACAAATGTTGTCGGAAAATCCGAACGTCAAGAACGTGGTGACCTACAACACGTACGACGAGCCGAGAAAAAGGAAGTTCAATGGCCAGTGCGGCTCCTTCTGCTTGATTCCGAGCATGCGTGAACTTTTGTGCGACGGACTTGTGTACACACGATTGGACTTACCGACAACAAGTGAAGTTGTCGGAAAATTTGAGAACCTGCCCTCAAACATTTGTGTGCGGAAATTCCAACTGTGAATGTTCGATGGAGCGTACACACGGTCGGACTTTCCGACAACTAGCTCACATCGAAAGTTTCCCATTGGAAATTCCGATCATGTGTACGCGGCATAAGAGGGAAGTTTCAGAAAAAAAAACCTTAAATTTTAAAATAAGGGTCAGTGCTCTGCAGCCTCACCAGTGCTCATCAATGCAGCCTGATCTATGCCCATCTGCAGCCTCTAATATGCCCATTATTGCAGCCTCTAACATGCCCATCTGCAGCCTCTAACATGACCATCTGCAGCCTCTAATGTGGCCATTATTGCAGCCTCTAACATGCCCATCTGCAGCCTCTAATGTGCCCATTATTGCAGCCTCTAACATGACCATCTGCAGCCTCTAACATGACCATCTGCAGCCTCTAATGTGTCCATTATTGCAGCCTCTAACATGCTCATCTGCAGCCTCTAATGTGCCCATTATTGCAGCCTCTAACATGACCATCTGCAGCCTCTAACATGACCATCTGCAGCCTCTAATGTGTCCATTATTGCAGCCTCTAACATGCTCATCTGCAGCCTCTAGCATGCCCATGATTGCAGCCTTTGCAGATGATTGCAGCCGCGCCAGTGCTGGATGACACAGATCCGCGATCTCCTGTGTATCCGGCGCTCAGTCACTCACAGTCCCGCCTGCCTCATATGATGGACAGAGCAGTAGGGCGGGACTGTGTGTGACAGTGCCGGATACACAGGAGATCGCAGCTGTGTGTAATCTACCGGCGCTCATCCCCTCCTTCCACCCCTGGGCAGCAGGTATCGGCGAATAACAGGCACACAGGATTTCCCCTTGATTTTCTGGGAGAAAAAGTACGTGTTATACACCGATAAATACGGCAATAGCTTTTTGGGGATGATCTGATAGAGAAAATAAAAGAAAACAGTTGTTAGGTGTGGGCAGAATAGGCTCCTCTGAAGAGAAGGGTTTTCAGGGATCGTCCAAAAGCAAACAGAGTAGGTGATAGTCGAACAGATTGGGGTAGGGAGTTCTATAGGATGGGAGAGGCTTGGGAAAAGTCCTGGAGGCGAGCATGGGAGGAGTTGATGAGGGAGCTAGAGAGCAGGAGATCTTCAGAGGAACGGAGAGAATGTTTTGGTTGGTATTTTGAGTAGACATGTGCAATTCATTTCAGTTGGAATACAAATTCTGCCTAATTTTTGGTTATTCGGAGATTCGGATGTATCTGAATCTCCGAATGAAATAGTAACGAATAGCAACGAATTTAATTGAAATCCGTTAAAATTAGTTTAGTTCTCTAATTAATTTCAACTTTTCAGAATGGTTAGAATACGGATCAGTCGAAAAATGATTTACGGATTTGAATTCTGTGTGAAGAAATAGCTGGTTGTTAAGCTGCGGGCCGGGAAGCTGGCTGCCCGTGTCCTTAACAATCATAAGTCATCATCTGTCAGCGGGCTTCCCCACTGACAGATGAATGCAGAGATAAAAAATGCTGTTAAAAAAAAAAAAAAGATAAAGAATGCTGGCAATTCTCGAGCAATAGAAAAATGTTTAAAAAAAAAAAAAAACAGAGTAGGGTCCCCCCCAGTCCATACCAGGCCCTTTGGGTCTGGTTTGGATTTTAAGGGGAACCCCACGCCAAAAAAAAAAAAAAAAAAAAAAAACGGCGTGGTGCCCCCCCCCACAATCCATAACAGACTCTTATTTGAGCATGCAGCCTAGCAGGTCAGAAAAGAGGGGGGGGGGGGGGGGCCGCGAGCACCACCCCCCTCTTAAACCATACCAGGCACATGCCCTCAAAATGGGTGGGTGCTTTGGGGCTGTCATGAAGATCCTGCCAGTAACCGGCGTCCCAGGCGCACGGGAACCCGGCCACGGGTCCCACTGCGCATGCGCGCGCGTTCACGGGTGCGGTCACGCACGGGCACGCGCACTCCCGCTGGTGTCAGGCGGGCTATTTAAACCTGCCTGTCACACTCCATCCCCGCTGTCTGCTCTACAGCGTCCTGTGAGTGTTACCTGATCTGATCTGTGTATCCTGTTATCTGACCCAGCTTCCTGTTTGACGATCCTGCTATCTGCCTGCACCAGACCCTCTTGGCTTGCCTGACCATCCCTCTGCATTATCCCTGGTACCTCTGCTGTCCGAACGTTACTGACCACCGGCTTGTTGACCCTCCGCTGTGTTCATCAGCTTCAAGTCTGCTATTACCTGCTGTTGTTCCTGGTTCCAGTCCAGCTTCCAGTCTGCTATTACCTGCTGTTGTTCCTGGTTCCAGTCCAGCTTCCAGTCTGCTATACCTGTTGTTGTTCCTGGTTCCAGTCCTGCATTCCAGTCTCTGTCCTCAGTCTGCACCTCAGACTACTGACTCCAGAGGGTGCCACCACTACTGGACTTTCAGCAACTGTTGATCCTGCCAGGCACCCATACCACTCTTCACTCCTGGCCCTCTGTCTCCATTCCAGGGGAACGGGAGTGGGAGTTGTAAGGGAGGTCTTTTCCTGCACTTCAGGCTCACAACCTACCAGGTACGTGACAGGGGCAGACAGCCATGTCTGAGCCTGAGCAGGGAACGTCTCCCATGGAAGAACTCTGTGCACACCTGGCAGGATTGACTGAAGCAGTCAAAAATCTGCAGCAAGGATACACCAGACTGGAGGAACGAGTGTTAACCCTGTCTAACCCCATTGGGGCCCAGGGAGCTTCCTCTGCTCCTGCTTCTTCAGTTGGGCCTTCCTCAACGGTGGTGATGCTCCCTCCGGAACCTAAGGTTCCCACACCTGAACGTTTCTTCGGAAATCGCCATAAGTTCAGAGCCTTCCGCAACTCCTGCGAACTATTTTTTGCTCTTCAGCCACGTACCTTTTCCCTGGAGGCTACAAAGGTGGGCTACGTAATCTCTCTACTCTCTGGTGACCCCCAAACCTGGGCCCATCGCCTCTTAGAGCAAAAGGACATATCTCTGACCAACCTCTCCACTTTCTTTGACGCACTAGGCCAGTTATATGATGACCCCCAGCTATCTGTAACTGCAGAGGCGGCTCTACACACCCTTCAACAAGGTCGCAGAGCAGCAGAGGATTATGTGGCTGAATTCAGGAAATGGAGTGCGGATACTAACTGGAACGATGTGGCTCTCCGTTATCAATTTCGGTTGGGACTTTCTGATCCTCTGAAGGATGAATTGGCCAGGGTGGGTACACCACAGACTTTAAATGCTTTAATCGATCTAGCTATCCAGATCGATCGACGCCTACGAGAGCGCAGGTCTGAGAGAGCTATGGGGTCTTCTCGTCCAACTTGGGTTACCCCTAAGGTTCCCCATCACCCATCATCAACACCACCTACCTCCACGCTTAACTTACCTGAGCCAATGCAATTAGGAGTCCTGGGGCCTTCACTCACCCCAGTGGAACGACAACGTTGTCGAGCAAATAACTTGTGCCTGTATTGTGGGGAACCCAGGCACTATGTCAGGAACTGTCCCCTTAAGCTCCGTAAGTGTTTATCCCTATCTACTGACTATGTGACACCTCTGGTTAAAAATACCACTCACCTTGCTCTTCCTCTTCTGCTACAGCTTCCAGGGAGGGATCTACAAATCACCGCCATTATTGACTCAGGAGTTTGCAGCTGTTTCATGGATTCTCGTTTTGCCATCCAACACCAAATACCTTTGTCACCTAAAGCCCATGAACTCTCATTTTTATCGGCTTATCATCCCCAGACTAATGGGCAAACAGAAAGAACAAACCAGACCCTTGAACAATATTTGCGCTGTTTTTCTTCCTTTGCCCAAGATAATTGGATTGCTGTTTTACCATTGGCCGAATTCGCTTATAACAATTCTATTCATTCTGCTATCAAGCAAACTCCGTTTTTTGCGAATTATGGTTTCCACCCCTCATTTTTACCAAATTCTCTTCCAGAATGCACAGTACCCACAGTCCAGGAGAAATTGGATTTCTTTACCTCTAACAACCAAGTTTTACAGGACACCATGACCAGAACCCAGGAGTACAACAAAGCAACCTTCGATAAAAAGAGGCGAGGTGAGCTCCTACTTGCACCTGGGGATCAGGTATGGTTGTCCACCATAAACCTCAGGTTGGCCTGCCCTTCCAAGAAATTGGGTCCCAAATTTCTTGGACCATTCCCTGTTAAACGGAGAATTAATGAAGTTGCATATGAACTTGAACTCCCGGATTCACTAAAGGTACATCCAGTTTTTCACGTGTCCTTGCTTAAACCATCTATTACCAACCCATTTCCAGGTCGAAGTACGGATCCTCCTGATCCAATCCTGGTAGATGGGGAAGAGGAATTCGAGGTGGAGGCTATCATGGACCACAGGAAAAGAGGTAACCAAAATCAATTCTTAATAAAGTGGAAGGGGTTTGGCCCAGAGGAGAATTCTTGGGAACCAGAGGATAATATTCATGCTGAAGACCTGTTACAAGCCTTTAAAACAGCTCATCCAGAGAGATTTTTTCAAAGGGGCATCCGGAGGCTGCCCCTTGGGGGGGGGCAATGTCATGAAGATCCTGCCAGTAACCGGCATCCCAGGCGCACGGGAACCCGGCCACGGGTCCCACTGCGCATGCGCGCGCATTCACGGGTGCGGTCACGCACGGGCAAGCGCGCGCACTCCCGCTGGTGTCAGGCGGGCTATTTAAACCTGCCTGTCACACTCCATCCCCGCTGTCTGCTCTACAGCGTCCTGTGAGTGTTACCTGATCTGATCTGTGTATCCTGTTATCTGACCCGGCTTCCTGTTTGACGATCCTGCTATCTGCCTGCACCAGACCCTCTTGGCTTGCCTGACCATCCCTCTGCATTATCCCTGGTACCTCTGCTGTCCGAACGTTACTGACCACCGGCTTGTTGACCCTCCGCTGTGTTCATCAGCTTCCAGTCTGCTATTACCTGCTGTTGTTCCTGGTTCCAGTCTGCTATTACCTGCTGTTGTTCCTGGTTCCAGTCCAGCGTTCCAGGCTACCTTCTGCTGTGTTCCAGCCCAGTGTTCCAGGCTACCTTCTGCTGTGTTCCAGCCCAGTGTTCCAGGCTATCTTCTGCTGTTGTTTCAGTCCAGCGTTCCAGGCTATTACCTGCTGTTGTTCCTGGTTCCAGTCCAGCTTCCAGTCTGCTATTACCTGCTGTTGTTCCTGGTTCCAGTCCAGCTTCCAGTCTGCTATACCTGCTGTTGTTCCTGGTTCCAGTCCTGCATTCCAGTCTCTGTCCTCAGTCTGCACCTCAGACTACTGACTCCAGAGGGTGCCACCACTACTGGACTTTCAGCAACTGTTGATCCTGCCAGGCACCCATACCACTCTTTACCCCTAGCCCTCTGTCTCCATTCCAGGGGAACGGGAGTGGGAGCTGTAAGGGAGGTCTTTTCCTGCACTTCAGGCTCACAACCTACCAGGTACGTGACAGGGGCAGGGGGGTCAAGGGACAAGGGCCTCTTCCCAACAACCCTGGGCTGTGGTTGTTGGGGTCTGCGGGTGGGAGGCTTATCGGAAACTCGAAGCCCCCTTTAACAAGGGGTCCCCAGATCCCATCCCCCCCCTATGTGAATAGGTGTCGGGTACATCATACCAGTACCCATTCACCAAAAAAGTGTCAAAAAGTAAGAAACCACAGGAAACTGTTTTTGACTTGTACTTTATTGTAAAAGAAAAAATAAAATAGTGTCCCTCGCTGTAAATCCATCGTCCATCACATTGGCTGCCGACCCGAAAAATAGAAAAATTGCAAAAAACGATTTGCCTCCTAAGAGGCTACCTGCCATATGGCCTCTCTTCGGCTTTGACAGTCCTTATATAGGCAAGGGGCCAACCGGTTATGTCACTCGGTGGCACCGCCCCCTTCTGATGTCATGTGATAAAACAAATTTTAACGGAACAAAATTTAACAAAAACGAAACTGAACAAATTCTGAAACTAAACTAAACGAATTACATAACGGAGCGAAATTAGTAACATAACGAATCTATCCGAAACGAAAAAAAAATTTCCGTTCTGCACATGTCTAATTCTGAGTTGTGGGTGGCTTTGTAAGTTGTTGTTAGTGCTCTTTAAGACACATGGCAGTGCTCACTCTATCTGCGGTGGATTGCTTTTTAGAGGTGGGTATATCAGCGGTTGGCAGGCATTCAGGAGCAATCCTGCTGCCTCCTATGTGTCTGCTTTTTTTTTTTTTTTCAATCCCAAGGGGGACTTTGCTGTAAAATTCACACCACAACTGTGAGCTAAGCGTTTGGCTTGCAGTTGTAGTGCACTCCCATTTAATTGAATGGGTGTGTTTGCTGCCTTTTAAACTCCACAGCCAGAGCTGAAAACGATGTGGCCGCAAAGTAAAGCATCACGGCCGTGGCATGTGTACGGCCCTGTCAGGCAGTAATGTTAGCACCTGGATGGGTAGCAAAACCGCAGCTTATTTGCCTGGTTTTACTGGCCCCAAGCCACCTATGTAAAAAAGCTCCAAATGTACCATGAACGCATGTAAATGCACATGTGGAACTGCATACTGAATGCAGGGATTGTGGTGTACATGAGCCCATAATGGCTAAGTCTAAGTCTCACCAGGAAAACACAGTGATTATTGCTAGCGGGTACAATAACCGCTAGCAACAATCGCATGTAAAATCCGACAGGTTGGTTGTACCCAAGTTGATCAATCGATCAACTTGGGTGCATTCAGCCTGCCCATACATGGTTTGAACTGGGCGATATTCGAACCATAGCAAACCTTCACTTTTTGATTTACGGTTTACTTCAATGTTTAGATGGACTTGGGGATATCATTACTGTAGGCAATACTTTTTTTTATCTTTAGCAGGCTTTTACCTTTATTACTTGGTGATGGAAATTTGCAAAAGTACCAAAAAACTACCAGGGTGGACAACTTATCTTTAAATATACCCATGCCAAGGGGCACAGATTAGGTGCTGACTTCAGGGTGTGCTTGTTAAACTATGGCATTTGTAATGGGGTGCATAGTTTTATGGCATTCAGAGACACTGACGTACTAAGTGGACGCTCCAAAGTGACCTACACTGTTAGGTACAGCAACCTTTAATCCTGATCATCTCTAACTTAAAGATCGCAATTACCTGACGTTTTAGGAAAAGGTGGAATTATTCAGGGTGCCATTGCCGACCTCCATGTCTGAAAATGTTAGTCACCTGTCTGGCTGGTAATAGCTACAGTACTTTTCCAAGTCACTGACCTAAGCAAATATACAGGAGTTCTGACTTCAGTTTGACTTTCTGATCTGCATTCCTATTACAGGTCAGTGGTTCAGCTAGCATTATTGCAACACACGATAACACATGCCAAGTGCATTGGTGCGATGGGGTACCAATCAAAGTGAAAGGTACTTCTAAACACCTTGCCAACAGACATGCCTTGTATCGCAGTGCAAAAACACACTCATGTGCGTTGCAGTATGCTGCCATAAATTCTTTCTGCATTTTTTTTGCTGTCTTTGGATAAATGGGTTGCCTTAAGCTGGCCATAGATGGTTCGAATCTCAGCAGGTTCTGCAAGGACCGAAATTTGAACCATGTATGGGCAGGCCGAATGTACTAAAGTTGATCGATCGATCAGCTTGGGTACAACCAGCCTGTAATGTAATTATTGCTAGCGGCTATTATAGCCCCCAGCAAAAATCACTGTGTTCTCCCAGCAGGGATGGTTTCATCCACCAGGAGAACACAATGGCTGTCTCTGTTGATGGGGGAATAGAGCAATTATCTTTCCTGCAACCTGTGGTTGTGGGAAAGAAAATCGCCCTATCTATGGTTGGTCAGCTTCAACGCAATGCACGATAATGTTCAGCATAGCACTATCAGGTATAAAGTGAAAGCAGCTAGAGTTAGTGTTGGTGTTTGCCTGCTCCCTTATATTCCTATTGGCCCAACACTATGATGGGCTCTCTCATTGCTGAATGGGAATATGTATGAAGCGGGAGGGGGAATAGCTGGAACTTTTCTGGTTATTTGGCCGTAACAGAAGGGAAAGTGAGCTGTAGCAGGTATGGTTTTCTATATCTTCTCTCTTTTAAGCCCATCTGCTGGCAAGTCTTTTTTCTCTAAATCTCCCCCATCTCTTTAGAGCAGAATTTTTCAAAATTTTTATCTCAAAGCAACCCCTAAAATAATTTTCAGTTCTAGGGGGACCCTTACTAAAACCAAAAACCAATTAAACTGGGGTCAATGGCAAAGATGCCTTTTACGTTGTTGGTCAGGAGGAAATATTCAACCTCTGCAGCAGTGGTCAGGATGCTATCCATACAGTCAGCTAAAAAGATAATTGGTGTCATGTTTCTGGCTCTGCCAAATGGCCTTGGCCCTGATACTATGCAGACACCATCAAATGGGAAGTCAATTAGCCACAGCTCAAGCAACCCCTATCAACTTCTGGAAGAACTCAAGGGTTTCATGGAACCCTGGTTGAGAATTTGCTGCTCTAGAGGGTCACTTTTTTTTACCTACCTGGCTCCTTTAGGGGAAGATAAAAAAAATCTTCTCAGACATCTGAATGAGGTCTTTTAAGATCATCTTTTGGTGGTGCCTCTGTTACGTAGTTGACAGGATGCCCTACCTCACAGAGGTGCATCCTGCAGAACAGGTGGTGGGTCTTGAGGAGACCAGTCACCCATTGCACTAATAGCTTGCTAGGGATAACCAGTCTCCTCAACAGGAAATGCTACCACAAGAATAGTTAGCGGGCAGCAATTCTTAATGAATCAGAGGAGAAAGTAGCCAGGTAGAGAAGTAGTAGAGGAGTAGAGTAGTAGTAGAGAAGAAAGCTCTCTAGGGCAACCTGTGAATTAAAGCATAGCTCAACCATTTCTGGGTCCTACAGAGCCTTCCAAACCTTTACTTACCTATCTACTTTTAACCACTTAAGGACCAGCCTCGTTTTGGATTTTGGGTGTTTACATGTTTAAAACAGGTTTTTCAGCTAGAAAATTACTTAGAACCCCCAAATATTATATATGGTTTTTCTTCTAACACCCTAGAGAATAAAATGGTGGTCGTTGCAATACTTTTTTTTGCACCGTATTTGCGCAGCGGTCTTAAAAGCGCACTTTTTTTGGGAAAAATTCACTTTTTTGAATAAAAAAATAAGACAACAGTAAAGTTAGCCCAATTTTTTTTTATATTGTGAAATATAATGTTACGCCAAGTAAATTGATACCCAACATGTCACGCTTGAAAATTGCGCCCGCTCGTGGAATGGCGTCAAACTTTTACCCTCAAAAATCTCCATAGGCGACGTTTAAAAAATTCTACAGGTTGCATATTTCGCGGTACAGAGGAGGTCTAGGGCTAGAATTATTGCTCTCGCTCTACCGGTCGCTGCGATACCTCACATGTGTGGTTTGACCACCGTTTTCATATGCGGGCGCTACTCGCGTTTGCGTTCGCTTCTGCACATGAGCTCGTCGGGACGGGGGGGTTTTAACATTTTTTTTTTTTTTTTTAATTATTTATTTTAAAATATTTTATTTATTTTTACACTGTTTTAAAAAAAAATTGACATCGCTTCCGCCCAGCAGTGTCATGGAGGCGAGTGGGCGCCATCTTAGCCTCACTCGTCTCCAGACACACCACGGGGAAGGACGCGATTGCCTCCGCCGCTACCGATGGCTCCGGTAAGCAGCGGAGGGCACCGGATCGCGGCGGGATAAAAGTGATCTTGCGGCGAATCCGCCGCAGGGATCACTTTTATCTGAAAGCCGGCCGCCGCACGAAAACGGGGATACCGGGGTTATGGCAGCTAGCTGCTGCCATAACAACGATATCCCCGTTCAAAGTTTGGACGTACATAGTCGTGCGGCGGTCCTTAAGTGGTTAAAGTATGCAAAACCACATGGTACAGTGAATGTAGATGGGATCGGCTGGCCAAATGAAAAATGACAACACTGACAAAATGCCAAAATTTCATGCTGGTTTGTTTTATTTAGTTTGACCTGGATGTCAGCTGACGTATTTCCTATCGAACTTACTTTTGATAATATGTGCTGTTATGTGTAGAGACTTGTGTACACAGACGCTGTTTACCAGTATTTGATGTGCAATTCTGAGGCTGTTTTTAACCTGCTTTGCATTGCTTTTCTTTGGATGTAGTATGTCCTATCTATGATGCATTTGCACTGCAGGAAAGCAAACCAAATGCGGCCTTTGGCTGCATCTTCTGTTTAAACACATATATTTGAAAAAAAGCTGCATTCAAATGCAAAAGAAAGCTAATGAACTAGGGTCGTCGGTTCGAATCAGAACCATGGCACTACGCGTGGGTTTCCTCTGGGTACTCGGGTTTTCTCCCACACTCCAAAGACACGTTGGTAGATTAATTAGCTCCTGTCGAAATTGTCCCTAGTATGTGTATGTATAAAAGTAAGTTAACCACTTCAAACCCACGCTAGAGTCAAAGGATGGCTACAGCGCAGCTCTGTTGTGTCGGAAGGGCATTCCTCCCGGAACCACGCCCCCCCCCGTTCGCCCTCTGGGGCGTTCATCCAGCGTGCTCTGCGATCGCTCTGGAGCCGCTGCTCTGTGTGTCCGTTCAGACACAGAGCTGCGGCTTGACCCTGCCCCCTCTCTCTCCTCACGGGCTCACTGACTTTGATCGACAGCAGTGGGAGCCAATGGTGCCTGCTGCTGTCTCAGCCAATGAGGAGGGAGAGTCCCCGGACAGCCAAGACTCTTGTGCACATCGCTGGATTGGGCTCAGGTAAGTATTAGGGGGGGCTGAGGGGGGCTGCTGCACACTGAAAGTTTTTTATCTTAACCACTTGACCTCCAGAAGATTTACCCCCCTTCATGACCAAGCCATTTTTTCCGATACGGCACTGGGTTAATTTAAGTGACAATTGTGCGGTTGTGCTTACACTGTACCCAAATAAAATAGAGTTTTCTTTTGGTGGTATTTGATCACCTCTTTTTATTTTTGCGCTATAAACGAGAAAAGACTGACATTTTGTAAAAAAAAAAACAATATTTTTTACTTTCTGCTACAAAACATATCTGATAAAAAAATGTAAAAAATTGTATTTCTTCATCAATTTAGGCCAACATGCATTCTACGCCTAGACCCCTTTCACACTGGGGCGGTTTGCAGGTGCCATTGCGCTAAAAATAGCCAAAACCGACCCAAAACAGCCGCTGCTGTGTCTCCAGTGTGTCCAGTGTGAAAGCCCTGAGGGCTTTCACACTGGAGCAGTGCGCTAGCAGGACAGGAAAAAAAGAGTGTATACCGCTCTTTCACCGCTCCTGCCCATTGAAATCAATGGGGCAGCGCGGCAAAGGCACCTCTGCAGAGGCGATTTGCGGTGGTTTTTAACCCTTTCTCGGCCGCTAGCGGGGGGTAAAACTGCCCTGCTAGTGGTCGAAAACCGCCGCCAAAACGGCGGTAAAGCACCGCTAATAATGCACCTCCCACCCCAGTGTGAAAGGGGCCTTATAGCGTCTACAAACTAGGGGATATTTTTAGTTATTTTTTACTAGTAATCAGCGACTGACAAATCGGACACTAACTGACACTTTTTGGGGACCAGTGACACTAATACAGTGATCAGTGCTAAAAATATGCACTGTCATTGTACTAATGACACAGGCAGGGAATGGGGTTAACATCAGGGGCGATCAAAGGGTTAACTGTGTGCCTAGCCTGTGATTCAGTGTAGTGGGGGAGGTGCTTTTACTAGTGGAAGGCATGGATCGGTGTTTCTGCTTTACAGAAACACAGGATCCATAGATTATGTACTGACAGAATGGTGATCTTCCTTATTTACATGGGCAGACTACCGTTCTGCCTGATGTACTGAAGCATCGGCCTGTGACGGTGGACATTGAGTCCCCCATACCTGCTGATCAGCTCCCACTGTGTATAATCACAGCAGAAGTGGGCGGCCGGCAGTGCACACGCGCACCCCAGGCCCGTTAGTGTCAGATCACCTATTAGGTATGTGATGTAGCACAGAGCGGCTGCCCTGCTGCAGTATATGTACGGTGGGCGGTCAGCATGTGGTTAATGAATAGAATGCATTAAGGTAAAAAAAAAATTCTGCTTTTAGAACCACTTTAAGGAAATCCCTTGAGGACCCCCAAGACACCAGAACTAGTGTCCCCATTGGAAGATTTCCCCTCTATTACTTTTCTGGGGACAACCCAAATTTGGGGATTTTCTTTTACTTTCACTTTCAGCGCCGGTTCACATTAGAAGCGGCACAACTTGCAGGTCGCCTCACCGAGGCGACCTGCACACGACTGCCGCGGCGACTTGCAAGACGACTTCTGTATAGAAGTCTATGCAAGTCGCCCCCAAAGTAGTACAGGAACCTTTCTTCTAAGTCGGAGCGACGCAATGGTTCCATTGTACAGAACGGGAGGCGACTTGTCAGGCGGCTAGGTCGCCTGACAAGTCGCCCCCGTGTGAACCGGCTCTTAATGATAACGGTAAACAACACAAATAGAGGGGGGGGGTCTCCTAAATGGGGGCACAGACAGCAATAAAAACTGATAGGGGTTCTAACCCCTCTCCACTCTATCAAAAACTAAAGAAAAAGTTTTGCCTTTAGTTAAACTTTAATGTGTGTCTCTTCCCCTAAAAAGCTACTTTCCCTTTATTCCGGCAGTTTTTACTTTTTGTAAAGGTTGCGTATGCTCCATATAATGTACATTCATGGCTTTTGTAAGGTTGGCCATAGATGGCTCACATTTTGGCGGATTCCTGCTCAACCAGACCAAATCTGCGCTTAGGTTGGCCCTGCAATCAATTGTGTGAGCGAGAGAAGCCTGACACGCTTTATGAACTTCATACACTTAAGTAGGAGCTGTGTCCTGTGTCATGTGAGGTGATTTATTGGGGTGTCTCCTGTCATGTGAGGTGATTTATTGGGGGGTCCCCTGTGTCATGTGAGGTGATTTATTGGGGTGTCTCCTGTCATGTGAGGTGATTTATTGGGGGGTCCCCTGTGTCATGTGAGGTGATTTATTGGGGTGTCTCCTGTCATGTGAGGTGATTTATTGGGGTGTCTCCTGTCATGTGAGGTGACGTATTGGGGTGTCCCCTGTCATGTGAGGTGATTTATTGGGGGGTCCCCTGTTATGTGAGGTGATTTATTGGGGGGTCCCCTGTTATGTGAGGTGATTTATTGGGGGGTCCCCTGTCATGTGAGGTGATTTATTGGGGGGGTCCCCTGTGACATGAGGTGATTTATTGGGGGGGTCCCCTGTGACATGTGAGGTGATTTATTGGGGGGTCCCCTGTGTCATGTGAGGTGATTTATTGGGGGGTCCCCTGCCATGTGAGGTGATTTATTTTGGAGTTCCCCGTGCCATGTGAGGTAAATTATTGGGGGTCCCCTGCCATGTGAGGTGATATATTGGGAAGTCTGGACCCCCCCAATAGGTCACCTCACACAACACAGGGGACCCCAATAAATCACCCTACATAACACAGGGGACCCCCCAATAAATGACTATATGACAGGTGACCCCCCAATAAATCACTTTCACATGACACAGGGGACCCCCAATAGGTCACCTCTCATGACACAGGGGACCCCCAATAAATCACCTCACATGACACAGGGGACCCCAATAAATTACCCTACATAACACAGGGGACCCCCAATAAATCATCTCACTTGACACAGGGGACCCCCAATAAATCACTACATGACAGAGGGGACCCCCCAATAAATCACCTCACATGACACAGGGGACCCCCCAATAAATGACTATATGACAGGTAACCCCCCAATAAATCACTTTCACATGACACAGGGGACCCCCAATAGGTCACCTCTCATGACATAGGGGACCCCCAATAAATCACCTCACATGACACAGGGGACTGTGTCATGTGAGGTGATTTATTGGGGGTCTCCTGTGTAGTGATTTATTGGGGGTACCCTGTGTAGTGATTTATTGGGGGGTACCCTGTGTAGTGATTTATTGGGGGGTCCCCTGTGTCATGTGAGGTGATTTATTACAGGTCATGTCAGTGGTGATTTAGTGACATAGGTTGTGTGAGGATTCCAGGCATGTACTGAGAAGTATTTTGGAGTTATCAGGAACAAAGTGGACCAGCTCCTGTACAATCACAAGACACACTCTGCTCCATCCAGCTCCCCTCAGCCAGTAAGGAAGCGCGCCCCCGCCCCTCTGCCGCCGTGCGTGCGCGTTCCCGTCGTCCTGAGGAGTCCAGGGCTTTGCACTGCAGTAACCCCGAGTCGTCTGCTGGCTCCTCCCCCTCTCCCCATTCTCCCACTCCTCCCCCTCCTCCTCCTGACAGCTCCTCTACCTCAACATGGCGGCCTTCAGCAAGTCCATCCCGCACAGCTGTTATGAGATCGGCCACACATGGAACCCGTCCTGCTTCACCTCCTACCTGCAGATCACACAGGGCGCCATGGAGGAGTCCTTGAAGATCTATGCGCCCCTGTACCTGGTGAGAGGGGGGGGGAGGGGAGGAGTATGGGAGCCGGGAGGGGACATTCTTCTGTCAGGAGAGAGAGATGTACACAGATCAGTGTGACCTTCCTGCTGGGAGTTGTAGTCCCTCCTCTGATACCAGGAGGTCAAATACTGGAAGTGAAGAAATGGACTTTCTAGGCACCAATCATAAGAAATAAACATTTTATTAACAATTAATTCATAGAAATTGTCTTATAAAAAACACATTACAATACTACAGAGGCAGCCAGACCTCTCCAATATTGGTGTGATACGAGGAGGTCGGGCTCCCCTCCTCCACACCGGGGACCAGTCCTGACCAGAGAAGCAGAAATGGCATCACCTCGTCCCATAATGTGTCACCGCGTCCCGTGGAGTCACCTCGTCCCATGGCTTTACCTCGTTCAATGGTGTCACCTCAGCCCATGGTGTCACCTCGTCCCATAATGTGTCACCGCATCCTGTGGAGTCACCTCGTCCCATGACTTTACCTCGTCCCATGGCGTCACCTCGTCCCATGACGTCACCTCGTCCCATGACGTCACCTCGTCCCATGACGTCACCTCGTCCCATGACGTCACCTCGTCCCATGATGTCACCTCGTCCCATGGCGTCACCTCGTCCCATAATGTGTCACCGCGTCCCGTGGAGTCACCTCGTCCCATGACTTTACCTCGTCCCATGGCGTCACCTCGTCCCATGACGTCACCTCGTCCCATGACGTCACCTCGTCCCATGATGTCACCTCGTCCCATGACGTCACCTCGTCCCATGGCGTCACCTCGTCCCATAATGTGTCACCGCGTCCCGTGGAGTCACCTCGTCCCATGGCTTTACCTCGTTCAATGGTGTCACCTCAGCCCATGGTGTCACCTCGTCCCATAATGTGTCACCGCATCCTGTGGAGTCACCTCGTCCCATGACTTTACCTCGTCCCATGGCGTCACCTCGTCCCATGACGTCACCTCGTCCCATGACGTCACCTCGTCCCATGACGTCACCTCGTCCCATGACGTCACCTCGTCCCATGATGTCACCTCGTCCCATGGCGTCACCTCGTCCCATAATGTGTCACCGCGTCCCGTGGAGTCACCTCGTCCCATGACTTTACCTCGTCCCATGGCGTCACCTCGTCCCATGACGTCACCTCGTCCCATGACGTCACCTCGTCCCATGATGTCACCTCGTCCCATGACGTCACCTCGTCCCATGGCGTCACCTCGTCCCATAATGTGTCACCGCGTCCCGTGGAGTCACCTCGTCCCATGACTTTACCTCGTCCCATGGTGTCACCTCAGCCCATGGCGTCACCTCGTCCCATGACGTCACCTCGTCCCATGGTGTCACCTCAGCCCATGGAGTCACCTCGTCCCATGGCGTCACCTCGTCCCATGGCGTCACTTCGTCCCATGGCGTGACTAATAATTCCACTGTTTATATAACCTTCCTTTTATTCATTCCACCATTCCTTTATTTAACCATTCCTTATTCATTCCAATATTCTTCTATGTATTAATTCCACTGTTCATTCATTGCACCAATCATTCCACAGTTCATGTATTTCTTTGTTCCCCCATTCATTTATTTAACCATCCTTTATTCATTTCACTATTCGTTAATTCAGCTGTTCATTCATTTACTCCACCATTCATTCGTTTATTCATTTCACTGTTCATTCATTTTCTTTATTTAACCATTCTTTATTTATTCCACCATTCTTTATTTATTCCACCATTCATTAATGTATTCATTTCCCTATTCATTCATTCATTCATTCCATTGTTCATGTATTTACCCATCCTCCATCTATATATTCATGCCACCGTTTGTTCATTTATTCGTTTTCACCATTCATTTCTTTACCCATTCTTTCTTCATTCCAGGGTTCACTCATTTCTTTCTTCCTTCATTCATTTATTAAACCATCCTTTATTTATCCCGCCATTCATTCATTTTTTTAAATTATTTCATTAATAATTTGTTTATACAATCACAAATCCCTCCTTCCTTCTCAACAGTAGCACGGCCCCCATATATCTATGTGTAATGGTGCATTGTGGTGTCACATGACTGAAATATGTGAATGAGCCCTAAAGGTTCCATTATTGATCTCAATCGATTATAACATTTTTTAAATTTCAGCTGATTGTTATTACTTTTTTTTTTTAAACCCGACCTCCAAGTTTTCCCTTCAGTCTCGCACAGTTGTACAGTCTCCTCTCCTGGACTGAAATGGCTTCCTCTGATGTCACTGCACACTGTGAGCTTCTCACAGTGTGCATTACCACCAAGCATTACTGTGCTTATGGTGTGTTTTTCATAGGTCTCATGTGACTCAAAAACTAAATCAAAAACATAACACGGGTGCGTTATTGATGCGTTTTCAGTGCATTTCAACGGGGAGGTGCGTTTTTGGTGCTTTTTTTTTTCTGGCCAAAAATGCAGCAAGCAAGATTTTTAACACTAGAATGGAAGCGCAACGGACCAATGTGAAGACATACAGTGCATCCAGGAAAGTATTCACAGCGCTTCACCTTTTCCACATTTTGTTATGTTACAGCCTTAATCCAAAATGGATTAAATTCATTATTTTATTCAAAATTCTACAAACAATACCGAATAATGACAACATGAAAGAAGTTTGTATGAAATCTTTGCAAATTTATTAAAAATAAAAAACAAAAAAAAAAAATCCCATGTACAGAAGTATTCACAGCCTTTGATCAATACTTTGGTGAAGCACCTTCGGCACCAATTACAGCCTCAAGTCTTTTTGAGTATGATGCTACAAGCTTGGCACACCTATTTTTGGGCAGTTTCTCTCATCATTCTTCTTTGCAGGACCTCTCAAGCTCCATCAGGTTGGACGGGGAGCGTCGGTGCACAGCCATTTTCAGATCTCTCCAGAGATGTTCAATTGGGTTCAAGTCTGGGCTCTGGCTGGGCCACTCAAGGACAGAGTTGTCCCGTATCCACTCCTTTGTTATGTTGGCTGTGTGCTTAGGGTTGTTGTCCTGTTGGAAGATGAACCTTCATCCCAGTCTGAGATCCAGAGTGCTCTGGAGCAGGTTTTCATCAAGGATGTCTCTGTACATTGCTGCATTCATCTTTTCCTCCATCCTGACTAGTCTCCCAGTTCCTGCCGCTGAAAAAAAATCCCCACATGATGCCACCACCATTCTTCACTGTAGGAATGGTATTGGCCAGGGGATGAGCGGTGCCTTGTTTTCTCCAGACATGACGCCTACCATTCAGGCCAAAGAGTTCAAATTTTTGTTTCATCAGACCAGAGAGTTTTGTTTCTCGTGGTCTAAGAGTCCTTCAAGTGCCTTTTTGGTAAACTCCAGGCGAGCTGCCATGTGCCTTTTTTTGAGGAGTGGCTTCCATCTGGCCACTCCACCATACAGGCCTGATTGGTGGAGTGCTGCAGAGATGGTTGTTCTTCTGGAAGGTTCTCCTCTCTCCACAGAGAAACAATGGAGCTCTGTCAGAGTGACCATCGGGTTCTTGGTCACCTCCCTGAATAAGGCTCTTCTCCCCCGATCGCCGGGCGGCCCGCTCTAGGAAGAGTCCTGGTGGTTGCAAACTTCTTTCATCGACAGATGATGGAGGCCACTGTGCTCATTGGGAACTTCTGTACCCTTCCCCAGATCTGTGCCTCCATACAATCCTGTCTCAGAGGTCTACAGACAATTCCGTGGACTTCATGGCTTGGTTTGTGACCTTATATAGACAGGTGTGTGCCTTTCCAAATCTTGTCCAATCAACTGGATTTACCACAGGTGGACTCCAATCAAGTTGTAGAAACATCTCAAGGATGATCAGTGGAAACAGGATGCACCTGAGCTCAATTTTGAGTGTCATGGCAAAGGTTGTGAATACTTATGTACATGGGATTTTTTTTTCTTTCATTTTTCCAGAGCCCAGACTTGAACCCGATTGAACGTCTCTGGGGAGATCTGAAAATGGCTGTGCACCGACTCTCCCCGTCAGAACTGATGGAGCTTGATAGGTCCTGCAAAGAAGAATGGGAGAAACTGCCCAAAAATAGGTGTGCCAAGCTTGTAGCATCATACTCAAAAAGACTTGAGGCTGCAATTGGTGCCGAAGGCGCTTCACCAAAGTATTGAGCAAAGGCTGTGGAAACTTCTGTGCATGGGATTTTTTTTTTTTGTTTTTTATTTTTTAATAAACTTGCAAAGATTTCAAACAAACTTCTTTCACGTTGTCATTATGGGGTATTGTTTGTAGAATTTTGAGGAAAATAATGAATCCATTTTGGAATAAGGTCATAACGTAACAAAATGTGGAAAAAGTGAAGCGCTGTGAATACTTTCCGAATGCACTGTATACGAGTTTCGCTTTTTGAATTGAATTACTGAAATAAATGAACTTTTTGATGATATTCTAATTTTTCGAGATGCACCTGTATATGTGAACGGCCTTCATTGGTAATAATGCTTTTTTTTTTTTTTTATACATGATATTGCGAAATCTGTGCTTTTTCGGATTGCATCTGATCCGCATAGAATTCGCATAAGTGTGAACCGGCGCTAAAGACTGAACAAACGTCAGACATCTTTGCAGAAAAGTCCTCTCGTAATTTTGTTTTGGAAAACCATAAGGCAACCCGCAGAACCAGATCCACTTCTCTCCAGTCTTCGTAAATGGCCCCTTCAGGCTGGCTTCGGCTTACAGTGAAAAAAAAAAAAAAATGCTTATTTTGCAGGGGATAGACCTCGGTTTGTATCTGCATGCTGCTTCCACTGTGGAATGTGGAACTACCGCTCGGAGCCTGGCTGTTTTGTTTTTTTTTTGCATTTTATATGAACAGAGATTTAGTCTTGGAAAGCGTGAATGTGACTTTTTATTTGCATTGTATGTTAGTTGGATCTGTCAGTTCCGTCTCTGCATGCGTGTGTCCTTGACTTGATACATTGACCCCTTTCCAAATTACAGCTGTCACTTGGCAAGCATGTCTATCTAGGGAAAGGGTCACCGTCCACAGTTCACAGATATCGATGAATGAAATGCACTGTTTTAACAGGTCAAGAGTCGACACCGGGAGATTGTGAGAGCCGAGGAAGATGTTTAGTGCTGTTTGCAGGCCGAGATTGCACATTTTTGTGGTCCTTCAGCTGTAGTCGTCATCGCTGTGCATGGTCACCCAATCGCAGACATAAATAAAAATCATTTAGTAGGAAAGTACTTGCTTGTTGTTGGGAATGGTGAGCCCCCTTAGCTGTTGTCGTCTGTAAACAATGGTAAAAAATGGTGGAAATGGTGGAAAATGTCATCTGATTAGGGCTCCGTCCACACTAGTGCGGCTTCACATGCGACTTTGGACACGGAGGGGGAGATTTACTAAAACTGTTGCAGCTGTGTGCATAGTAACCAATCAGCTTCTGTCTTCAACTCATTCATATAGGCCCTGTTCACACTTGTGCGATGCCAGACATCGCATGTAATTCGCAGCGCACTGCTGTTCACATTACATGCCATGTCTGTGCGGTGCGATATCAGCCATACAGATAGTATGGCTGGTATCGCACCGCATTCGGTCCAAACACGCACAGGACCCTTTTTTTCTGTTCGGACCAGAATCGGATCGCATGTGTGCTCACACATATGCGATCCGATTCTGGTCCGAACTGTCAGTTCGCAGTGCGATATGCAAGCTGAACTGGGAGGTGTTGTTAGCAATGCATTGACACCCCCCAACGATTCGCATATGGCAGTGTGAACTGACATGCGAGTCGGTGCTATGCAGGAACCCGCAGTGGATTTGCAGTGTTCTCGCATCGCACCAGTGTGAACCGGGTCTTAAGCTCCATTCACACCTCGGTGTTCCATTTTTGCGGGTGGAATCGCCGCGATTCCCCATGCGATCCGGAAATGCCTCAAATCGCGGGACGCCCTTGCTATCCCCGCTGTTTTGATTGGCACCAAATCGTGATTTTGCCACGATTGTCGCTGACGAATTGCGGTAAAAATGCGCAAACAGAAACGTGGGAAAAAGTGGAAGAACTTCTTTTGGGCGTGGGGCGTCCCACGATTCTGTTTGCGCTTTTTTTACTGCAATTCGTCAGGGACAATCGTGGTAAAATAGCGCCGCGACTTCGCCACGATTGTCGCCCAACAAATCGCGGTAACACTGCGCAAGCAGAATCGTGGGACGCCCTAAAAAAAAGTGCAAGAACCTCTATTGGGTGTGGGGCATCCCGCGATTCTGTTTGCGTGTCTTTACCGCAATACGTCAGGGACAATCGTGGTAAAATCGCGCCGTGTCTTCGCCACGATTGTCGCCCGACGAATCACGGTAAAAACACGCAAACAGAATCGTGGGACGCACAAAAGAAAGTGGAAGAACTGCTTTTGGATTGATTCTGTTTACGCGTTTTTAACCGCAATTCGTCAGCGACAATTGCGGTAAAATCGCGCCTCAATTTGGTGCCATTCAAAGTAAAGGGTATCGCAAGGGCATCCCGCGATTTGCGGCATTTGCGAATCGTGGGCAGAATCGCGGCGATTCCACCCGCAAAACGGAATGCCAAGGTGTGAATGGAGCATTAAACTTTGACAGTAAGGCCCGGGTCATACTAATGCGACAATCGAATTTGGAGCACTTGTTGCATCAGAAGACGGACCCTATTTGGTGCAATGGAACTGTTTTAATCGGTGCGACTTGTGTCGCTCCAATTTAGAAAATGTTCCTGCACTACTTTTGGTCCAACTTTGGTACAACTTGCATTGACTTCTGTTTAAAGAAGTTGCATGCAAGTTGCGCCGAAGTCACGCTGGAGTCCGACTTCAACATCACCGGCAGTGTGAACATGGGCTCACACCTAGAAGCTGCAACTAATGATTATTTTCATAATGGATTAGTTGGCCGATTATTATTGGTTCGATTAATTGGATAAAAACCTAAAAAACAATTGGTGTATAATTTAGTTGATATGTAAAGATTAAAAAAAGGCAATTTATTCTTGAAGATCTATATGCAGTGGTTACTATAAATAACCAGCTATTCGGTTAGAGAACACAATATTGAATCTACTCTGAGAATAACAGAAGATATATATATATACAGTATCCCACAAAAGTGAGTACATCCCTCACATTTTTGTAAATATTTTATTATATCTTTTCATGTGACAACACTGAAGAAATGACACTTTGCTACAATGTAAAGTAGTGAGTGTACAGCTTGTATAACAGTGTAAATTTGTTGTCCCCTCTAAATAACTCAACACACAGACATTAATGTCTAAACCGCTGGCAACAAAAGTGAGTACACCCCTAACTGAAAATGTCCAAATTGGGCCCAATTAGCCATTTTCCCTCCCCAGTGTCATGTGACTCGTTAGTGTTACAAGGTCTCAGGTGTGAATGGGGAGCAGCTGTGTTAAATTTGGTGTTATCGCTCTCAATCTCTCATACTGGTCACTAGAAGTTCAACATGGCGCCTCATGGCAAAGAACTCTCTGAGGATCTGAAAAAAAGAATTGTTCCTCTACATAAAGATGGCCTAGGCCAGGGATATGCAATTAGCGGACCTCCAGCTGTTGCAAAACTACAAGTCCCATCATGCCTCTGCCTCTGGGTGTCATGCTTGTGGCTGTCAGAGTCTTGCTATGCCTCATGGGACTTGTAGTTCTGCAACAGCTGGAGGTCCGCTAATTGCATATCCCTGGCCTAGACTATAAGAAGATTGCCAAGACCCTGAAGCTGAGCTGCAGCATGGTGGCCAAGACCATACAGCGGTTTAACAGGACAGGTTCCGCTCAGAACAGGCCTCGCCATAGTCCACCAAAGAAGTTGAGTGCACGTGCTCAGCATCATATCCAGAGGTTGTCTTTGGGAAATAGATGTATGAGTGCTGCCAGCATTGCTGCAGAGGTTGAAGGTTAAATAATTTATTATTAGGAGATATTCACAATTTCAGCATCACCAGCGCATTTGCACACTGAGGGCACCCTCCATTCAAAGTGCTGTGCCGCGATTGTGACTCCCATAGGGAGGAGTGTCATCACGGCCCAGCCATTCAAATGGCTGGAGTGTGCGGACCCTGAGGCTGCGTTCACACCTGAGCGTTTTCAGCTCGTAAAACGCCCGAAAAAACACCCAACAAGCAAAATCCCATTAATTTCAATGGCACCTGTTCATATCTGAGCATTTTGTCACCTGAAGCAAAATGCCTGAAAAACACCCTAAGCTCAGAAAAGAACACGAGCTTCTTCGGGGCAGATTCCAGGCGTTTTGTTGCCCTTTACATTGGTGACCTGAACAAAATTGCGGCAAAATTGCGGTATAAACACGCGGCTTTGAAACGCTCAGGTGTGAATGCAGCCTGAAGGAAGACCCAGTACAAGAAGGAAGCCTTAGCAGCTGCGACAGCATGCCGCTAGAGTCCTTTGTTATTAAAGGTAAGTCTGCCATAATCGGTGTTAATTTCGTCAACAAAAATAACGCTATTTTAGTCGGCTAAAACAAGACTAAAACTAAAATGGCATTTTAGTCAAAGGACTATGACGAAAACTAAATTGAAATTTGACATATAAAAATTAACAGGGGTTGTATATCACAATGGCTAAATCTGTGTCTGTAGTGCATGTCCACTACTCCAGGAGTATATAATGAGTTTGGCAACACTAGAGAAATGCTTAAAGGGGTTGTAAAGGTTCGTGTTTTTGTACCTTAATGCATCCTATGCATTAAGGTGAAAAAACACCTGGCAGTCACCAGCCCCCCCCCCCCCCCATTTTTACTTACCTGAACCCCTTCATTCAATCGGCGGGGATGCGCTGCCTCTCTCTCCACGGGTTCTCGGCTCTTGATTGGATAGATTGATAGCAGCGCAACCATTGGCTCCTGCTGCTGCCAATCAAATTCAATGAAGTGGGCGCCAGGGGGGGGGGGGCCGAGTCCTGCATTCTGCCTCTATGGACGCCGGACTCGGAGCACGCCCACAAGGTAATCTCCCGGGAGGGCGCTTCTCCGAGGGGGTTATATGATGTGGGGAGGAGCCGCTGAGGGACCCCAGAAGACCAGGTTCGGGGCCACTCTGCAAAACGAGCTGCAATAGTGGAGGTAAGTATGATATGTTTGTTATTTAAAAAAAAAAAAATGACCCTTACAATCACTTTAAATAATGCATTAAAATTTAACCCATTCTAATTGACTAAAATATGACTAAAATTAAAACAACGCAGATAACTAAAATTCAACTAAAACTAAAATGGCATTTTAGTCAAAAGACTATGACTAAAACCAAATTAGAAATTTGACCTCAAAATTAACACTGACCATAGTGTGCTAGTATGCAGCAGTGGGTACTAGCACAATATGGCATTAACTTGCAGGGGTGCCCGAGATATAGATATCTATCTATCTATCTATCTATATATAGATATAGATATAGATATAGATATATCTATATATAATTTTTTTTTTTTTTTTTTTGAGAGCGAGAGAGTTTATTTTAACCCCTTCCCACCCACGCTATAGCTGAATGACGCCTACAGTGCGGGTTTACTTTGCCGGGAGGGTATCTTGATGCCCTCCAGTGGTCACGCTGCCTGCACAACCTTTGATTGCTTTGATCAAGTCCTTCAGACCCAGCCGATCACAGACCAGGGTAAAGGGCCAATCACAGTGACCAATCACAGTCCAATGACAGCTGATCACAAATGTAAACACAAGCTGGTTATCAGCTTTTCTTTTTTTCAGTGTCCTGATTATCAGTGCAGTCCCAACAATGCCCACCAGTGTTGCCAATCAATGCCTCCTCATCAGAGCAGTCTCATCGGTGGCATAGCTTATTGGTGCACATCCGCAAAAGAGAAAAATGTCTTATTTGCAAAATGTTATAACAGAAAAAGTTTTTACCGTATACAGGGGGTCCCCTACTTACAAACGACTCCTACTTACAAACGGAGGGAGACAACAGGAAGTGAGAGGAAATCTACCCCTAGGAAGGGAAATTCACTCCTGTAAGAGTTAATATGGGAAAAAGGTGTCTCCACTGATGTTTTATCACCAATCCTTATTTCCCTAATAACCCCAAATTTTCAAAATCCAATTGTCATTGGGACAGAAAGTGAGGTGAAATCTTCTGAACAGGGTCACAGACAGCAAAACAAATGTTACAGGGGTGTTAACCCTTCCCTATGCTATCTACAAAACTTAAAAATAGATTTTTTGGCTGGAGCTACACTTAAAAAATTTACCTGTTCCGACTTACAAACAGATTCAACTTAAGAACAAACCTAAAGTCCCTATCTTGTTTGGAACCCGGGGACCCCCTGTATACTCGAGTATAAGCCGAGTTTTTCAGCACATTTTTTTGTGCTGAAAATGCCCCCCTCGGCTTATACTTGAGTCAAGCACTTTTCTGCAGTAGAGAATGACATTTTCCAAACCGATTTTGGGGCCCTGCAACTCGGGTCCACTTGGTGCTAGGAACCCCATTTTGCTGTGCAAACCCAGTGGAACTATCCCTACAACATATCCAAAGCTGGGGTTCCTAGCACCAAGTGGCCCCGAGATACGGGCCCCAAAGTCAGTTCGGAAAATGTCATTCTCTGCTGCAGAAAAGTGCTTGACATTTTCCGAACCGACTTTGGGGCCCTGTATCTCGGGGCCACTTCGTGCTAGGAACCCCAGCTATGTTGTAGGGATAGTTCCACTGGGTTTGCACACCAAATTTGGGGTTCCTAGCACCAAGTGGCCCCGAGATACAGGGCCCCAAAGTCGGTTCGGAAAATGTCAAGCACTTTTCTGCAGCAGAGAATGACATTTTCCGAACTGACTTTGGGGCCCGTATCTCGGGGCCACTTCGTGCTAGGAACCCCAGCTATGTTGTAGGGATAGTTCCACTGGGTTTGCACACCAAATTTGGGGTTCCTAGCACCAAGTGGCCCCGAGATACAGGGCCCCAAAGTTGGTCAACTGTGTCCATCTGCAGCAATGTCATTTCGGGACCCTTTGGGTCCAGAGACCCGAAATTTTGGCTGCAGCTAGGGGGCATCTAGGAACCCTTAACTACCAAGTTTGAAGTTTGTGGGAACTATGGCTGCAAATGGGCACAGTGAGGCTGCAAATGGGCATTGTTGACCCTCTTTTCCACTTACAGTAGCTGCGCATTTCTCACCCTAGGCTTATACTCGAGTCAATAAGTTTTCCCAGTTTTTTGTGGTAAAATTAGGTGCCTCGGCTTATATTCAGGGTTTTTTCAATATTTTTGGTCTTTTTTTTTAGTTTTGTTTAGCAAAATATAAAAAAACCCAGTAGCGATTAATTGCCACCAAAAGAAGTCTCTTATCTGTTTCAAAAAAAGGATAAAAATTTTCTTTGGGTACAGTGTTGCATGACCGCGCAATTGTCATTCAAAGTGCGACAGCTGAAAGTTGGCCTGAGCAGGAAGAGGGTAAAAGTGCCTGGTGATGAAGTGGTTAAAATGGCGGGGAGATTTCGAATTGCAGGCTGTCGGTGACATACAGAGTCCATCCAGCTGTTAGCCCAAGAGCTGAATCATTCAGAATCCTTTATCACAATCACAGCGCTTCTGCTTTGTGGTTTTTGGTAAAATCTCTTAATTCAGTCTGTAATATTCTAAGGATTTCCTGTGAGCCGGGGCTGCTGGCTCAGGCTTTGACTAAGCTTGTGGCAATGGACTACTGCAGAAGAGATCTATTGTGTGATGATGGCAGAGAATTGTAGATCTCATTAGTGATCGTAAGCCATCCTCTTCCCCCCAAAATTATTTTTACTAATTAATCTAATAATTAAAGGAGTTGTAACATCTCACGGTTTTTCACCTTAATGCATTCTATGCATTAAGATGAAAAACCTCCTGTGGTGCAGCAGTCCCCCCCAGAGCCCACTTTTTTTCTTACCTGAACCCGATCGTTCCAGCGATGAGCAATGAGCCCAGCAGCTCCAGCCGTCGTCTTAGGTCCTCCATTGGATAGATTGATAGCAGCAAAAGCCATTGGCTCCCGCTGCTGTCAATCAAGTCCAGTGACACGGGAGCCAGTGGGTGGGGCAAGGCCTGCTGTCTGTGTCAATGGACGCAGCAGCAGGACTCGGGAGCGCGCCCGCACCGAAAAGTGGCTCTCCGTGGGGGGCACTCGAGGAGGAGGAGCTAGGAGTGCCACCGGCAAAATTACTTAGAGCCCCCGAACATTATACATTTTTTTTTTCTAACACCCTAGAGAATAAAATGGCGGTCGTTGCAATACCTTCTGTCACACCAAACAATTTTTTTTTTATATTGTGAAAGATAATGTTACGCTGAGTAAATTGATAACCAACATGTCACGCTTCAAAATTACGCCCACTCGTGGAATGGCGACACAAACTTTTACCCCTAAAAATCTCCATAGGCGACGTTTTAAAAATTCTACAAGTTGCATGTTTTGAGTTTCAAAGGAGGTCTGAGGCTAGAATTATTGCTCTCGCTCTACCGATCGCAGCGATACCTCACATGTGTGGTTTGAACACTGTTTTCATATGTGGACGCTACTCACGTATGCGTTAGCTTCTGCACGCAAGCTCGGCGGGACGGGGCACGGTTAAAATTTTTTTTTTTTTTTTTTTTTATTATTTATTTTAACTTTTATTTTTTATTTTTACATTGTTCTTTTTTTTTTAAAAAAGTGCCACTTTTATTCCTATTACAAGGAATGTAAACATCCCTTGTAATAGAAAAAACATGACAGGACCTCTTAAATATGAGATCTGGGGTCAAAAAGACCTCAGATCTCACATTTACACTAAAATGCAGTAAAAAAAATAAATAATTGTCATTTAAAAAAAAAAAAAAAAAAAAAAAAGGCCCTTTAAGAGCTATGGGCGGAAGTGACATTTTGACGTCGCTTCGGCCCAGCAAGGGTATGGAGACTGGTGGCCATCTTCCCCTCATTCATCTCATACCCAGCAAGGGAGAAGATCCGATCGCCTCCGCCGCTGCCGACGGCTCTGGTAAGCGGCGGAGGGAGGGGGGGGTCCCTCTCCCGCCACCGATAAAAGTGATCTTGCGGTGAATCCGCCACAGAGGCCACTATTATCGGAAACCAGACCGCCGGCCGAAGAAGAGGATCCCGGGGTTATGACAGCTAGCTTCAAAATCAGGACGTATATCGGTGTGTGGTGGTCTGGAAGTGGTTAAAAGTCTAAGGACTATAAGGGATGGTAGTGGAGGGTCCAACACTTAGGGCTGCCATAAACCATTTTCCAGTTACACTGAAAAAACACGAGGAGAGAGAGGCGCCTCTGGGTGCAGATATAGGAAAAGTTTAATAGACACTTAATACAGGCAACTCACATTTGAGAAGTCATAAATGGGCATTGATAAGTCCCAGCAAGGGGGTGATCTGGTCATCAGTTTGACAGTCCAATGCTGCCAGGGGGAAGCGCTTTTCTCGCTACAGCACCGCTGATGGTAAGAAGCCGGCCGCGGTGGAGACAGCTCAAAACGAGGCTTGAGGAGCAGTTGGTATACAGGCGAGGATGGATGATGTCACTGGAAAGCGACACGTTTCTTGAGCATGCGCGCTGTGGATGACATGGCAGCCGGGCTTCTTTTTTCAAGCTGGCTCATGGAATTCGGGAACTACAATATAATGTATTTCAGAACACCCAAGGTCATCTTACAAAGATAGCAACAAAAAAGCAAATCAATAAAATATATATACAGTACATTACATAACCATTAAATTACAAAAAACAAATCAATGAAGTCAGACTCCAGCTTTCTCTACCGACGCTTTCTCCCTCCCTGATGCCATGCTTGAATAATTAGGAAAAGAAACAAGTGGAACTTCCCTTTTTGTGATTGCTCCCCCCTTCTGGTACCACATTTAGCACCTTTCAGGGGGGAATGGGGACCTGTTTTTAACAGGTCCCTGTCCGCAGTTCCGGGAGACGCTGCCGTGGCGGCGTCCCTCGGAAGTTTGGCCCCCCCTCCTCCTTCCTCCGCCGCCGGGCCAATCAGAAAGCGCAGCGTGCTTTGCGCAGTAGGGAACCGCCCGTGAAGCTGAAAGGCTTCAAGGCCGGTTTCCCTTAGTGGAGATGGCAACGGCAGCACCCGACAGTCGATCCGAAGGTGCCGACATCGCGGGCTCCCTGGACAGGTAAGTGTCCATATAATAAAAGTCAGCAGCTACAGCATGCGCGATCGTTGTTGCGGTGTGTCAGTCTGACACACTGCAACTCCGATCTAGGTAAAAAAGTCTCTGACAGACACTCTTTACCACATGATCAGCCGTGTCCAATCACGACTGATCACGATGTAAACAGGAAGAGCCGTTGATCGGCTTTCCCTAACTCGCGTCTGACGGACGCGAGTAGAGGAGAGCCGATCGGCTGCTCTTCTGACGGGGGCGTGGTTTGTGCTGAGTGTTTATCGGCGCAGCCCCAGCTGCCCGCCCAGGACCACCAGGGATGTCCACCACTCTGGACCACCAGGTATGCCACCCTAGACCACCAGGGAAATGCCAATCAGTGCCCAGGCAGCTGCGGATCAGTGCCAATGAAAAATGCCTGCCAGTGCCACCAGTGATGCCTATCCGTGAAATCTATCAGTGCCAGCCTTTCAGTGTACATTAGTGCCCAGCAGTGCCGTCTATCAGTGCCACCCATAAGTACCCATCAGTGCAGCCTTTCAGTGTCGCCTATCAGTGCCACCTATCAGTGCAATCTCATTGGTGCCGCCTTATTAGTGCAGCTCATCAGTGCCCATCAGTGAAGGAGAAAACTTACTTATTTACCAAATTTTATAACAAAAACAAAGAAAAACTTTTTTTTTTTTTTTTTTTTTTTTTCAAAATTTTCAGTTTTCTTTTAGTCGTTTAGCAAAAAATAAAAACCGCAGAGGTGATAAAATACCACCAAAAGAAAGCTCTATTTGTAGGAACAAAATGATAAAAAAAAATTTAGTTTGGGTACAGTGTGGCATGACCGCACAATTGTCATTTAAAAAGGTGACAGCGCTGAAAGCTGAAAATTTGCCCTGGGCAGGAAGGTGCGAAAGTCCCCGGTATTGAAGTGGTTAAAGAGTTCGGCTTTAAACGTAACAGGAATAATAAAAATGGGTAAGACCCCTTTCACACTGGGGCGGTCTGCAGGCGTTATTGCGCCTGCAAACCGCCCCTAAACAGCCTCCGCTGTTTGTTCAGTGCGAAAGCCCGAGGGCTTTCACACTGAAGCGGTGCGCTGGCAGGAGAAGAAAAAAATCTCCTGTCAGCCGCTTCTTTGGAGCGGTGAAGGAGCGGTGTATTCACTGCTCCTAAACCGCTCCTGCCCATTGAAATCAATGGGACAGCGCGGCTATACCGCGGTAATACCGTGGCTATAGCCGCGCTATACGAGGGGTTTTAACCCTTTTTCGGCCGCCAGCGGGGGATTAAAACCGCACCGCTAGTGGCCGAATACCGCGGTAAAACAGCGCTAAATATAGCGCTGATTTACCGCCGACGCCCCCTACCGCCCCCTACCGCCCCAGTGTGAAAGGGGCCTACATGATTACACAAACCTGTCTGGCAGAGGTGCCTAAATCAGAAGAGTAGCTGAACAGCTTTACAGATCCTCCGTCAGGCAACACTCTGTACTTCTGCTGGGTTTGGAGCAGTTTGGAGTTCAGCTTCACAAATATCACTTCGGTGAAATAAGAGCGGCATTGTCGGTCTATGCAGCTGATGTAAATAGTTCTATTTTTTGCTGTACATTTATTCTGCTCCATTACAGAATTCATAAGCCTCATCAACACCTAATAAATGTATTTATATATCTTGCTGTGGTGCGGTGACTTGACACCGAGTGTTGGTGTTCCCGGCGGAGTCGTTCTCTCGGTCAGAACGGTTCTGTATGAATTCGGTGATGGCTTGAACAGTCACCCGCTTTGTGTGAAGGGTCATTAAGGTATTGCAGTTCTGTATTTAAAGTCTAAATTATTATTATTTAGCTATTTGGTTAGGGATGTTGTTTTGATATGCGCAAAAAAAAAAAAAAACAAACAAACCTCCAGCTTGGCACATAAAATAAACGTCTTTTGTATTTCCTTTTGGAACAATGTCACCACTTTCTGCTGTTTATGGCACCGTTCTGAAACTCCCATCTCTTCCCCACTACTTACAAAATAAACCTCTCCAGCCATGATCAGCTTGCTGGGTTACATGTATTAGGGAAAACATTACAAGACTAGTAATCTTGTGGTAAGTAATTCATTATTATAGTTTTGGGACTATATTTAAAAGTGAATAGCTCGTGATCGAAGGGAGAACTATGGCCAAAATTAAAAATCGGCAGTAAATGCATCATCTGTAGTTGTGTTCATTTGAAATGAAGGGGTTGATTTATTAAAACTAGAGAGTGCAAAAAATGGTAGCCAATTGGCTTCTAACTTCAGCTTGTTCAATTAAAGTGAATGTAAAGCCTAAACATTTTTTACCTTAATGCATTCCTTGTATTAAGGTAAAAAAATATTTAGGTATCAGCATACCCCCTCACCCCCCTTTTACTTACCTGAGACCTCATTTGATCCAGCATCGTGCACACCTGCAGGTCCTCTCTCTCCTCACTTCTCTCCTCACTTCCAGGTCACTTCCGGGGCTCCCACTGCTGTCAGTCAAAGCCAGTGACGGGGGGTGGGGCCGAGTCCCGCTGTCTGTCAATGGACGCAGCAGCGGGGCTCGGGTACGCGCACGTACGAGTACTTCCCATGGGGGGTACTGGACAGAGGGGAGGGGCCAGGAGCGGCGGCGGGGGACCCGAATAAAAGAGGTGCACAAAGCAGATAAGTATAGACGTGTTTGTTATTTAAAAAAAAAATTCCTTTTAAAGTGTTACTAAACCCAGGACTCTGCATTCGCTATATCTGGTCTCTCACAGTACACAGAGCATGGAAATGAAATTATTTTAGTAAATATAAACTGCTAAATACCTTTTCTCATCAAAAGTATATAGCTGTTACATAGCAGGTGAGGTTGAAAAAAAGACACAAGTCCAACCTATATGTGTGATTATATGTCAGTATTACATTGTATATCCCTGTATGTTGCGGTCGTTCAGGTGCTTATCTAATAGTTTTTTTAAACTAGCAATGCTCCCCACTGAGACCACCGCCTGTGGAAGGGAATTCCACATCTTTGCCGTTCTTACAGTAAAGAGCCCTCTACGTAGTTTAAGGTTAATCCTCTTTTTTTCTAATTTTAATGAGTGGCCACGAGTCTTGTTAAACTCCCTTTTGCAAAAAAGTTTTATTCCTATTGTGGGGTCACCAGTACGGTATTTGTATATTGAAATCATATCCCCTCTCAAGCGTCTCTTCTCCAGAGAGAATAAGTTCAGTGCTCGCAACCTCATAACTAATATCCTCCAGACCCTTTATTAGCTTTGTTGCCCTTCTTTGTACTCACTCCATTTCCAGTACATCCTTCCTGAGGACTGGTGCCCAGAACTGGACAGTATACTCCAGGTGCGGCCGGACGAGAGTCTTGTAGAGCGGGAGAATTATTGATTTATCCCTGGAGTTAATCCTTTTTTTAATGCATGCCAATATTCTGTTTGCTTCGTTAGCATCCTCCAGGTCGTTTATGAACAAATTAAATAGGATTGGTCCCAGCAAAGACCCCTGGGGGACCCCACTACCCACCCCTGACCATTCTGAGTACTCCCCATTTATCACCACCCTCTGAACTCGCCCTTGTAGCCAGTTTTCAATCCATGTACTCACCCTATGGTCCATGCCAACGGACCTTATTTTGTACAGTAAACGTTTATAGGGAACTGTGTCAAATGCTTTTGCAAAATTCAGATACACCACGTCTACGGGCCTTCCTTTATCTAGATGGCAACTCACCTCCTCATAGAAGGTTAATAGATTGGTTTGGCAAGAAGTATTCTTCATGAATCCATGCTGATTACTGCTAATGATACCGTTTTCATTACTAAAATCTTGTATATAGTCCCTTATCATGCCCTCCAAGAGCCTGCATATTATTGATGTTAGGCTAACTGGTCTGTAATTCCCAGGGATGTATTTTGGGCCCTTTTTAAATATTGGTGCTACATTGGCTTTTCTCCAATCGGCTGGTACCATTCCAGTCAGTAGACTGTCAGTAAAAATTTGGAACAATGGTCTGGCAATTACTTGACTGAGTTCCCTAAGTACCCTTGGGTGCAAGCCATCTGGTCCCGGTGATTTATTAATGTTAAGTTTCCCAAGTCTAATTCTAATTCTGTCTGTTAACCATGGAGGTGCTTCCTGTGATGTGTCATGAGGATAAACACTGCAGTTTTGGTTACTGAAGCCCTCCAATTCCCTCGTGAAGACTGAGGAGAAAAATAAATTCAATACCTTCGCCATCTCCCCATCCTTTGTAATCAGATGTCCTTCCTCATTCTTTATGGGGCCAATATGGTCTGTCCTCCCTTTTTTTTACTGTTTACATGCTTAAAGGATTTCTTGGGATTTTTTTCCTCTCTTCCGCTATGTGTCTTTCGTGTTCTATCTTGGCCACCCTAATTGCACCCTTACATTTCTTGTTGCATTCTTTATAAAGTCGGAATGCTGATGATGATCCCTCAACCCTGTATTTTTTTGAAGGCCTTCTCCTTTGCTTTTATATGCATTTTTACATTGGAGTTAAGCCATCCAGGACTTTTGTTCCCTCTTTTAAATGTATTGCCCATTGGGGTGCACTGGCTAATGCCCTTATTTAATATGCTTTCAAAGTGAACCCATCTCTCCTCCGTGTTGTTTGTTCCTAAGATTTTATCCCAGTTTATGCCTTCTAGCAAGGTTCGTCATTTAGGGAAGTTGGCTCAGTTGGTTTAGGGAAGAAGTCTTGTGACTTCTATCAGTGTAGGAGGAGTTTTCTGACTGTCCTATGAGCCTGCAGGACCCCTGACCCTCTGTCTGGACAGTGCTGATTGGCCCTGTGCTGATCACATTCACCCTTCCAAGAAAAAAAAAAAACTCCCTAGCAATACACACCAATCTGAGCATATGCAGAGTGACTCCAAAGGCTGTCTTATCAGGAGATGTTGGGGACAAGAGAAGAAGGGGAGTATCAGTGAAGACGGGTTCAAACAACCTTCTTACACAATGCAGAGGATTAACCCCTTAGGTTCCACAGTGAGTATAACAAGCATGCTTTACTGAATATACAGCCTGATTGTACTGTTGTGGGTTTGGTAAAAACAAAAACTGGAAGCTGATTGGTTTCTTTGCAGAGCTGCAGCAAATTTTGCACACTCCAGTTTTAGTAAATCAACCCCAAAGTTTTTTCCTCTGTAGGTGTCGGTTCACACGCATTCATGTGCAATTCAGTTTTCAGCCCATTCTTTTAAATAGGCTGAGATCGCACTGAAGCGCACCAAAAGTAGCGCATGCAGGACTTATAAAATTGCACTACAACTTTATCACATGGTGCTGCAGTACCATGCAATACAGTGCAGGCAGACACAGTGCATTTGCAATCTGCATTTGGGGTGTCGTTAGGTTTACATTGACTCCCGCAACAGATCTCCCATCCAGGGCGCTTTGAATGCGGTGTGGCAAACACACAGGGAACATGGGTTTCCCACACTGCCTTCTGGTGTGAATGGGGCCTAAAAAAGAAGTATGAGGTTATGAAAAAGTGACTGTCAGTGACCGCTCTCCTATTTTGATTCTCCAGTACTCACTGGAGCACTGGGCTGAAAGGAGACGGGCAGCAGTTATCGACTGTGCACTGATTTACACATTTGGGAAAGAAATAATGGGATGGATTTACTAAAGGGAAATAGACTGTGCAGTTTCAACTGTGCGCCTTGCAGTTTTTTTTTTTTTTTTTTTTAGTAAATGTCAGTGTGGTAAAGTTTCCCTTTGTAAAGAAACCCAATCAGGCGCAAGGAAAAAAAAAAAAAAACAAATGCATTTTTGCTTGCACATGATTGAGTGATGGAAATCAGGAGAGCGTCACCACATTGATTAAAGTCCTGTACACACAGGCAGAATGTCGGGAGACATTTGCCAGTTCCAAAAAAAAACAGCCGACATTCTGCCTGTGTGTATGTCAGTCTGTCCGAAAGTAGACGGCTGTTTGGCCCGCTTCTGTGGGAAGTGCATGCTGGAAAATCAGCAGCCGACTGACTACTGATCAGCACTCTCAGCCAATGGCAGAGAGCACTGATCAGAGTTTTGTGAGCTCAGAGGGGGAGATCGCTGGACTAACCTTGCATAGTTAGTACAGTGTCTCCGACCGGAGCTTTAAGTGTGTACCCGACTTAAGCTCTGGAGAAAATTATTGCAACTGCACTTGCAGAGTGCACAGTCTATTTGCCTTTAGTAAACCAACCCCAATATTTCATATAAATGTATGCCTGAATAGTAGGGGTGCTGAAATGAATCGATGCATCGCGATTCGGTTGTCCCCGATGCGGCATCGATGCATACGACCAGAAAATCGATTGCCGGGTGACTTCATACCGACTTGCCCCGCCCCTCCTGGAAGAGCGCTCCGAGCGTATTGGTAAAATTACTGTTTTAATAAATCCCGTGTTACAATGAATGAAGTGCCCCGCTGTATGTGCTTTTTAAAAAAATAGGGAATGTTTTACCGAATTTCACAGTACAAAACATCCCGCTTATGTGACAGCCCACCTCTCCTCTCACGTCTGATGTCTCTCCTGAGTCCTGACGTCAGCGGGGAATTCTCAGCCCCGCCTGCTGACTGTAGCTATCAGATCAGAAGAGAGGCGGGCGAGGCTGAGAATTCCCCGCTGACGTCAGGACTCAGGAGAAACATGAGACGTGAAAGGAGAGGAGAGAGGCGGGCCGGGCAGTCACATGAGCGGAATGTATTGTACTGTGAAATTCGGTATGCAGTTCCATATAAAAAGCATATACAGTGGGGCACTTCATTGATTGTAACACAGGATTTATTAAAACACAGTAATTTTAACAACAGAAAGGTGCAAACAGGAATGCCAGGGAACTGTCTGTCAGCACCAGTGGCGGCCCGTGCATTGTGGGGGGTGGGTTAGTGAAGTGATGGCTGCATTTGATTGGCACAAGTGGCTGCATACGATGGGCACAGTGGCTGCATACGATGGGCACAGTGGCTGCGTTTGACGGGCACAGTGGCTGCGTTTGACGGGCACAAGTGGCTGCATTTGACGGGCACAAGTGGCTGCATTTGATGGGCACAGTGAGGCTGCAATTAATGGGGGAGGTTCAGTATTTTTCAGTTTGTTTGCGCCCCCCCAAAAATTTTGACCACCAGCTGCCACTGGTCAGCACAGAGACAGTACAGGGAACTTTACAGGGCTGTTTGAAAGCTGTGGATTGTAATCCCTCCTGACCTCCCAGCAACAGTGTGTGTGAATGCCTGTACCCTGTAGTGCACCGGATTAGTGCACTTTTAAAGGGAGTGAGGTTATTTTTAATTCAAAGTGGAGTTCCAGTCAATTTTTCGTTTATTAAAAGTCAGCAGCTACAAAAAAAGTGTATCTTCTGACTTTTAATAAAGACACTCACCTGTCCCACAATCCAGCGACGTGGCGTCTACGGCGCTGGCAATACTACTGTGGACATCCGACTGTGACAGCTTGCAGCTTCACAGCCGGGTGCGCATGTCTCACTGCGCTGTCCTGCATAGCCGGGCAATCTTTTGGGACCTGTGATGTGTCCCAGAAGATTGCAGGGAGAAAGGGCCACCTAGGCGGCCCAAGCGGAAGTGGGAGCTTTTCGGCCATTTCGGTGTTGAAAGTGAGAAGCCCAGTGGAAGGCCTGTTTCTGTCTCTGTGCCTGCAAATGTGAAAGCCATCCATGACACGATCACGGAGGACTGCCGAATATCAGTCAAAAGTATTGCTACATATCTTGGAATATCATGTGAGAGAGTTGGTGTCATTATCCACAACGACTTGGAAATGGGAAAGCTTGCAGCAAAGTGGATCCCAAAACTTTTGACTTTTGCAGGCACAGAAACAGGCCTTCCACTGGGATTCTCAATTTCAACACCGAAATGGGCAGTTTTAACCACTTCAGCCCCGGAAGGTTTTACCCCCTTCCTGACCAGAGCACTTTTTACAATTCGGCACTGCGTCGCTTTAACTGCTAATTGCGCGGTCATGCAATGCTGTACCCAAACGAAATTTGCGTCCTTTTCTTCCCACAAATAGAGCTTTCTTTTGATGGTATTTGATCACCTCTGCCGTTTTTATTTTTTGCACTATACACGGAAAAAGACCGAAAATTTTGAAAAAAAATGATATTTTCAACTTTTTGTTCTAAAAAAAATCCAATAAACTCAATTTTAGTCATACATTTAGGCCAAAATGTATTCGGCCACATGTCTTTGGTAGAAAAAATGTCAATAAGTGTATATTTATTGGTTTGCGCAAAAGTTATAGCGCCTACAAACTAGGGTACATTTTCTGGAATTTACACAGCCTTTAATTTATGACTGCCTATGTCGTTTCTTGAGGTGCTAAAATGGCAGGGCAGTACAAACCCCCCCAAATGACCCCATTTTGGAAAGTAGACACCCCAAGGAATTTGCTGAGAGGCATGTTGAGCCCATTGAATATTCATTTTTTTGTCCCAAGTGATTGAATAATGACAAAAAAAAAAAAATTACAAAAAGTTGTCACTAAATAATATATTGCTCACACAGGCCATGGGCATATGTGGAATTGCACCCCAAAATACATTTAGCTGCTTCTCCTGAGTACGGGGATACCACATATGTGGGACTTTTTGGGAGCCTAGCCGCGTACGGGGCCCCGAAAACCAATCACTGCCTTCAGGATTTCTAAGGGCGTACATTTTTGATTTTACTCCTCACTACCTATCACAGTTTTGAAGGCCATAAAATGCCCAGATGGCATAAAACCCCCCCAAATGACCCCATTTTGGAAAGTAGACACCCCAAACTATTTGCTTTGAGGCATGTTGAGTCCATGGAATGTTTTATATTTTGACACAAGTTGCGGGAAAGTGACAAATTTTTTTTTTTTTTGCACAAAGTTGTCACTAAATGATATATTGCTCACACAGGCCATGGGCATATGTGGAATTGCACCCCAAAATACATTTAGCTGCTTCTCCTGAGTATGGGGATACCACATGTGTGGGACTTTTTTGGAGCCTAGCCGCGTACGGGGCCCCAAAAACCAATCACTGCCTTCAGGATTTCTAAGGGCGTACATTTTTGATTTTACTCCTCACTACCTATCACAGTTTCGGAGGCCATGGAATGCCCAGGTGGCACAAACCCCCCCCAAATGACCCCATTTTGGAAAGTAGACACCCCAAGCTATTTGCTGAGAGGCATGGTGAGTATTTTGCAGCTCTCATTTGTTTTTGAAAATAAAGAAAGACGAGAAAAAAAAAATTTTTTTTTCTTTTTTCAATTTTCAAAACTTTGTGACAAAAAGTGAGGTCTGCAAAATACTCACTATACCTCTCAGCAAATAGCTTGGGGTGTCTACTTTCCAAAATGGGGTCATTTGGGGGGGTTTTTTGCCACCTGGGCATTCCATGGCCTCCGAAACTGTGATAGGCAGTGAAGAGTGAAATCAAAAATTTACGGCCTTAGAAAGCCTGAAGGCGGTGCTTGGTTTTCGGGGTCCCGTACGCGGCTAGGCTCCCAAAAAGTCTCATACATGTGGTATCCCCGTACTCAGGAGAAGCAACAGAATGTATTTTGGGGTGTAATTTCACATATTCCCATGGCATGTTTGAGCAATATATCATTTAGTGACAACTTTGCGCAAAAAAAAATAAAAAAAATAAAAAATTGTCTCTTTCCCGCAACTTGTGTCACAATATAAAATATTCCATGGACTCGACATGCCTCTCAGCAAATAGCTTGGGGTGTCTACTTTCCAAAATGGGGTCATTTGGGGGGGTTTTGAACTGTCCTGGCATTTTATGCACAACATCTAGAAGCTTATGTCATACATCACCCACTCTTCTAACCACTTGAAGACAAAGCCCTTTCTGACACTTTTTGATTACATAAAAAAAATACATTTTTTTTGCAAGAAAATTACTTTGAACCCCCAAACATTATATATTTTTTTAAAGCAAATGCCCTACAGATTAAAATGGTGGGTGTTTCATTTTTTTTTTTCACACAGTATTTGCGCAGCGATTTTTCAAACGCATTTTTTGGGGAAAAAACACACTTTTTTAAATTTTAATGCACTAAAACACACTATATTGCCCAAATGTTTGATGAAATAAAAAAGATGATCTTAGGCCGAGTACATGGATACCAAACATGGCATGCTTTAAAATTGCGCACAAACGTGCAGTGGCGACAAACTAAATACATTTTTAAAAGCCTTTACAGGTTACCACTTTAGATTTACAGAGGAGGTCTACTGCTAAAATTACTGCCCTCGATCTGACGTTCGCGGTGATACCTCACATGCATGGTGCAATTGCTGTTTACATTTGACGCCAGACCGACGCTTGCGTTCGCCTTAGAGCGAGAGCAGGGGGGACAGGGGTGCTTTTTTTTTTTTTTTTTTTTTTTTTTTTTTCTTTATTATTATTATTTTTTTATCTTATTTTTAAACTGTTCCTTTCATTTTTTTTTTTTTTAAATCATTTTTATTGTTATCTCAGGGAATGTAAATATCCCCTATCATAGCAATAGGTAGTGACAGGTACTCTTTTTTGCAAAAATTGGGGTCTATTAGACCCTAGATCTCTCCTCTGCCCTCAAAGCATCTGACCACACCAAGATCGGTGTGATAAAATGCTTTCCCAATTTCCCAATGGCGCTGTTTACATCCGGCGAAATCTAAGTCATAAAATGCTCATAGCTTCCGGTTTCTTAGGCCATAGAGATGTTTGGAGCCACTCTGGTCTCTGATCAGCTCTATGGTCAGCTGGCTGAATCACCGGCTGCATTCTCAGGTTCCCTGTTGAGACAGGAGAGCCAGAGAAAAACACGGAAGACGTTGGGGGGGGGGGCATTCCCTCCCACTGCTTGTAAAAGCAGTCTAGAGGCTAATTAGCTGCTAGGATTGCTTTTACATGAAAGCCAATCGCTGGCTGAAAAGAATGATACCAAGATGATACCTAAACCTGCAGGCATCATTCTGGTATAACCACTCAAAGTCGTGAATGGCGTACCTGAAGACAAAAAAATGGTTAACAATAAAGCACAGTAAACGGTAAGGTATAAAAAATTGCATATCTGAAAAGCAAGCATGATAAAACATAACAACAATAAAACATTGCAGAATAGAATACAGTAAAAAAGAGCAGAACAATAGAGAGAGAATAGAGAGAGAGAGAACAATAAAACGACAATTATTTTTTTTTTATTTTATATTTTTGTGTTTTTTTTTTTTTTTTTTTACACTTTTTTTTTGTAACTAACTTTTATAACTGTAACCGGTTCCAGGTTCGGGTCTCTCAAAATGCGATGGCATCTTGGGAGACCCTGTGAAAGTGTGCCTAGTCTGTGCAATGCTGTACCCTACGCTAATACTCAACTAGTGAATGGTAGCGTTCAAAACATTCACCAATGCAAAGACCAGGATTGTCAGGACAAGAGGGACAATAATAGCGGGTGTCACGCATATATCCGCGCTTGCTGCAGACACGACATCTTTTTTGGGGGGGTTCGCTGGGTAGGGGTACTCGGGAGGACATAAAGAAAATGCCTCTCATGCAGCCGACTGCATTTGGTTGGGGATGTGAATGGGGGAAGTACGGGTGCTGCAGAAGTGGTGGGTTCCCAATTAGGATTGGCGAATGCAGCAGGAAGGGCACTATGGACACGATGGGCCTGTGTTTGTCTTCTTGGTGGCAGCGGGACACTACTTGTGCTTGCCACCTCACCAGCTTGAACTGCACTTATGGGACTCGCCACGTCACCAAGTGTTACTGCAGTGCTGGTTTGACTACGATCGGGGTGTACTAGGCCGCTGGCGCTTGCCAGTTCACCAAAACGCTACCAAAAAAACTGTTAGCGATCGCAGGGATCAGGCCTGACTCTGCGAACGCTGCAGTTATGCATTTAGTGTTTTGTAAGTGTCAGTGATCGATCGATACTGCACTTGGGTGGGCTGGGCTGGGCCGGGCGGAGGGGCAAAACGCAGGTGCTAGCAGGTATCTGGGCTGATCCCACTAACACTGCGTTTGTGGGAACCCTAAACTGCTGGGGACGCTAGTATAGATCTGATCAGATCAGATATTGATCCGTACAGATACTATACCACTAAGGGAGGTGTACGGTGCGTGCGTGGGTGTTAGCGGTACTGGCGCTAACCTGACGCTGCCTGGGGCTGGTGCTTGCCAGTTCACCAAAATGCTACCAAAAAAACTGTTAGCGATCGCAGGGATCAGGCCTGACTCTGCAAACGCTGCAGTTATGCGTTAAGTGTTTTGTAAGTGTCAGTGATCGATCGATACTGCACTTGGGTGGGCTGGGCCGGGCGGAGGGGCAAAACGCAGGTGCTAGCAGGTATCTGGGCTGATCCCGCTAACACTGCGTTTGTGGGAACCCTAAACTGCTGGGGACGCTAGTATAGATCTGATCAGATCAGATATTGATTCGTTCAGATACTATACCACTAAGGGAGGTGTACGGTGCGTGCGTGGGTGTTAGCGGTACTGGCGCTAACCTGACGCTGCCTGGGGCTGGTGCTTGCCAGTTCACCAAAACGCTACCAAGAAAACTGTTAGCGATCGCAGGGATCAGGCCTGACTCTGTGAACGCTGCAGTTATGCGTTTAGTGTTTTGTAAGTGACAGTGATCGATCGATACTGCACTTGGGTGGGCTGGGCGGAGGGGCAAAACACAGGTGCTAGCAGGTATCTGGGCTGATCCCGCTAACGCTGCGTTTTTGGGAACCCTAAACTGCTGGGGACACTAGTATAGATCTGATCGGATCAGATATTGATCCGTTCAGATACTATACCACTAAGGGAGGCGTATGCTGCGTGCGTGGGTGTTAGCGGTACTGGCGCTAATCTGACGCTGCCTGGGGCGACGCATATCACCGCCGGGCGATCAGGGGCTAAACCTTTATTCGGTAATAAACGGCGGGTCCCCTGACACTATAAAAAATAAACGAACTAACCAGCGTCACCCGTAACGGTTATACGGTGATCAGTGGTGAAAGGGTTAACTAGGGGGCAATCAAGGGGTTAAAACCTTTATTAGATAGTATATGGGGGTCCCTGTCGCTATAAAACGCTGACGGCGAACCTAAATATTTACGTCCCTAACTAGCGTCACCAGCGACACTAATACAGCGATCAGAAAAATGATCGCTTAGTGACACTGGTGACGGGGGGTGATCAAGGGGTTAAAACTTTATTAGGGGGGGTTAGGGGGGTATCCTAGACCTAAAGGGGGGTAATACTCACTGACCTAACACTGTAACTGTCACAAACTGACACCAATGCAGTAATCAGAAAAAAAAAAAAAAAATACTGCTTGCTGTCAGTTTGTGACGGGGGGGGGGGGTGATCGGGGGGGGGATCGGGGGTGTAAAGTATGCCTGGCATGTTCTACTGTGTGTGTTGTGCACTTACATGTCTTCTCTCCTCGGCGCTGGGACGGAAACTGCCAAGCCGAGGAGAGATGACATCACATCCTCTGCCTGTGTGAAACTACACACAGGCAGGGGAGGATTCCGATTGGCTGGGAGCGATCGCGAGGGGGGGGCCACGATCGGATGGTCTCCCCCTCGCCTCCCGACGCTCCCAGTCAAATGTCGACCGCCGCTGGCACCGGGGGGGGGGGGTCCGATCGGACCCCCCGCCCGCGGGAGGCAGATCACGTACAGGTACGTGATTCTGCCTGCCCGTGCCATTCTGCCGACGTATATCTACGTTAGGCGGTCGGCAAGTGGTTAAAATTGACAACCCAATTTTGCATATGAAGGGCCACTGTCACCCAAATTTTATGATATTTCATCATGGATCTGCTTTGTATCTTTCCCTTGGAGAAACAGGACCTTGATTATAGTCCTATGCTCTTCCACATTGAATTTTTATGGAGGTGCTGCCATGTTCAATTTGGACCTGAAAAAGAAAGATAGGTTAAAATCATAGCTAGTTGATTTTTGTACCATTGAATATAGACAAATTGGTCAGTACACCCTGCAATATACAGCTTCCTAGTTCAATATTTTCTGGGTAAGGCTCTGTACTTATCAGCACCCCCTCATAACCCCCTTGCATTCACAAAATGCTTGATTAGAATTGTCCCCTGAGTTACATGGATTTTAGACATTCACTGCAGTGTTTTATTTTGTAGACAAAATATTTTTATCAGCTGTATGTTTTCAGTGATGAAAAATAAATGAAAATAAAATTTGAATTAAAGGGGTTGTAAACCCCCATGCTTTTTCACCTTAATGCATCCTATGCATTAAGTTGAAAAAACACCTGGCAGTCACCGGCCCCCCAGCCCCCCCATTTTACTTACCCGAGCCTTGGAACTTGTCCCACCGGGGACGCGCTCTTCCTCTGCCCGTGGTTCTCGGCTCTTGAGTCGATAGATTGATAGCAGCGCAACCATTGACTCCCACTGCTGTCAATCAAATCCAATGACGCGGGGGGCAGGGCCGAGTTATACATTCGGTGGCTATGGACCCCGAATGCTGGAGTCGGGAGCGTGCCCGCAAGGTAACCCCCTCGCGGATGTGCTTCCCTTAGGGGGTTATCTGATGCGGGTAGGTGCCGCCAGAGCCGCTGGTGGACCCCAGAAGAGCAGGTACGGGGCCACTCTGTGCAAAACATACTGCACAGTGGGAGTAAGTATATGTTTGTTATTTAAAATAAAAAAAAAAAAACCTTTACAATCACTTTAAGTCAGTTGATGAAAACTATGATGAAAATCAATTCCAATGTTCATTTAGTCAACTAAAATCTCCAGTATATTTTAGTCTACTACAATCTACATTTCGTTAAATTGTAATACATTATTTACATAATTCTCTAGAATTGCCAAAATTATTATATACCCCTGGAGTAAAAAATTGAATAACGTGTTATTATTTATGGTATTAAGGGTTGAACATGCACTACAGACTAAGTGCCGGTTCACACTACAGCGACTTGGGATCCGACTTGTCAGACCTCAAGTCGCCCCAAGTCACTGGACATAAGAAAATCCGATGAAGTGAATGAGAGCCATCTTAATGTACACTACTGAAGTTGCTCCGACTTCAGAAAAGGTTCCTATACTACTTCAAGGCGACTTCTAGGCAACTTGTACCCATAGATTTCAGTGGAAGTTGCCTCCAAGTCGGATCTCCATCTATATTGAAGCGACTTTACAGGAAAAGAAATTAGTTTACCCGGGCAAATCCCTCCCTCCCAGAGAGCTGATTATTCTGTGATTGGCCACAGCCAAAGTCGCCTGTCCTGGAGGCGACTTTAAGTTGCGTTGTAAGTTGCTTAAAGTCGCGCTGAATTCGCCTCCAAATCGCCTTGCAAAGTCGCGCTGTAAGTCGGGTTGCCCCTGTGTGAGCCGAGCCTCAGATTAGTCGTTGTGATACATAATGTCTTTGTTTATGAAACTTGGTTTTATTTATAAACAAAAATATTGCTTTTTGACAAATAGAAGTGCAACTTTATAATATAAAAATGCCAGGCTGCAAGTGGGGGTGGGGAAGTAAATGGGAGTGAGGGAGCGCACAGGGCAGAGAACTGGACGGTCTGGGGGGAGGCTGTTATGTTACACAGTGGTAAGCACTGTTACCTTACTGAGAGGGGAAACCCTCACCACATCACATCCAGACAGACACAAATCTGACGGAGGAGTTCCTCTTCTGTGGTTTGCAGGGCATTGTTCCAGAACTCGCAGGCAGAGAGCAGGAGCCTGCGTCCCTCAGCCAATATAGCTTGCCGATAGAGTTGGGGGGGGCTGGGGATGTAACAAACAGGTGGAGCTCCGAGGAAAGCGGAGGTTCAGGTGGGTACTTAAGATTTAATTAACTAAAATACTTTTTAGATTGTAAGCTCTAATGAGCAGGGCCCTCTGATTCCTCTTGTACCAAATTGTAATGTAACTGTAATATCTGCCCTCATGTTGTAAAGCGCTGCGCAAACTGTTGGCGCTATATAAAACCTGTATAATAATAATAATAATAAATAAAATACGATTAAAACTAAAACAATTCAGATGACTAACATACAACTATAACTAAAATAGCATTTTAGTCAAAAGACTATGACTAAAACTGAATCGAAATTTGACACCAAAATTAACAGCGCTTCACTGAAGGTCCTGCAGCAACTCCGAATAAAAAAAAAATTAAACATAAAATAAAGTTATATGCATTTATCAATAATGTTTAAGTGACTGGAGCTCTCCTTTTAAGCCATTGTATTTTATACTACTAAGTACCGCAAAGGCTTGTGTTTCTGGCTTTTTTCATGAGTCAGTTTGTTTTTTATGATCACACAGATTTTCATTTCTTTGTGAGCCATAAATGTCCTTTTTGAGTTTGGTACTTTTATCACTGCCAACTTTTTTTTTTTGGCTGTATGACATTAAATCTGTAATCATTTTAGTGTGTCTTTTATTTTTTTATTTTTTTTTTGTTTTCTTCCTCTCTACCCTTGTTGAAGAAATTATAGATAACGGATCATGCGTCATCCTCACTAAATACCTGAAAAACCACAAAATCTTCTTGACAATGGTCTCCTGCCTTTGAGCTACAACACAGACTGTGCTCTGTAAGTCAGACAATGCTGAAATTAAATTGCCTCTTCTTTTTCTATCTGGAAGGATGGTGACCACTGGCATTGAAGGAAACCTGTAATGACTTTGCTCAGACATCAAAGCTTATGCCAGCAGCTGATTGGAGCGTGTCACCTCTAATTAAGGGGGCAGGGGGGAGTGTTGAATTTCTGCAGAGAGACCACTGCTTCCACACTGAGAATGAGGGTCTTTCTCTGCCGCATGCTGGCAAGGTATAGGCTAGTCTATTCAGGCTGTTGCTGCATTCTTGTAAGGACCCATTCACTCCATCTCGCACATGTTATGCTCCATTTAACCTGTGTGCTGGTTGGTGTGCCATCGTCTAAGGGCGGTGCATTGATCCAAAGCATTGCACTTTTTTTTAATTTTTGCTTTGGAAAAAAGACGTTGGTAAATGTTGTTCTCCACAACTTGTTGCAACACGCTGTGGTGCAATTGCATTGCGCCGTGTAAAAATGCACGTGTATGGTGTGAACAGAACACATAAAGAGCAATTGTTTTCTGTGTGGCCTTGTGTAGATCCTTTGTTGAATAATGTAGATCCATGCAACTCAGTGCACTTAGTGTGAACTAGCCCTTAGACTCCATAGCGGTGGCTGGTAGAGAAACAGCTGCACGCAGTGTGTGTAAACAGCAGCAGTGATGGTCAGATTTGCTTCCAAAGACAGCTTTTCTTAATGAACACAAACTGGTTGCTGCTAATTGGGCAGTTTGTAGGTGCCTATTGCACAGAGGCAGCACTTAGCGGCCTCTGATTGCAGCAACCTATCCACCATCATTCACTTGTTTGAACAAGGCTTAAGGTGTCCATCACATGGGCGTTTACCTGTATAAACTGAATTCCAGTGCCAAGAATCTGTGAAGGGGTGTCTGAGCCTGGATGCATCCGATTTCATCCAGGCTCGGACACCCGTCCCTGACTTCATCCAGGCTCGGACACCCGTCCCTGACTTCATCCAGGCTGGGACACCCGTCCCTGGCTTCATCCAGGCTCGGACACCCGTCCCTGGCTTCATCCAGGCTCGGACACCCGTCCCTGACTTCATCCAGGCTGGGACACCCGTCCCTGGCTTCATCCAGGCTGGGACACCCGTCCCTGGCTTCATCCAGGCTGGGACACCCGTCCCTGGCTTCATCCAGGCTGGGACACCCGTCCCTGGCTTCATCCAGGCTGGGACACCCGTCCCTGGCTTCATCCAGGCTGGGACACCCGTCCCTGGTTTCATCCAGGCTCGGACACCCGTCCCTGGTTTCATCCAGGCTCGGACACCCGTCCCTGGCTTCATCCAGGCTCGGACACCCGTCCCTGACTTCATCCAGGCTGGGACACCCGTCCCTGGCTTCATCCAGGCTGGGACACCCGTCCCTGGCTTCATCCAGGCTGGGACACCCGTCCCTGGCTTCATCCAGGCTGGGACACCCGTCCCTGGCTTCATCCAGGCTGGGACACCCGTCCCTGGCTTCATCCAGGCTCGGACACCCGTCCCTGGCTTCATCCAGGCTCGGACACCCGTCCCTGGTTTCATCCAGGCTCGGACACCCGTCCCTGGCTTCATCCAGGCTCGGACACCCGTCCCTGACTTCATCCAGGCTCGCTCCCTGATTGCAGATAATCACTTAGGCCCCTTTCACACGGTCTCTCCGATCAGGTCTGTCTGTCAGTTTTTCAGGCGGTAAATTAAAAATAAATTGCGCTAAATTAAATTAAATGGTTGTGTAATATTAATGGATTTGTGTTCATATGCACATTAACAAAGAAGGAAGAAAGTCCATAAAGTGACGAAGTCCAATAAATCCTTTACACTTTCACCAAAATATTTGTGAATTTTCAAGAAAAGCCTCCACCTCATAGAATGGCCGCTTACCAGCTCCTCATGACCTTCTGTTACGGGAGGTCTTTCACGCTTGTCACTATATACCCAAACAGGGTCTTTGACTGTCCAGGGGGATTGCACTGTCAAGCTTCCACTGCCCGAAAATGGATTCGATCACATGTGAGCCCAAAAAGAGATAAGGCCTCCATAGTGTAAATTCTTCAGTGTTTATTATTTTAACCACTTGCTGACCAGCTGCCGCAGTTTTACTGCGGCAGAATGGCATGGCTGAGCAAAATGACGTTATGTTACGTCGCTTCGCCCTGTGGCCGCTAGGGGCACGTGCATGCCCGCTGCTCTCCCCCGGAGCCGATGTAAGTGCCCGTCGGTCACGATCACGCGATCGCTGCTGACACACCGAGAACCGGGATCTGTGTGTGTAAACACACAGTTTCCGGTTCTCTGAGGGGAGAAGAGACTGATCGTCTGTTCATACAGAGTATGAACAACGATGTGTCATCTCCCCTACACAGTCCCATCCCCCATTCAGTTAGAACACACACAGGGAACACAATTAACCCCTTGATCGTCCCCTAGTGTTAACCCCTTCCCTGCCAGTGACATTTTTACAGTAATCAGTGCATTTTTACAGCACTGATCGCTGTATAAATGCCAATGGTCCCAATGTGTCAAAAGTGTCCGATGTGTCCGCCATAATGTCGCAGTCCCGATAAAAATCGCAGATCGCCGCTATTACTAGGAAAAAAAAATAATAATAAAATTGCTATAAAACTATCCCCTATTTTGTAGACGCTATAACTTTTGCGCGTACCAATCAATATACACTTATTGCAATTTTTTTTTTTTTTTTTACCAAAAATATGTAGAAAAATATCGGCCTAAACTGACGAAAAAAATGTTTTTTATGTATATATTTGGGGGATATTTATTATAGCAAAAAAGTAAAAATATTGCGTTTTTTTCAAAATTGTCGCTCTTTTTTTTGTTTGTAGCGCAAAAAATAAAATTCGCAGAGGTGATCAAATACCACCAAAAGAAAGCTCTATTTGTGGGAAAAAAAAGGACGTCAATTTTGTTTGGGTGCAACGTCGCACGACTGCGCAATTGTCAGTTAAATTGACGCAGTGCCGAATCGCAAAAAGTGCTCTGATCAGGAAGGGGATAAAATCTTCCGGGGCTGAAGCTGTTAAAGTAGGTTGCACATGCATCAAAGAATAAGTTGTATAGCATAAAGTAAAGCCGGCTGGCTAAAAGTAGCAGCCCATGTATCGGGACTTGTGCTTTTTTGCAGTTTTTCAGGCGGCCCTGATCAGACACTTCATTCACCTCTATGGAGCGGCGGAGGTCAGCGGTGACATGTCCGCTGACATCCGCCGATATCCGATCCTGTCTGAAATCCAGACGGATGGTGACCCTATTTTTCATCCGTCTGGAAGATCGGATGAAAAGGACAGGCGGTCCGTTTTCATCCGATCTCCCCATAGAGCCTGTCATTACTTTATAGCAGCTGTGCAACTGACACTTTTTACATGCACCTGTCATTCCAGCTGCAAGGATCGGCTGAATCTTGCTGCTGGAATCCGGTATATGCATCAGTGTAAAGGACACCATAGACTTTGAACACCTTTGTCTTGCTGCACCTGGAATGTATTTAGCTGATTTAAACTGAACGTTGAAATGAACGCTTTCTTTGCAGGGAGTTTTCATTTTCCTTTTTTTGTTTGTTTATTATTTTTTTAAAGCAATGGTCACTTTAATGTTTGCACATTTTTAATGGTTGTATTTTATTTAGTTCTCTTTGTTTCTGTATGTGTGAATGTTTGGTTGTCTGAACCATTTTCAGAACTGTACAATACCTAAGGAAGAACCCTAATCATTTTCAAAAGCTTGCATCTTTGAAGCTGCTTTAAAGGATTTTTTTTTTTCTTATTAAAACATTAAACATGTTATACTCACCTACTCTGTGCAATGATATTGCACTAAGCAGCCCCTGAACCTCCTCTTCTGGGGTCGTCTGGTGGCGATCTTGGCTCCTTCTTATCTGTGTCTGCCTCCATACAAGTGGTTGCTATCGGGACAGATGGGGTGGGTTCGATCCTGAGACGGGCTGTGTGCATCTATTGACATAGCGTAGTTCGGCTCCCCCTACCACTCTCTGCTCACAGGATTTGACTGACAGCAGCAGGAGCCGATGACTCCCACTACTCTCAGCCAAGCCTGTGAGAGAGAGGTGAAGAGACAGAAGACCATCAGATGGGCACAGCCCTGGATCAATACAGGGAAGTATTGTGGGGGGGGGGGGGGGGTTTAAAGCAAGTGGCAAAATGTTTTTTACAGTAATGCAGGGAATGCATTGAGATTAAAAAAAAAAATATTTTCAGAACCACTTAAATAACTGAAAATATCTCTAAAACCAAAAAAGGTTTCCCTTTTGGATGATAGAGTGGGGAAAGGTCAAAACCCCAGTTAGTGTCCCATTAGGGAGATTTGCCTTCACATCGTGCCCTATACAACAAGAGGTGAGGGAAATGCCCTCTTTGACAGTTGTTCCTTATTCAGTTACAAATCTTCAACTAATGGAAACCAGAAGCATGATGGTGATATGCAGCACATAAAAAGTTGTATGTTAGTCTGGTGGTTGGCTGGCAGATGTCGAGAATGGCAGCCAATCAGGTATTTTTCTACCACATCACTGCCTTCCACAATGTTCTACATATGAGCAAGGATTTCTTGGTATCAAATACTCCTTGCCTTTTTATTTATAGCAGTGGTATCCAGACTGTGGCCTGCGGGCTGAATGTGGCCCTTTGCTTGCCTTTATTCGGCCCTTGGTGCACACTTCCTTCCATTGACACCAAAGACGGAGCACTATTCATCTCACTAGCACCAACAATGGGGTACTATTCCTCCTACTGACAACAGAGATGGAGAACTAATTCTCCCACTGACACCAATAATGGGGCGCTATTCCTCACACTAACACCAACAGTGTAATTTTTTTACTCCCACTGACCACCAAGCCTATGGCATTCTTTACTCCTACTAATAGTGGGGCATTTTCTACTCTCACTGGACACAGTCCAGCCACCTTTTGAAGGGCAGTAAACTGGCCCTTTGTTTCAAATGTTTGGAATCCCTGAGTTATAGGAAAAGAAACAACCGGGGTCTACAACCGTGGCCAAAAGATTTGAGAAACAAATATTCATTTTCACAAAGTCTGCTGCCGCAGTTTTTATAATGGCAATTTGCGTATACTGCAGAATGTTATGAAGAGTGATCAGATGAATTTCAATTAATTGCAAAACCCCTCTTTGCCATGAAATGAACTTAATCCCATAAAAAAACATTTCCACTGCATTTGTGAAGAAGGCTTCAGGGCGTCCAAGAAAGTCCAGCAAGCGCCAGGAATATCTCCTACAGTTGATTCAGCTGCGGGATCGGGGCACCACCAGTCCAGAGCTTGCTCAGGAATGGCAGCAGACAAGTGTGAGGGCATCTACATGCACAGTATGGAGAAGACTTTTGGAGGATGACCTGGTGTCAAGAAGGGCAGCAAAGAAGCCACTTCTCTCCAGGAAAAACACTAGACTGATATTCTGCAAAAGGTACAGGGATTGGACGTCTGAGGACTGGGGTAAAGTCATTTTCTCTGATGAATCCCTTTGTTTGGAGCATCTTGAAGAAACCTTGCCTGGAGAAGCAAAGGTGAGCACTACAATCAGTCTGGAGTCATGCCAACAGTAAAATATCCTGAGACCATTCATATGTGGGGTTGCTTCTTAGCCAAGTGAGTGGGCTCACTCACTATTTTGCCTAATGCTGCGTACACACGACCGGAATTTCCGGCAGAAAAGGTCCGACGAAATCATTCCGTCGGACATTCCGATCGTGTGTGGGCTTCATCTGACTTTTTCTTTCTAAAATTCTGAAGGACCAAGAAATAGAACATGTTTCAAATCTTTCCGACGGAATCCGTTCCTATCGGGAAAACCACTCGTCTGTAGGCTATTCCGACGGTCCAAAAACAACGCAACGGCAGCTATTGGCTACTGGCTATTGAACTTCGTTTTTCTGGTCCCGTCGTACGTCATCGCGTTCTAAACGATCAGACTTTGGTGTGATCGTTTGTAGGTAAGTCCGTTTCAGCGGAACTCTGTCGGAAACACTGTCGGAGTCTATTCTTTTTTTTTTTTTTTTTTTTTTTTTTGCCACCTCAGTGATTATATTAGAGACTTAATCCACTTTGTCAGTGTCATCTATGTCTCTTCTTTTTTCACATCATTTGTAGCTTTTATACAGATATACATGACTTTTATTTACTTAAACCAATACAAACTTCTTCTTACAAAAATTCTTTTCTCTTTTCCCCCAAATCCCCATCCCATAACCCCTCTCCCCTACCCCTCCCCATCCCCCCCCCCCCCCCCCCGTGCACATTAGTTAATATCTCTCTTTTAATCAAATTTAGTTCTGAGACCTTCAGTAATGCTCCATAATTTTTTAAAATCCTTCCATTTTTGCCAGTTATTTCCCCCCCCTGCTGGTTCGGCTTCCCTCCCAAAACCTCCTTCCTCCATATATCTAATACCTTCCACTGCATCAACCCACTCCCAGATTGATGGGCATTCTACCTTCTGCCGTCGGAGTCTATTCTAACGAAAAGTCCGGTCGTGTGTACGCGGCATAAGAACACAACCATGAGTAACGAATGGCACAAAAACATCCTCCGAGAGAAACTTCTCCCAACCATCCAAGAACAGTTTGGTGATGAACAATGCCTTTTCCAGCATGATGGAGCACCTTGCTATACGGCAAAAGTGATAACGAAGTGGCTTGGGGGAGTAAAAAAATATCAAAATTTTGGGTCCATGGCCAGGAAACTCCCCAGACCTTAATCCAATTGAGTGTGTGGTCAGTCCTCAGGAGGCGTGTGAACAAAAAATACCCCACAAATTCTGACAAACTCTAAGCATTGGTTATGCAAGAATGGGCTGCCATCAGTCAGGATGTGGCCCAGAAGTTGATTGAGAGCCTGCCAAGGAGAATTGCAGAGGTCTTGAAAAAGAAGGGTCAACACTGCAAATATATTGACTCTTTGCATAAACTTAATGTAATTGACAATAAAAGCCTTTGATGCTGATGGAATGCTCATAATTATACTTCAGTATACTATAGTAACATCTGACAAAAAGATCTAAAAACACTGAAGCAGCAGACTTTGTGAAAATGACTTTGTGTCTTTCTCAAAACTTTTGGCCACTGCTGTATCCACACAGGTGTACTATCTCTGTATGTAGTATATTGGAGTTCAAATGTACTTCTCTCATCTGACTTCTGACCCTATTACCTAAACTTCACCACTATATATACTGCCATTTATATCTCTATTATGAAGGCAAACTACAGGATAAACAATTCCCTGTTTGGTAGCCATGATTACCAGCATTTGTCATTTCCACAGACAATGAGGCTCCAATAACTCTATAATTTCATTGTGGCCATTCATCTATTCTCAATAGTTGTGCTCAGCAACCTGCTTATTAATGGAAATAGCAATTATGTAAATAGATTTTAGGGCAATGTCATCAAAGTTTATTGGGACTGGCTCGGAATACAGGATATTTAAATGCACTTGACTAGTTTTCCATTTAAGCGCATTGTATAATTTGTGTGGCTGTTTGGTTTGGATCTTTTCTGGTTGTCTCTTGCCATGAATTTCATTCTGGGGACACCTTGACCCGTAACCAACTTCCCTTTATCATTATCCGTGTCTCCTATAATATTGTGCACCTTCCAAAATATAATGGGGTTTATTTACTAAAGCTGGAGAGTGCAAAATCAGGCTCAATTCTGTATAGAAACCAATTGGCTTCTTACCTCGGCTTGTTCAATTGAGCTTTGGCAATAAAACCTGGAAGCAGATTGGTTTGAGCCTTATTTTGCACTGTCCAGCTGTATTAAAAAAAAAACAATGTGTCTTTCCTGTGTAATTTTGGTAATATGTAGGTTGTCGCACAACCTACCCACATGGTCTTGAGATGGAGATGTATTACCAATAGTAGCATAGAGGGATTATTCATAGCCAATATCAATACCAGAGCGGTCTCGATCCCTACTAATTTTCTGTGACTTCTAAAGTGGATATCTTTTTTTTTTTTTTTTTTGGGAAACCAGCTATTATTTTGTAATATTATGGAAAATGTGGCTTCCAAATGTGGTTGGAAATTTACTACTAGTCCTCTCAGAACTGTAAAATATGATACATCGGAGTAATATTATCCAGAACAAAACAAGCATTCGTTCCTCTATACGGGATCAGTACAAGGGCAGTAAGAGTGGACTTCCTATAAAGCCTGTACTATGTAATCATCTCTATCTCTGCTTCTCGTGTCTTCGGTCACATCCACACTTCCAAGGCAGGTTTGAATCTGAAATATGTGCCGTCAGAAGCTTCTTGGTATTGGCAGTTTTTACGTCATGCACCATGGAAGGCCTTCCAGATTCATCAACGTCTGAATAAAAAACTGAGCTACTCTGCAAATAGGTCATTGGCCCCTGTAAGGTTTTATTTCCAGATTTGACTACAGATTATTGTTATAGACGTTCTCCAGCAATAGGAAAAGTGAACGTTTCTTTTCTCATGGCACGTGATCTTTTTTTCTACTTTTAATAACCACTTCATCGGCTTGTTTCCAACACACTTTGCCCCTCCTCAAAATACGCAGACAAATTTGAACTTTTTTTCTTAAAATCATCAGCTAATCCCTCATCTCCATGTCTAAACACTTCACCTTGATTCTGATGTATGCCTACTGCCTTTCACATATCGGGGACATGTGCCTTTCACGAGAAGAGGTGTCTCTAATGTGGAAACTATAATTGACAGCTGGCAAGATGGCAGCATCCTATGGGGAATAACTGGGTCTCGGGATAGACTGGAGCAAATTTTTTGTTCACTGATTATGCACCAGTGAGTTTTTTAAAAAGATGAACAGTTTATATTTGGCAGTGGATTCCGTAGCACTGGAAAAGGAAAGGGTTTCTTTAAGCTCTTTCCAACCACTCGCAGCAGGGGGGCTGTTCTCTGATTTACAGACATCTGCTAGGTGGGCAGAGGACTTTTTGAAACTTTAAGAGCTTATCTTTGATCAGCCCTGCGCAGAAAGAGTTGTTGTTAGAAGAATTGCTGCCATAGCTACCTATTCAGCTCTATGAGTATCTTCAATAGGACCTCCACTAATAACCAGCTCATCTCGACAGTGCTGGTCACAGATAATGGCTAAAACTTTAAATAGGCTTCTTCCTACTGTTAAGGGAAAACCTCTTTCACCTGTGGTTCTGCCCATTCTGACCCCAACTCTTCATTGGTCAGCTGTCCCTAACATCAGCCCAGGTGTTTCTTTTAATGTTAACCAAACCCTTCCCCTGGACTTACAGTGCAACCGGAAAGTATTTACAGCGCTTCACTTTTTCCACATTTTGTTATGTTACGGCTTTATTCCAAAATGGATTCAATTCATTATTTTCCTCAAAATTCTACAAACAATACCCCATAATGACAACGTGGAGAAAGTTTGTTTAAAATTTTTGCAAATTTACTAAAAATAAAAAAAACGAAAAAAATCCCATGTACATAAGTATTCACAGCCTTTGCCATGCCACTCAAAATTGAGCTCAGATGCATCCTGTTTCCACTGATCATCCTTGAGATGTTTCTACAACTTGATTGGAGTCCACCTGTGGTAAAGTCAGTTGATTGGACATGATCTGGAAAAGCACACACCTGTCTATAGACGGTCCCACAGTTAACAGTGCATGTCAGAGCACAAACCAAGCCACAAAGTCCAATGAATTGTATGTAGACCGCCGAGACAGGATTTTATCGAAGCACAGATCTGGGAAAGGGTACAGAAATATTTCTGTAGCATTGAAGGTCCCAATGAGCACAGTGGCCTCCATCATCCATAAATGGAAGAAGTTTGGAACCACCAGGACTCTTCCTAGAGCGGGCCGCCCAACCAAACTGAGAGATTGGGAGAGAAGGGCCTTAGTCGGGGAGGTGACCAAGTTTTTTTTTTTTTTTTTTTTTTTTTTTTTTTTTTGCATGCTAGTTTCATCAACGTAAATTAAGAGGTTACACAAGTTACAAAAATTCTTGTACAACAGAATACAACTTCAGAAGTGATGTAATGTGTTGTAGCGTATTGTAATGTCTTCTGACTGTGAGTACTAGGCTTAAGGCTGCTTTCACACTGGGGCAGTAGGGGACGTCGACGGTAAAACAGCGCTATTTATAGCGCTGCTTTACCGCGGTATTCGGCCGCTAGTGGTGCGGTTTTAACCCCCCGCTGGCGGGCGAAAAAGGGTTAAAACCGCTCGTATAGCGCGGCTATAGCCGCGCTGTCCCATTGATTTCAATTCAACGCTCCAAAGATGCGGCTGGCAGGAGTTTTTTTCTTCTGTCAGCGCACCGCTTCAGTGTGAAAGCCCTCGGACTTTCACACTGAACAAACAGCAGTGGCTGTTTTGGGGCGGTTTGCAGGCGCTATTTTTAGCGCAATAATGCCTGCAAACCGCCCCAGTGTGAAAGGGGTCTTAGGCTAAAGGTCAAGCAGTGTATAGGCATAGTCTGTGGTTAAGCAGAACTTGAGGGCAGACTGCAGAAGGGGAAACAAGAATATCTAAGGACAAGTGTTCATACTAGGACAATTATCAAATCAAATCAGAGGGTGTGGATGCAGCATTGTGTGCTAGTGAACAAGTCAGTGGGTAACATAAATGATAGGCGGTATGCTATGAGCAGTAAGTGGAGACTGCTGGGCTATCATGTACTGCAAAATGCATACATCATAAGGCCAATGTTTCAGTCAGTTGTTCTGAGCCAGGGGTCTCCAAACTTTCTAAACAAAGGGACAGTTTTCTGTCCTTCAGACTTAAGAGAGCCATTTTGGAGTAGAATGCATCTTTGGTATTAGGGGGAGGAATTGCGCCCCATTGCACATGTCAGTGTGAGGAATAGTGCCCGTCGTCGGTGTCAGTGGGAGAAATTGTGCCCCGTCATTGGCGTCAGTGGGGGTAATAGTACCCCAACACTGGTGTCAATTGGAGAAATGGTGCCCCAACGTTGGGGTCAATAGGAGAAATGGTGCTCCATTGTTGGTGTCTGTAGCAGGAATTATGCCCCAATATTGGTGCCAGTGTGAGAAAAAGTGCCCCAAGAGCCGGATAAAGGCAGGCAAAGGGCCATATCTGGCCCCCCCGGGCCATAGTTGGAAGACCACTGCTCTAAGCTATTGAGTTGTCTGGGCAGCTTTAGTCTAAAATGTCCTTTTTCAGGTTTCAATTTCTTGCTGAAAACCAAAAAGGGGATATTTGATAGACTGCCTAAGGACGCTTTCTTAGAAGAGTGATTTATTTATTTTACATTCCCAATCCTCTTACGACTTGAATAAGTATTCGATTAGTTATGCTTACAGTCTTTCATATCATTTGCATTAATCTTTCTCATCTACGAAAATAAGAAAAACTGGGTTTGAGTATGATCAGATTCCCAAAACTCTTCTGTGGAATGATTCATACTCAAGCCCCTCTGTTTGATTTTCTTGGCCAGTTTGTATTTGTCATGGTAATGAAACTGGAATGTCATCTGCGGTGTATACATCAGGCAATATTTAGCAACGTATCTCCAGCAACGCTAGAAACATCATACAGAAAGGCAATATCTGATATCTCAAGAAACATTTTCAAAGTTCTATGAAATGTCTTTCGAATGTGATGTTGTAAAAAGCTGGCAGACTACATTTGTATAGTTCTCCTATAGTAATCCAATGAAAGACTGGATTTTGCACCAAATTCCTCACTGAACGTTAATGTCTAAAGCTGTCGTGGCAGACATAATAACAACTAATGCATTGTACTTATGTCGGGACTTTAAATTCCAGCGGGCTTTAGCGTTCTCCATCAGTGGATTTTGGTCTTGACAGCATATTTCTAAAGCTCACGATCACTTTGTTTCCTCAACATTTTTCTTTCTGTCTCTCGAGACCAAATACACAGTAAGGGAAAAGTTGGGCACTACAACATTTAGTTAAAGTTGTTTTACTATACTTTGAGGTTCTATTCTAAAAGTATATTAAAGCCAATTTCCTGCCCAAAAGCTTTTTATTTTCTTTGGAAGAGGTTTTGTCCTCAGATTTCCATCAGAGCTGGGTCAACCACAAGAAAAAAAAAAGCTAAATACAACCCCCCCACCTGTGAGCAGTAGCAAATTCTGATTCCACTGTCCAGAGCCAAATCGATGGCTCTTGCTATACAATGAAGGAGGGTCTTTGGCAGACCAATTTGTAGACAATTGCAGCTAGTCCACCAAACATTTCACCACCCCTTCCTCACCAGCGCAGGCACATGAAGTTGCACGCTTCTCCATAACTGGAAGCAATGCGGTTGATTTACCAAAACTGGAGTCCAAAATCTGGTGCAGCTCTGCATAGAAACCAATTGGCTTACAGTTTTTTTTTTAAATTTAATCAAAGCTTAAAGAGGAAGTAAACCCTGATGGGTTTTACTTCCTCTATATTTCACTGCAAGGGTTAAGCATAATGGGATACTATGCATCGCATAGTAGCCCATCATGTGTCACTTACCTAAATCCGAAGCGTGCGATGTCACCGCTGTCCCCACTAGCAGCGAGCGTCCATCTTCACCCCTCTTCCTTCCGGGGCTGCCAACTCCGGCTCTGTGACTGGCCGGAGTCGCGTGACGTCACTCCCACGCATTTAGAAACGGCACAATCTACCCGTTCTAAAGTGTGCATGCGCCGTAGACATTGGCGCACGGCTTTATTGTAAATATCTCCTAAACCGTGAAGGCTTAGGAGATATTTCCAGCACCTACAGGTAAGCCTTAATAAAGGCTGTAATATACACAGGGTGTACAACCACTTTTATTTGAACAAGCTTAGGTTAGGTTAGGTTAGCTTAGAAGCTGGCTACCATGCACAGCTGCACCAGATTTAGCATTCTCCATTTTTAGTAAATCAACTCTAATGCCCCGTACACCGGATCGGATTTTCCGACAACAAAACCGTGGATTTTTTTCCGAAGGATGTTGGCTCAAACTTGTCTTACATACACACCGTCACACAAATGTTGGCCAAAAATTCCGAACGTGAGTATGCGGTGACTTACAAAACGTACTGTGCGACGAGCCGAGAAAAAGGAAGTTTAATAGCCAGTGTGGCTCCTTCTGCCTGATTCAGAGCATGTGTGAACTTTTGTGCGCGGACTTGTGTACACACGATCGGACTTTCCGACAACAAGTTTTGGTGTCGGAAAATTTGAAAACCTGCTCTCAAACATTTGTGTGCGGAAATTCCGACAGCAAATGTTCGATGGAGCATACACACGGTCGGAATTTCCGACAACAAGCTCACGTTGAACGTTTCCCGTCGGAAAATCCGACCGTATGTACGCGGCTTTATAGTGTACTTGTGGAGTGATAGTAAAAGACTAGTAGTAAGTTTGTGCTGGTGGGATACCAGCCCTATTTGCTCCTGTAGGCCCTTTTCACATGGGCTTTCCGATCAGGTCCGTTTTTTAGGCGGACCTGATCAGACACTACATTCACTTTTATGGAGCAGCGGATGTCAGCAGTGACATGTCTGCTGACATCCGCCAATATCCAATTCAATCCTGTCCGTGAAATCCAGACGGATGGTGACCCTTTTTTCCATCCGTCAATTGGATCGGATGAAAACGGACCACCTGTCCGTTTTCATCCGATTTCCCCATAGAGGAGAGTGGGGCTCTGACAGGTCCATCTCTGCACAGTGAGCGGAGACGGACCTGTCATCCGCCTGCTCAGCGGGCATCCCCCGTTGAGCAAAGCGGAGTCCACCGGGAAGACCACCCATGTGAAAGGACCCTTAAGCCTAGTACACACCATGAGTTCTTTTTCGGGAGCCTGTTGGCTGCTGGTTTTCCAGCATGCTTGCCCGACAGAAGCTGGCCGAACGGACCGCTGCCATACACACAGATGGAATGTCGGACAATTTTTTTTTTTTTTGGACCGGCATGTGTATACTAGACTTTATGGTCTGTAAAAAAAAAAGCTCCACCCAAAAGGGCATGTAATACACCATTGAAAGTGCTTTATTAAATCTTTTCAACAAATGCAAAAAATTTGCTGTTCACCCAGCTATAAATCTTGTGAGCTGATACTTAAGGTTCGAAAATTCTCGTATGACAGGATAACAATTCTGAAGTAATATAATGTATTGTATTGTATTTTTGAACGACAATGGTACTGATTAAATGAAAATCGTACAATCTGGTATCGTACAAGAAAATGTTTGTGCTTGTCCCATCCGATAATTTTGCATGAATTGTCTTGATCGGCCCTCGAAAGCTGTGTACTAACGATCAGGTTATTGGACGATTGCATACCTTAATGCATACCCTGAATTAAAGTGTTACTAAACCCACAACAGTAAAATCAGTCTGTATATGCAGCATAGCATGCTTGTTATACTCACTGTGGAACCTAAGGGGTTTTACACAATCCTCTGCATTGTGTAAAAAGGTGGTTTGATCCTGTATGCACAGATCCTCCTCTTCTTCCACTGACTCCAGAACAGGTCCAGATAAGACAGAGTTACTGGAGTCAGGCTGCACATGCTCAGTTTGGTGTGTATTGCTAGAGAGTTTATTTTTTTCTTTGACCCTGTGCTGATCACATGCACTCTCCCATCAGCACTGTCCAGACAGAGGGTCAGGGGTCCTGGATCCTGATAGGACAGCTCAGTGCAGTATGAAAATTCCTCCTACAAGCTTTAAAGAGGAGTTCCACCCAGGGGGGCCGTCAAAAAAAAAAAAAAATTAAAAGTCAGCCGCTACAAATACTGCAGCTGCTGACTTTTAATTGGACACTCACCTGTCCCTGGGTCCAGCGATGCGGGGGATCGAAGCCCCACTCGTCCCCCCCCCTCCGCTCGTGGGCGCCGGCATTTTAACTGTGGGCGCCGGGCTGTGGCTTCACAGCCTGGCACCCACTGCGCATGCGCGAGAGGCGCTGCGTGCCGTATTTGGCCGCTCAATCACCTGGGACCTGTAATGGGTCCCAGATGATTGACAGGAGGGAGGGAGCAGAGCGGAGCCCTTCCTGTGCCGAGGGGGAAGTGATGTCACCAGCCCAGGCAAAGGAACAGGCAGACTACGAGGGACCACCTAGCAACAGGCATTTAGAGGTAAGTGAAAAAAAAAAAAATATCCAAATTTTTTTTGTTTTTTTTTTTTTTTAGAATTTTTCCAGGTATTTTTGTTTTTTGGGTGGAACCCCACTTTAACCAGACACTGATAGAAGTCATAAGACTGCTATATACTGCTGATGAGAAAAGGTATTTAGCAGTTAATATTTACTAAAAATAACTGCATTTCCATGTTCTGTGGGAGACCAGATATATTAAATGCAGAGTCCTGGGTTTAATAACACTTTAAGGTAAAAAAAAAAAAAAAAAGTTCTCTCTCGATCCAGCGCTGTTCCATCTGCAGTAGCTCTTCTCCCCTTTTCCTCTATTCACAGGAGGCTCTAAGGGCAGCCATTGGCTCCTGCAGCTGTCAATCATATCCTGTGAGGAGGGGGCAAGGTGAGACACTCTATGTGTGTTTCTATGGATGCACAATCCTGGCTCAGGATCAAGCCTGCGTGAGTGCCCCCACAGCAGCCGGCTTCCTATGGGGGACCCCAGAAGATAAAGTTTCGGGGCCGCTCTGTGCAAAACTATTGCACAGAGCAGGTTAGTATAACATCTTTTTACTTTAGGAAAGAAAAAAATGTAAGTGTTTGTTAAGGCATATATATAAGCGTCTACCAGCCCCTCTTTTAGAGGCTGGCATAGCACACTGTGTATGTTATATTTAAAAACGAGCACTGTAAATACTGAATATCAGCTGTCTTCAGGCCGGTCTCATCACTCGCGGCTGCTTTGCAGCTCCGATAGATGTCTTCTGTGGGAGGGGCCTTGATCTCCCCCTCTGAAGTCAGAGGGAGATCACGTGGCCGCTCGTCTCCTCCGCAGAAGACACCCATCGGAGCTGGAAAGCGGCCACGAGTCACATGACCGGCCTGAAGACAGCTGATATTAAGTATTTACAGCGCTTGTTTTTAAATAAAACATACACAGTGTGCTATGCCAGCCTCTAATGGAGAGGCTGGCAGTGACAAATTTTATATTTTAATATTAAAATAACAGTGGCGGGGCCGGGCCGGAGACAGACAGAGAGGGCGCTGACAGGGAGGGGGTGAGGGGGGAGAGCAGACAGCCTATCACAGAGGGAGGCACTATGACCACGGTGATCAGGGCGGAGCTGCCCTGGTTATCGTGGTCTGTTTAGAGAGGGCATACAGGAAGTGGTAGGTTTAGGGTTTTTTTTTTTTTTTTTTTTTTTACAGTTTAGAGGGGGGCAGATTACATAGAACCAAGCGCTCTGCTGTGTAATCTGCTTTAAGGGACCAGAATCAAAAATGTATTTTTTTGGGTTAACAAGCGCTTTAAAATAAAGAAAAAAAAAAAGCTAGTGCAGAAGTCACATCTAAGAACTGGCAAGCTGCAATACTATCAATTTTTGTTCTTGGGTTTAAATACAATATAAAGCTGAACTATAGGAAAAACCACTAACTACACAGATGGAAATACAAATACTTGTTAAAGTTATTTCCATCCATACAGTCTTGAGATTTACACAAACCTCTCTGTCACTCCTCTCTGCTCCTATCAGCATTAAAAAATAAGAAAAGGTCTGGTGTCAATCAATCCTATCAGCATGTTCCTTGCTAGCGCATGAGCACTGCAGCACAATTGATGATTGGCTCCTTGTACTGCTTCTCTTGATCTCCTGTCCCAGTTTGAACTTTGCTCTGCAAGAGGCTGATATAAAATCAAGTTAAGGTACTTACACTGCCTGCATTGAAAAAATTAATTCAAAGTGATATTAAAGGCGTGTTTAAAAAAACAAAAGAGAACAAACATTTTATACTTGCCTCCTCTGTGCAGTTGGATTTGCACAGAGCAGCACCGATCCCACTCTTCTCGGGTCCCCCACTGGCGCTCTTGTCACCTCCCTCCTGCCAAGTGCCCCCAGAGCAAACCGCTTACTCTGGGGGCACCCAAGCAGGCTCGCTCTAAACCCGCTGCTCTGCATGTCCATTCACACACACAGCTGCTGCTCGGCCCTGCCCCCTCTCTCTCCTCATTGGCTCACTGGCTATGATTGACAGCAGCGGGAGCCAATGAGGAGGGAGAGTCCCCAGAAAGCTGAGGCGCTAGTGAACAGCTCTAGATCAGGGCCTGAGTATTGGGGGGGGGTTATTTTACCTTCATGCATAGAATGGTAAAAAAAAAACCTTCAACCATTAGAACCACTTTAATTCTCTATTATTGAAAACATTTCTGCATTAATTTTTGCCATTTACCTGCCTAGAGTTCAGCCTTTCTGCACATCGTTAAAGAAAACTTTTTAACTGTTTTTTTTTTTTGTTTTTTTTTTACATTGGGGTGAGGGTCCTCTTTAATGGCGTTGCTTAGCAATAATATTTCAGGCGATAATCCCGCAAGGGTGGCGCAGCATAAACAAACGCAACAAAATGCTAGTTCTGTTTTTAATTTACGTGAACTGGCTTGTTGTGATTGATGAAATGCTGTTTTATAGCATAACATTTTAAGAACAGTACGAGAGTTTCAGATCTTCAAACTGCACGGTGCTGCACATTCAACTCCATTGCCAAGGCCTGTTTAGAAATATAACTGCCATGGTCTTAGAATGATTCCTCTGGCATAGAATAAAATATTGCAAATTATTCCAAGCGAAAGACTTTTTTTTTTTTTTTTCTTATTTTAACATGAGATAATAAACAACGCTCACAACTTGATAACTGGCAGAACATTCCATATTCATCTTACTTAGGAGACCTTTTTCATTTAGGTTTGGCAGCCGTTACTGATGCTGGAATCTACAGCGGGTAAGACACTGGCCAAAACCGATTGGTTGTTCCTGACAAAGCCAGCAAAGCCCGCACAACCTCCCGAGAAGACTTTTTTTTTCTTTCTTTGGAGCAAAGCTTGGTTATTAAAGGTTTCAGATTGTAAAGATTACGTTATTATTACTGATTGCTGGATGGCAAACATTCAGCTTCTTAAAGCTACAAAATAAAAATACAGTTAAGGGCATTGCAACGGATCAAAAAAAAGCACGTGTTCCTTTTTTTTAGCACGGCAACACACCAGAACACATGGTATGTGCATTGTGCCACAACACACTACACATAGAGTAGCCGTGTGTGACAAAATATACAAGTGTGCATGGGCCCTTAACCATTGTGGAAACCGGATGTAATGCACATATCCTAAAACTTTTGTTAAAGTATGCAGGACAGATGTCATTAACCCCTTCCCGCCGTCTCCTCCTGGCCCAAGAGCTTCTAAATGGCGGGCATTCGGGTCATGGTCAGAAAGCTCCTGAGAAAATTGCAATTATACATTGGAAGCTTTCCAGTCCCCTCTTGTGACTGTGCTGGGAGTGCACAGGGCGTGCGCTCTCAGCACAGAAAAGTGTTTTCATAGGGCCGCCAAGTCGCCAGGAAAAGGTTAATCTCTGCAGCACAGGCACAGCCCTACTGTAAGGGTTAATTTTCTTGGAGCTGGAATTGAAGTGGAACTTTGGTCAGAAAATTAAAGTGTTTGTAACCGTAAAAAAAAAAAAAAATTGATCCTGTTCCCTTAAATCATGTTATACAGCACACTGCTTGTGCTGTGTAATTTGGCCCCTTTGTTTAATCTAAAAAATATGGCTGATCCTGCCTGGTTTTACCCTCCCCCCTGTAAACTGACCACGGTTTATCATGGCTGCTGAGCCCTGACACCGTGGTCAGTTTATGTGCCTCCGTCATCTGCAGCTCTCCTCTGTCCTCTCTCCCCTCTCCTCCCTGCCCGTCAGCTAGGGACAGTGCCGCTCTGCTTCCCACTCCTTCCCTTCCTGCTGCTATAATAACTTGGTTATATTCTTCATACATTACCCTCTGTTAGATAATGATAGATGTCCCACTGTGTGCTGTATACAAAATATGCAGATTTTGACCTTATTTCAGAGCGGCGCTCACGTGACCGCCCGCCGCTCTCCTACCCTCCACCCGGCTGACGTCAGCGGGAGTTCTCGGCCCCTCCCGCTCTAGCTGACTGAGGGGAGAGTGGTAAGCAGTCCCGTGAGCACAGGGAGGTTCTCTGAAATAAGGTAGAAATCGGCATATTTTTTATACAGCACATACAGTGGGGCACATAACGTTATCTAACAGATGGGAATGTATGATCATGACAAAGTGGCTTTACAACCACTTTAGGTCCTGGTAGATCAGTTCAGACTGGCCCCTTTTGCAGGTAGAGTTTTGAAAAACTTTAAAATTAAGTGTTTATACTGTTTAACCGCTTGCCACCCTGCCACAGTACATTTAGGGCGGCACAGGCAGGCTGGATCACATACATTTACATCATCCAACTTGTTTCAGGTTGGGGGCGTGCATGCGTGCACCTCCTGCTAATCCACGCTGTTACTGGCTACAGCGGGATTTTGTCAACAGGTCCCGGCCAATTATACTGCTTTATATATTTATATTTATATATATATATATATATATATATATATATATATATATATATATATATATATATATATATATATAAAATATTTGTTTACATACACACAGGGCTCTGTAAACAGATCAGAGATCTGGCTGTTTCTTCTCCCTGCAAAGTAAATTCCAGTATATATATACCATAGCTTTAGATCAGTGATTCTCAACCTTTCTGGTGCCGTGACCCCTTGATATAATTTCCCAAGTTGTGGGGACCCCTAACAGTAAAATTATTTTTGTAGCGTTGGTTGTCAGCACTCAAGGTAAGACAAGTCATTTACACCCCTAACCCACGGACATTTAGCGCTTCCTGAGTCCCTTCCACTCGTACAGTATTGAAACCCCTTATGGTACATTTTATGATATACCACTCTTTCTCTTTGTTCTCCTTTATTTCCCTTTAATTTCTCTCTATCCTAATTTCTTGTTTTTTTCCCCCTATAAGGCTCTGTTTCCACTAGTGCGACTTTTCATGCGACTTGGGACTGAAAAGTCGCATGACAAATTGTTTCCCATGATTTCCAATGAGTACCGTTCATATCTGTGCGACTTCAAGTCGCAGCGACTTCAAAGTAGTCCCTGCACTACTTTGGTCCCACTTTGATGCGACTTGAGGTCCATAGATACAGGCATTGCTTCAAATCGCGGTAAAAAGTCTCGGTAAAATCGCGGTAAAAAATCGCTGCAAAATCGCGCGACTTTGGGGACGCACTAGTGGAAACATAGCCTTACTCTCTCTAGCCTTCTTTCTTGTTCTTTTGCTTATTCTTTCTCTCCCTTTTTCTTTGTCCCTCCCCTCTTTTCCTCTCCCTTCCATGTATTCTCTATTTTTATTCCTTCTCATACTCCTTGGTGGGGGGGGGGGGGAATGGGATGAGTACCAGTGTTGGTGGAGAGTGAGATCAGTGGCAATGCTGGGGGGAGTTCTGATCAGCCAAATTGGGTGCTCTTGATCAAGGTCATCTGCTGATCTGAGAACTGTAGTGGGGACCTTTAATGGCAACTATAATCACAGGTAGTGTTACTCACTATGTTTCCGACTTTGTGGTGTCACGTAGCAGTGACATCTATGCAGCAATCAGTAGATGGGATCTCCTTTAGCCCCTCCCACTTCACATTCCTCACCAGTCAGCTGACCTCTAGTCTCTGCCCCCCAGCCATGGCGTGAACTGAATGGGCGGCTGCAAAGAGGCTGAGTGGGCGGCCGTGGGCTCCAGGAACAGCCCAGCTGGGCGGCGCAGGCTCCAGGGACAGCCCTGCTGAGCGGCCATGAAAAGGATGGGAGAGTGGTGCGGGATTCAGGAACAGCCCAGGATTTGGTGACCCCTGGCAAATCATCATTCGACCCCCGAGGGGATCCCGACTCCCAGGTTGAGAACCACTGTTTTAGATGCTATAACTTCACACAAACCAATGCATATACACTTATTGGGATTTTATTTTACTAAAGACATATAGCAGAATACATTTTGGCCTAAATTTATAAAGAAATTGATTAAAAAAAAAAAAAACAATTTTTGGGATATATTTTAGAATGGAAAGTAGAAAATATCATTTTTTTGTTTTGTTTATATAACAAAAAATGCAGTGGTGATCAAATACCACTAAAAGAAAGCTCTATATGTGTGAAAAAATAATATAAATTTAATTTGGGTACAGTGTTGCCTGACCGCACAATTGGCAGTTAAAGTAGCACAGTACTGAATAACAAAAAATGGTATGGTCATGAAGGAGGTAAAACCAGAGGTCAAGTGGTTAAAATCCATAATACACTCACCTTGCTCTGCACATGCTCAGTTGCTCTCCATTTTTGGCATTGTGTCAAAAATCAGACCATAGAGGATTATCCTCTGGCAGCCTAAAGATTTACTGCTGCTCATGGGCTCTGGACTTCAGCAAAATGGCGGCCTCTGGCAAGAAGAAACGGGAGCAATGCTGGAGGCAACTTACAACACACACTAATTGTGGTAGCATAATTACTTATGTGGAATGTATGTTCCTTGCTAAATCACATTAATTTTCATCAAGTTTATGATAGTGGAGTTACAGTTCAAAAATGTATAAGTGCAGCCAGTTGAGTCACTTACTGGCTTCTTGTATATCTAACCACAAGAGCTCCAGTTCATTGTTACTGGTAAAATTTCTGAAGATTTGCATGTTCCCATAGACCAGGGGTGTCAAATTTTATTTAATTGCAGGCCACATCAGCAGTATAGTTTCCCTCAAAGGGCTGGTTGTAGCTGGGGTGCGCTACGTACAGAGTGCAGAGTTCGGGGTTGCCCTATGTACAGAGTGCCGAGTTCAGGGTTGCCCTATGTACAGAGTGCCGAGTTCAGGGTTGCCCTATGTACAGAGTGCCGAGTTCAGGGTTGCCCTATGTACAGAGTGCCGAGTTCAGGGTTGCCCTATGTACAGAGTGCCGAGTTCAGGGTTGCCCTATGTACAGAGTGCCGAGTTCAGGGTTGCCCTATGTACAGAGTGCCGAGTTCAGGGTTGCCCTATGTACAGAGTGCCGAGTTCAGAGTTGCCCTATGTACAGAGTGCCGAGTTCAGGGTTGCCCTATGTACAAAGTGTCGAGTTCAGGGTTGCCCTATGTACAGAGTGCCGAGTTAAGGGTTGCCCTATGTACAGAGTGCCGAGTTAAGGGTTGCCCTATGTACAGAGTGCCGAGTTCAGGGTTGCCCTATGTACAGAGTGTCGAGTTCAGGGTTGCCCTATGTACAGAGTGCCGAGTTCAGGGTTGCCCTATGTACAGAGTGCCTAGTTCAGGGTTGCCCTATGTACAGAGTGCCTAGTTCAGGGTTGCCCTATGTACAGAGTGCCTAGTTCAGGGTTGCCCTATGTACAGAGTGCCTAGTTCAGGGTTGCCCTATGTACAGAGTGCCTAGTTCAGGGTTGCCCTATGTACAGAGTGCCGAGTTCAGGGTTGCCCTATGTACAGAGTGCTGAGTTCAGGGTTGCCCTATGTACAGAGTGCTGAGTTCAGGGTTGCCCTATGTACAGAGTGCCGAGTTCAGGGTTGCCCTATGTACAGAGTGCCGAGTTCAGGGTTGCCCTATGTACAGAGTGCCGAGTTCAGGGTTGCCCTATGTACAGAGTGCCGAGTTCAGAGTTGCCCTATGTACAGAGTGCCGAGTTCAGAGTTGCCCTATGTACAGAGTGCCGAGTTCAGGGTTGCCCTATGTACAGAGTGCAGAGTTCAGGAGTGCCGAGTTCAGGGTTGCCCTATGTACAGAGTGCCGAGTTCAGGGTTGCCCTATGTACAGAGTGCCGAGTTCAGGGTTGCCCTATGTACAGAGTGCCGAGTTCAGGGGTGCACTATATCAGAGTTCAGGAGTACGCTACATACAGGGTTCAGGAGTACGCTACATACAGGGTACAGGGTTCAGGAGTACGCTACATACAGGGTACAGGGTTCAGGAGTACGCTACATACAGGGTGCAGGAGTACACTACTTATAGTGTGTAGAGTTTGGAGTGTGCTGTGTACAGAGTGCAGGGTATAGTGGTGTGCTATGCACAACGTGCAACCCCAATTTCCCTGCCATTTTCTGGCTGCAAAACTGGGTGCAAGGGCCAAATGGCAAGGCCTGGCAGGCCAGATAAGGCCTGCTGGCCTTGTGTTTGACATATGTGCCATAGACCTTTTGTGTGATCCTCCGTCTCCTAAACTGTTCTTCATAATGCAGAATAAATTAAAAAAAAAAATCTGTCAGCGGGGGTGGAACCCCTTGCAGCAGCCATGGCAGACCTGTGAACTCAAGTGTAGAGTTCTTGTCACCAGACTAGCTAAGGGGTATAGAAAACCACTAGATGGTTTAAATTTCCCAGCATCCACCAAAACCTTAAATATCATATTTGGGTGGACAGACCCTTTAATCCATGCTATTAGTTTTAGGCTTTTTAAAATTGCAGGTTCGCTCAAAAAAACTCAGGACAAAAACCTCTGGGGCTATTAGTTACTATGAAAACAACATGCCTTCTTTCACACATTCCTCCACAGACATTAGAGCCAGTGCAGTGGAAATCATTATTTAGTTAGTTTATATTGGATTTAAACAGCTTCATTCCTGAAATCCACCTGGGAGTCGATGGAACTTTCTTATGGAGTGTAGGCAAAGGTCGTTCCGTTCAGCCAAGTTAATTTATGTGTTATGGCTGTTGTGACTAAAACCCGGCCTGTTCCTTGACTAATGAGGCCGCTATCGGCGCTTGTTATTCACCAAATTAATGGCTCATGAGCAGCAATGAAAACGGCAGCTGTGAGAACCATGGTCGCTTTACCAAAACATTACTTATTCTGAGAGCAGCTAAGCTAAAAAAAAACGTGAACTGCATATTTTTTTTAAGGCGCTCTCCAGAAACACATGACTATTTTGGTTTGGTATTGCCTCTGAACCGTATACAGCCTACCTTCTGATTGCCTCTAAATTAGCCTGGCTTCAGTCTTCTGCATCTGTCTAGCCTGCCTATCCCTCCCTTCTCCAAGGCCTTGAACCCAAACCTTCGAAATGCGTATTTTTGTGGCTCCATCTGCGGGACCTCAGTACAGCTCTGTTAATAGGGATAAATTATTTCTAGTCAAAATTTTGGCACAGATCAGAATACTCTGGAAAAATTCTCGATTTAGGCTAAATGCGTTAGAGTCAATTAGGAAGATGGAAGTAAGGTGGTTTTTAAAGTGGTAGTAAACTTCGCTTTGTCACTTTTATCTACAGGTAAGCTTATAATAAAGCTTTAAAAAACAGCAATTGGGGGAGTGCTGGTCCAAGGGATGGCAAATATGCAATAATGGAAAATTCACATATATGGATTTTTCATTATTGCATATTTGCCACCCCTTGGAACAGCGCTCCCCAATTGTTTTTTTATGTCTTTTCTCTCTTGATCTTCTGAGATTGGGAGCAGCGGCACATATATACAGACACACACTCACCTCTACTTGCCTGCACATTTCTCCTCTCTGGATGAATCTCCATGGATCTCTGCAGTCTCCTGTTATCTCTGCCCTCATCCAGCCCCCTCCAGCTCTGCAGCTCCGATTGGCCCTCCTATGACTCATCCCCCCCTTCCTTGCTGGAAAACTCTCACAAGAGTTAGAGAGAGAGAGGTGTGCATGATGTCATTAGCCTAGGCTTATTACCAGACAAGAAACAGGAAGTGGGCTGTATAAGGTATTTACTATCCATAAGTAAAACAACAAGGGAGGAAGATTTAATAGCTGGAAAGTTGAAAAAATGACTGAAGAGCCGCTTTAACCAGCACTGTATCCAAATTAAATTTATATAATTTTTTTCTCACGAATAGAGCGTTCTTTACGTGGTATTTGATCACTACTGGGTTTTTTTTAATTTTTTATTATATGAACAAAAAAGCCCAAAAATTAAGAAAAAAAAAAAAAAAAAGATTTTCTACATTCTGTTATAAAACTTATCCAATAAAATCAAATTTCTTCGTAAATTTAGGCCAAAATGTATCCTGCTACATGTTTTTGGTAAAAAATATTTATAGCGTCTATGAACTAATAATATATATATTAGAAAACTGATCAATCCTGATGTACTGAAAAAGGGACCCAAAACGCCAGGACAGTACAAATATCCCCCAAATGACCCTTTTTTGGAAAATAGACAGTCCAAGGTATTTAGTAGGAGGCATGGCAAGTTGTTTGAAGTTGTCATTTTTGGTCAAATTGTTTTGGAAAATTAAGAAATTAAATAATTTTTTATTTTCCACAATTTTTTATTTTTTATTTTTTTTAAAATACTGTCACTGTCATACTAGCGGTGATCAGGGATACTGGGCTCCATTCACAAAGCGGTATTGTTCCAATTAAAAAATGTGGTAAAATAATACTCTAATTTTTCCAAAAGTTTTTTGGCATTCGCAAAAAACGCTACTAAAATACCGCATGAGTTATTTTATGAAGTACAGATACTCCTTGTTCAACTACTTACCTGTTTAACGACCGCTCGGACTGACGACCAGCTCTCCCCACCCGACCGAAGCACTGCACATCATTGTATAGTACAGTACAGAATTTTCGTTTGTGTTTGGTACTTATGCAAATTAAAACAACGTTATTGAGCTGGAGTTTTGTGCAGGGTTCCCCACTGACGGCTGAATATGCTTTAGGGCAGGGGGGGCTGTGAGCACTGACCAGTGTGTTTTTGTAGGGGGGGGGGGTAGTCGCCCTGTCAGAGCACAATAGCTCAACGGGGAGATCACTGTACTAACATCCCATGGTTAGTACAGCAAGCTCCTCTTTTTTTTTTTTTTGTTCAGCCCGCTGGGTTGTGTGTACCAAGCATTCGGGCGATTCCCCTCTCTTTTTGTCCTGTTTACCGTTATCATCAAAAGTGAAAGTAAAAGAAAATCCTAAAATTTGGGTTGCCATCAGAACAGTAATAGAGGGGAATCTTCCAATGGGGACACTAGTTCTGGTGACATGCCGGTGTTTCGTCACATATGGCGACCCATCACATTTGGCTACGGAAGTGACGATCCGCAGAGAAATTTCGCACTGCGCAAGCGCAACTTGCCGATATGCGGTCCAAAAGTTTTTACGACAATACGGAGCAGTGAAACTGTCAGATAATGTCACGGAAGTGACGTTACAGACAAGCTCTTCTTCTGTATAATTATTGATTGTAAGACACCACTTTGCAACAGGGCCCGCTCAGCATAATTATAATCTAACTCCACTTGGATGGTGGGGCTTGAACCTGGACTTAGGGGTGGAGCCACATAATAACTGTGCAAGCGCAGTTCAACGTCACTTCCGTCACGCTTTCTGACGGTTTTAGTGTGCAGTTTTGTCGTAAAAGTGTTGGAACGCATGTGGCGACGTCGCGCATGCGCAGTCCAGCGGGCAGCCAAATGTGATGGGTCGCCATATGTGACGATACAACGGGATTCCTTCAATTTGGGGGGAAATCTCCCCTTTCGAACACAGATGGCAAAGAAAACGGAGAGGGGTTATAACCCTCCCTTACTCTATCCAAAACAAAATAGATATTGTGTTGCCTTTTAGTTCTACCTTAAGATGGCTTTTGTATTTTTGCTGTTTTTATTTATAAATTTTTCGTTTAATAAGGCCCTAAGTGTTTCTGACATGCTTGAGCATTTTATGTCCTTTTTCCTTTAAAAGCAAACTTGGCATGTGTTATAAAGTCTACGCTGCGAAGTTTGAGATGTGTAAAGTTATGTAATCCAGAGTGAGAATTGTTTGTATACAGTGTGTGTTATAAAGTGAGCTGAGGGCGATCGGCTTTCTTCTCTGACATCTCTATCTGCGATCATTCACATATGCGCTGTGCGGAGTGGAGAGATAGGCTGGTTAGACAAGGAGCTTAATACAATGTGATGAAAATGTGTTTTGCTTGATGCGGGATTATTCTGTCATGTCTTTTACAGGGAACATGGTAGCAAACGCTTTTTTTGTTTGTTGAACTGTAAAAGTCTAAAACTGAAAAATTATCATCTTAAAGTAGATTTATACCCTTTGTTTAAACCTAAACATTTTTTTACCTTCATGCATTCCCTGCATTAAGGCAAATTATGTTTAGGTAGCAGTATCACCCCCCCCCCCCTTTCTGTAACGGCTCTGTCATCTCTTCCCTTTTTCACAAGCTTTACTGAGGCAGCAGAAGCTTGGCTTCCACTGCTGTCAATCAAATCCTGTGACATGGGAGCGTGGTACGGGGCTGAGCCATGCTGTTTGTATCTATGCACGCAGGCAGCGTGGTTTGGATTCAAGCCTGCATGTGTGCCCCTATTAGGGGTCGACCCATATCGTTTTTTCAAGACCGATACCGATTCTTACGCTGCCTTTCAGGCCGATGGCCAATATCTCAGGTACCGATATTCTGTAGATTTAAACTTTTTATTTTTACACTGTCTTTTTACATTTTTTTTTTATCACTTTTATTGCTGTCACAAGGAATGTAAACATTCCTTGTGACAGTAATAGGCAGTGACAGGTCCTCTTTATGGAGGGATCTGGGGTCTACAAGACCGCAAACCCCTCCTTTTGCACTTGAAAGTATTAAAAACATCAAGATGTGCATTTTTGAATACTTTCTATTTTTTAAAACGGGATGCCAGTAAAGACCCCTTTCACACTGAGCCGTGGCCGTGTTAGCGCTAAAGCGCCGCTCGTCTTAGCGGCGCTTTAGCGCTGTTTAACCACTTCATTACCCACGTATAGTCATATAACGTCCACAGGTGGGATCTCCTATCCTCCCAAAGAAAAATTGGGATATTTATTATAGCAAAAAGTAAAATATATTGTGTTTTTTTTTTTTTTTTTTTTTCAAACTTGTGTATGTATATTGTATATGTATATTGTACATTCACGTTGGTCTCTGCCCTGAAGGAGCTTACAATCTAAGGTCCCAAACTCACACTCATACATTAGGGCCAATTTTGACTGGAGCCAATTAACCTACCAGCATGTCTTTGGAGCATGGGAGGAAACACGCGCAGGCCTGAGTAGAATATGCAAACTCTAGGCAAGGAGGTCTATCGGTACTCGGTTACCCCAGGTCTTATACACAATGCTATAGTGCCTGTTCATCACATCGGGGCAGGCACAAACTGAGCACAGCAAACAGGTACTTGCAGTTGGCTGGTAGAGTGGTTCAATGACAGTCCAGGTACAAGGCAGGCAAGGTTCAGAATAGTCCAGTTCAATCTGTAGTCAAAAAGACAGGCAGAGTTCAGAAAATAGTCCAATCCGAGGTCATAAAACAGGAGGATACAAACAGCAGAGCAGCACATACAAGCAGGGAGCTTGGAGCACGTGTTAAACACACTATCACAAGCATGAGACTGCAGGCTTGGCTGGCCTAAATCAGGTTTGGTCTCCAGCCAGAGACTAGCCCCATCAATCACCTTGCAGGTGGACAGACAGGGAGAATATATCACAACCAGAACCAGGATGCTAGAATGAGGACAAGCAGCTATCAAGGACACGCTGCTGACAGCTATCTAGTATGGCACTGCAGCTCACAGTGGGAAAGGGGTTCAGCAACAGATGCAATGCTGTCAATCCAGAAAGCAGTGGGCAGGACTAAGTGCGACCAAGTGATAGCCACAACCCCTGCAATGCCTTTTCATCCAACTGTAGTACAAGCAGGAACATGCTCTAAATTCAAAATCAGCATAATTGCCACCCTGTCACAAGAAGCTGTATTAAGGTGGATTTCACTGGTAGGATCAACAGGTATGCGTGGGACTTTGCAGGGGGAATAAGAGAAAACTCTAAGCATTTTGTGGTATGTGTGTTGCAGCTTAACCCCACTGGCGCTTACTGTACTTTTGTATTGGAGCATCAGTCTAAATAACGGACACTGCAATTCATATGTGTAAAGGAGGTTTTCACGTTGGCCAGATATTGGACCATCTTTAACTATTGGTCTTTGACCTTAATATGACATTCTCTTGGCTGAGTTTTTTTATTTTGTGCTAATTGCTGGCAATTCTCTAGTTATCTATAGGTTACATTGAAGGACAGTTGAGATAAGAGCTGTTGTCCCCTGTTGAACAAGGGTGTGCAGGTTACAAATGTCACCAGGAGAGACTGGTCTGAGCAAACCCTGACCTCATAGCCAAATTCTCTTTCTTGTAAAGTGGAGTTGTGGGTATTAATAGAATGTGTGAATGGAGCACTTCACCGAATGGAGCAAGTGCTGCGGCTCAATACTTGTGTTTCTTTTGAAGTGAACAAATATTTCTAGATTCACTGTTACTGGTCTGTGTCCATAGCAATGGAAAAAAAGGCCATTGCTGTCATGTTTCTCATTGTAAGAGTCCAAGCCCAAGTAAAATATCATTCATGTCTGTTAAGAAACACATACAGAGGCACTTGTTATAAACCAATGTCATTTGTGACCATGTAAAAGATATACTGACCGTGTTGAAATGCATTTCCACATTTTCAGCCAAATGTGGTAAGTCCCCCCACTATATATTTGTGCTCCCATTCAGCATACCTGAAATTGATTTATAATGGAAATATTTCAAATTTTTCTAGTTCTTTAGTTGGAACAGGATTATACGTAGGACCCCTATTGTTCTGAATAACAAGGGACAGATTTTAGACAGGCATAGCCAGCTTGATTTTTGGCCTTTCCACCTGCTGAAGAGGGAGAACAAAATCAATCAACGCTTTCATCCGTGATAACGATGTATATTCCCATTGTATTCAGGCAGCTGCAGCACCCATGGCTGCTGCAGATGCCAAACAGCTATTGATCTGATAAATTTCCACCTATCCCAGTCAACATTTTAATCAACTTTGGTTGAGCCCAATGGTATTTGCAACACCACCCACAGCTTGCATTTGGCCAATTCAGCAGGAGTCTACTGAAATTTGAGCTATCTATAAGGGCCCTTAGGGGCAGATTGGTTTATAAGTGCCTACAATGTACACCTAAGCCTTATTAGTGGAAAATGACCAACTACTAACTGACACATAAATATTTCCTCCCCTTTTCATCCTATGGCTCTGCCTCTCCTTTATCACAAATTGCTGTCCACTTTGTAATGTGGGGGACCAACAATGGGGATGAATTGAATAGCACAGTGACATCACTCATTAGCATCCACTGTTCTCTCCCTTGGTCATGGGAGGAGAAGAGTCCAGTGCTCTATCCTTCGTTGAGGGGAAGAAGAGTCCAGTGCTGTATACATTGTCGAGACGAAGAAGATTCCACTGCCCCATCTATTGTCGAAGTGGGAGAAGAGTTTCCTGCACTATTCATTGTCGAGGGGGAAAGGAGTCCACTGCTCTATATCTATTGTTGAGGGGAAGAACAGTCCAGTGCTCTGTCCATTCCCAAAGCGAGAGATGAGTCCAGTGCTCTATTAATTGTCAAGGGGACGAAGAGTCTTCTGCTCCATCCAGTGTCAAAGAGGAATAGGAGTCTACTGCACTATCCATTGATGAGGGGAAAAAGAATCCAGTGCACTATCCATTGTCGAGGGGGAGAAGAGTCCACTGCTCTATTCATTGTTGAGGAGAAGAAAAGTCCACTGCTCTATCCATTATTGAGGGGGAGACTAGTTCACTGCTCTATCCATTATTGAGGGGGAGACTAGTTCACTGCTCTATCCATTGTTGAGGGGGAGACTAGTTCACTGCTCTATCCATTATTGAGGGGAAGAAGAGTCCACTGCACTATTCATTGTCGAGGAGGAGAAGAGTCCAGTGCGTTATCACTTGTCGACAGGAAGAAGAATGTCTTCCCACCAACTTGTAGTAGCTGTTTCAGAAAGGGTGAAGACCCAAAGCTTTGTGGTCACATGGTCGGTTGTAGGGAAAAAGTTAAGCCGGGTAAGCTCCTTGTTTTTTTTCCCGTTCAACCCAGCAAGTTGAATGAAAAAAAATGGAGGAGTTTAGGAGGAGCTCACTGTACTAACTATGCAATGTTAGTACAGTGATCTTCCAGCTGAGCTATTGTGCTCGCCAGAACACACCGATTAAGGCTTGCAGCCATTGGCTGCAAGAGCTGATTGGATGCTGATCAACTGCTGTTTTTCCAGTATGCCTGCTTGACGGAAGCCGAACAGGCTGCTTTACACACAGGCCGAATGTCGACTAAATTCGGCCTGTGTGTACCAGGCTTTAGTGGGGAATTCTTTACCTAAATGGAGGAAATGCATTAAGGTAAAAAACCTGTAAGACTTTAGAACAACTTTAACCCTTTCATGCCTAAGCCTATTTCTGACATTTGTTGCTTACAAGTTCAAATCTGTATTTTTATATATATATATATATATATATATATATATATATATATATATATATATATATATATATATATTATAAATATTTCTGTATTTTTATATATTTAATATATATATTTTTAGCAGTGACCCTAGCGAATAAAATGGCGATCGTTGCAATATTTTATGTCACACGGTATTTGCGCAACAGTCTTTCAAAGCAATTTTTTGGGAAAAAAGACACTTTCATGAATTAAAAAAAAATGAAACAGTAAAGTTAGCTCAATTGTTTTGTATAATGTGAAATATGATGTTACACCGAGTAAATAGATACCTAACATGTCATGCTTTGAAATTGCGCACACTCGTGGAATGACGACAGACTATGGTGTCTAAATATCTCCATAGGCGACGCTTTTAAAAAAATTTAACAGTTACCAGGTTAGAATCACAGAGAAGGTCTTTTTCTAGAATTATTGCTCTCACTCTGACGATTGCGGTGATACCTCACATGTGTGATTTGAACACAGTTTACATATGGGGGCGTGACTTTCTTTGCTGCGCAAGCACGTGGGGACGGGGGCGCTTTCAAATTATTTTATTTTTTTTCTTATATACATATATATATTTTTTTTTTTTACACTATACTTTAAAAAAAAAAATTCTGATCACTTTTATTGATGTCACAAAGAATGTAAACATCCCTTGTGACAGGTACTCTTTAGGGAGGGATCGGGGGTCTAAAAGACCCCAAATCCCTCCTTTGCACATAAAAGTATTCAGATCGCCAAAATTGGCGATTCTGAATACTGTCATTTTTAAAAAAATGGGCGCCATTGGCAGCTGAGTAAACCGGAAGTGACGCTGTGACGCCACTTCCATGTTTCTACATAGGAGACTCGAACAAAGCCGTTTTCAGCTTCGTTCCAGTCTCAGTCTAGCCGACGAACGCGCCGGATGTGGATCAGGTCCCCCGGTGGGACGGGGAGGCCCGGGAAGAGCGGCGATAGGGGGGATGTTCTCCCGCTCCTTTAGGATAACAGCCAATCGGCTTTTAGCCGCATCGGTTGCTATCACTAAAAATCCAACCGCTGGCTCTAAAAAAATGGTACCAGGGTGATGCCTGCAGCTGCGGTCGGCGCCAAGGGGTTAAACAAAGATCTTTAACCCTTTTGTTAATTTGTACTGTCTACATATTTTAAAATTAGTTGAAGCTATGTATCTCAATTTGGCTGCAAAAGTGGATATACAGTTAGGTCCATATTTTGTTAAGAATCTTTTACTGGCAATGACCAGTGGCGTCTCCAGCTTTCAAATTTAGGGGGGGCATATGGGGGGACAGGGACAAAAGTAGGGGGGCAACTATAAAATGCATATATATATATATATATATATATATATATATATATATATATATATATATATATATATCCTGGGGCCCTTTCACATGTTCTGCAGTGAGCTCCCTTCCTACTGTATTGGGGTCCCCCAGGGTGGCAGAAAACAAGAGATATATGTCACCAGCATATCAAGAAAATATAAGGATTCAAAGCAGTGGGAGAACTATCAGGGTTGCAAAGGTTGTCTTGCCTCCGGGCCCTGGTGTTCTGCCACTGTGGGGTTCCCCAGCCTCCTCTTGCTGTCCTGCCCCTGCTATTGACAGCTCTGGTCTGGCATCTCTTGGAATTTACAGGCTGGTCCTCCTGTCCTAAGGACGGGAGAAATCAGTCTGTTTTTTCAGTAACTGAAAGTCCTGGTGGAGTCCTTCCTGCAACTCGCTGGCTCGAGCAGATCAGGCGGCCGTGGTTGTGTGAACGCTCGCATTATGCAGTGTCAGCGAGCAGGGGAGGGGGGAGGAATCACCCGCAGGAGCTGACTGGGGACTCTCTCCCTCTTAGACATTGATTTTTTGTAAAAAAAAAAAAAAAAATTTTTTTGGGGGGGGCACATGGTGGGGCACAGCATAATGTTGGGGGGGTCAGGGCCCCCTCTGCCCCCCCCCCTAGGGTCGCCATTGGCAATGACTGCCAGAAGTCTGGAACCCATGGACATTACCAAAGACTGGGTTTCCTCCTTTCTGATGCTTTGCCATTCTCTAACTGCAGCTGTCTTCAGTTGTTTTTTGTGGGTCTTTCTGCCTTTAGTTTTGCCTTCAGCAAGTAAAATGCATGCTCAATTGGGTTGAGATCAGGCGATTGACTTGGCCATTGCAGAATATTCAATTTCTTTTCCTTCAAAAGCTCCTGGGTTGCTTTTGCAGTGTGTTTTGGATCATTGTCCATCTGTACTGCGAAGCGCCGTCCCATCAACTGCATTTGGCAGAATCTAGGCTGACAGTATATCTCTAAACACTGCAGAATTCATCCGGCTGCTTCTGTCTTCGGTCACATCAATAAACACCAATGACCCAGTGCCACTGGAAGCCATGCATGCCCATGCCACCCCACTGCAAGCTTCACCATGTGACCACAGATGACGTTGTGTGCTTTAGATCATGAGCTGTTCCAAGCCTTCTCCACACTTTTTTTTTCTTCTAATCATTCTGGTACAGATTAATCTCAGTTTTATCTGTCCAAAGAATGCTTTTCCAGAACTGTATTTGCTCTAGTGAAGTCTTCTCTTGATTGTAGACTTTGACAATGATACACCCACCTCCTGGGGAGTGTCCACTTGTCTGGATGTTGTGAACGGGTTTTTCTTTACCATAGAGAGGATCCTGCCATCATCCACCACTGTCTTCCGTGGACCTCCAGGCCTTTTTATCTTCCTAATCTGCCTCTTCCTATTCTGCAGCTTGTCCTGTTCCTCGGTGAGCGGCCCCGTTGCCTTCTGGGAACTGTGTGTGTTCCCAGAAAACCACGGGGCCATTCACAGAGCGCCACTCGCGCGTGCGCAGTAGGAAACTGGCAGTGAAGCCGCAAGGCTCCACTGCCTGTTTCCCTTACTTAGGATGGCGGTGCCGGGACCCAAGGGACGGGTCTGCCTCGGGCGGCCGACATCGCGGACACCCAGGACAGGTAAGTGTACTTATTTAAAGTCAGCAGCTACACTGTTTGTAGCTGCTGACTTAAAAAAAAAAAATTTTTGCTGGCCGAAATCCCCCTTTAAGTGCACTGTGTTATTCCTTTGCTTTCTGTTTGCCTTTTTTTGGGCACAACATCCCCATTCCCGGTGCTGTCTAACAAAGAGCTTCATAAATGAGATTCAGTACAGATGACTTTTCATATGGAGAACATTCTAGCGAAGATTTTCTTCGATAGAAAAAAAGGGGGGGGGGTATGGCGCAATGAGTGTCGTGTGTACGAGGTGTGTCTATTTAAATAACGAGACAAATTTATTGCTTGTCCCCTTCAATATATTCCCTATTTGCACTAATACGTTGCTTTAGTCTTGTTTTCCTGTTTTCCACTGGTCGAAGGCATGGAGAAAATCAATTTCTGTCAGCTGTTTCAGCACATGCGCTATTTTCTTCTTCTTTACAGCATCAACAGACTCAAAACGTGTCCCTTTTAAGCACTGATTTAATTTTGGGAATCCATTCTCGCGTTCCTTACTGAATCTTTTGTGCCACTCAAACACACATGCATGATACAGGCTGTCATTCCCATAAGCCAGGGGTAGGCAACCTCGGCCCTCCAGCTGTGGTGAAACTACAAATCCCATCATGACTCTGCCTCTAGGAGTCCATGCCTGTGATTGTCAGGGTCTTGCAACGTCTCATGAGACTTGTAGTTTCAAAACAGCTGGAGGGCCGAGGTTGCCTACCCCTGCCATAAGCTGTAGTAAGCATTTGAAAACATTCTGTTTGTGCAGTTTTACAAAAAAATTCAAATTGACACGTTGTTCAACTTTTAAACTTAGCATTTTTTCGGCACACTGCAGAAAACACAACCAAACTAAATGGCGCCTCACAATCAACTAAACGTCCTAGAGTGTGAAATGTGAAAAACTCAAGCGCTAAATGAATTAACCAATGAGTAAAAAAAAATAGAAATAAACAAGTGATTGAAAATTAAAATAAAGTAAAGCTGCTATCAATCATAAGTGTTCAGACACCCCAATGGTAGATAAAGAAAATAGCTCACCTCAAATAAATAAATTGGGTTGTTTCAACCAACAAACCATAATCGTGCATAAAAATGCATAAAAATTGCATGTGATAAACACATTAGTGGTATGTGTATAAGTATGCGTAAATGGATTCAATACATAAAGCCATCAAAAACATACATGCATGAACGTCATAGAGTGTTGCTGCTTGTCATGCAGGTTCAAACATGTTCAAACAAGGTCACCACGCTTGCAGTTATAACCGGTTTTGACTGCTTTGTTTACTGGGTGGGATCACAGTCTCGTTATTTATTAGACATACCTCGTATACTAATGATGTATGTTCAACAAAAAGTCCATAAGTTCAATTGGAACATCCAGGGCGATTTCTTGCTGGCCTCAGTTGATGCATTACCTTCTTAGAGATTGAAGTGGCTCTGAGTGAACAGATAGAGAGAGGAGAGGGGTGTGATCTAAGTGCAATATTAATCGTGAAAGACAATTGGCAACTTACACAAACATATAAAAGAACTCGCTCCTCAATAAGTTAGTAATCTTCAGCATAGCAGAACACCTTGGTCCAAGCGAACATACTAGGTGGGCTGGTGGGTAACCTGTAGAGCCAAGAAGACACACCAGGGCGCAACAGACTGAGGTCAGTAACATACAGGCAGTATTAGGGGCATGTAAATTAGCAACTCACATGGTGCATTTTTTAATACCACCTTGGTCAGCAGCTGTCTGTAACATGTGGAGCGTGGAGCCTCTTTTAAAACTTGCAGCCTTGTCCACAAGTAGGGCCCAAATCCCGACTGGATGGAGGAAGCAGAAACCAAAAAAAAAAGATGGAAGCCGAACTCCCATGGGATGCAGAACAGACTGGAAGTGGTGTCAGAGGGTGGGGCTACATGTTTTGAGGCCGCCCAAGCCTCTTTCTCAAGCCAAAATGTTTTGACTTGAGAAAGAGGCTTTGCTGGCCTCGAAACATTTGAACTGCTATAGTTTATTTTTAAGGCTGTAACTCACAGGCTTTTTTTGTATATTATTCAGAAAATGTTCTCAGGATCCTGGTAGACTTAGTTTTGATCTTTTTCTTCCATGTCTAGTCCTCCTAATACTCTTTTTTTTTTTTTTTTTTTTTTGTCTTCTATTTCAGGCAGCCGCACTCCTGCGGAGGAGAAAACTTGATTACTACATGCACAGATTACTACCTGAACTCCTGCGCTCCACGTCTTTTTTAACCGCCAACGGCAGCCTCTACATTGCCTTCTTCTGTATACTAAGGTCAGTATGTACATTTGTGTGCTGTAAAAGCGCCTTCATGCCAAGGAGAAGGCTGATGTTGATAGAAGCATGTTAATGTGTGTGATCTGTCAGTATTCACCTGAAGGGTAAGCAGAGGCTATGGTTCATTGCAACAGCTCGGGTAGAGATGGATTAAGAAAGAAAAGGAGCAGCTTTTACCTCCCACCCCTATACTTTTTATTGACACTTATAAGGAGTGCAGTAGGCACCAGGAAGCTACCCCACTGCCTGCAATGTTTAGGTGTGTCAGAGTGCCATTCAAAGTAGATGGCACAGCAACACACCACATGGTTTTTCATGCACTGTGATAAGTGCCAATAAATGCATACATTTACAACTTACCGGCTCTAAATGTGCAATCATTTTGTTTGGGCCAGCATAAAGCAAACTTTTAGTTGGCTTTGTTAGGTTTGCTTTAGCCCTCCTTCCCAGCAGCATATGCTTACCTTTCGTTTACCCTCCTGCTGCTCCATTTATAACTAGGAGCTAAAAAAAAAACACCTCATATGACAGATCCAGGCCAATTCACTTATACACAGGGAGTCCACATTCCTTCTTAAAGAGGCGTTCCACCCAAAAATGGAACTTCCGCTTTAAGGGAGGTGACCCCCTGACATGCCACATTTGGCATGTAATTTTTTTTGGGGGGGGGGGCGGTCTTTTTAGAGGGTCCCAGCTTCCACTTCCTCCTGGCACACCGTGGCACCGGAAGGGAGATCACCTCTCCCCCTCCCTCTCGGCAATCATCTGGGACACGTCACAGCTCTTAGATGATTGCCTGGCCAGTCGCGGTGTGGCTCGTGCATGCGCTGTGGGTGCCCGGCTGTGAAGCCACAGCCGGGAGCCCACAGTGACAGTGACAATGCCGGTGCCGCAGAGAGGAGGGGGAGATGAGCGGGGCTTCATTTCCCCGCATCGCTGGATCCCTGGACAGATAAGTGTCCGATTACTAAAAGGCAGAAGCTGCTGTATTTGTAGCTGCTGACTTTTTACTTTTTTTTTTTTTAAGCAGAATTCCGCTTTAAGGTGAAACTTTGCCCATAACAGTTTGATAACAATTAATGTTCTTTAGCAAAGAACATATGTTCCACATTAATAGTTATGCTACTGAAATTAGTGTGTTCTGGAAATTGCCTCCAGCCTTGCTCTTGTTTTTTCTTGTTGGAGGCCGCCGTTTTGTTAAGACTCAGAACAGTCACTTTCTTATTAGAAACTCTCCTCCTCTCCTTGGTCTCAAAAACGATTTGTCACTTTCTTCAATTAAATTATATACATTTCCTGCCTTGATTGTATGTCTTTGCTCAGATAGAGAAGAAGGCTGACCGAGGCTTTAAGCAAGCCATAGATGCAGGAAAGAAAATTGCTTGATTCCCCCATCAACACAGTCAGTGTTTATGGGGGAATCTTTCCCACAGCGCTATTGTGTTCCGCTGGCGGGGAGTTCAATGAACACTGTTGGTGGCTGTAGCTGCTGGCAGTGATCGCATACAGAAAATCTGACAGTCTGGTTGTACTGAAGTCAGTGGATGGGTCAATCGAATCTCAGCCAGTCCCTACTTGGAACCGGTTGAGATTCAATCCAACTATTTCCAGCTGTACAGTGCTGAAGTTCACAGACTACCCATGAGAGAGAAAAGAGAGAATATCAGGGAGATTAGATAAGATACAGTCTTTGTAAGGTTTATTTGTGTCTCCCTGGCAGCAGACTTTGTCCTGTCACCTTTCCTGCTTTCCTTTTCTCCCTGCTAATTTGTGTTCCCTAAGCACATTCTGTGTCCTTCCTGTTGCTTTCTTCCCTCTTTAGCAACAGTAAATCTTAAAGTGATAGTAAAGTCTTGTTTTTTCTTTTGTTTAAAAATAGCAAACATGTTCTACTTACTAGCTCTGTGCAGTGGTTTTGCACAGAGCAGCCCAAATTCTTCTCTTCTCCTGGTCCCCCACCAGCGCTCTTGGCCCCTCCCTCCTGCCCGTGCCCCTACAGCAAGCAGCTTGTTATAGGGGCACCCGAGCCAAGCCGCTGTTCTGTGTGTCCATTCAGATACGGAGCTGCGGCTCGGCCTCTCCCCCTCTCCTCATTGGCTCACTGACTTTGTCAGCAGCGGGAGCCATTGGCACCCCCGCTGTTCTGTCCCAGCCATTTGGGGGGGGAGTCCCAGACAGCCAAGACTCTCATGCAACATTGCTGGATCAAGATGGGGCTCAGGTAAGTATTAGGGGGGCTGAGGGGGATTGCTGCACACACAAGGTTTTTTTTATCTTAATGCAAAGAATGCATTAAGATAAAAAAACCTTCTGCCTTTAGAACCACTTTAAAATTGTCAGCTGATCGGCCTCTAGTGGCTCTGATTTTAGTCACAGTGCCAAGAATGGAGAGCAACTGAGCATGTACAGAGAAGGGTGAGAGTGTATTACTGGATTTTACACAGTATAGGCACTTATGTTTTACATATAACTGCAAAAGGTGCCAGCCTAAAGTGATCTATCAGAACTTCTGACTAAAGTTCCACTTTAACCCCCCCACATACATACTGTGGCAGGGTGGCTCTTTAGCGCAAAATCACGTACCTGTAAGTAATTTCTTCTTCCGGGTCTGGGGCGCGTGCCGCCGGCGACTCGCTCCCGCTGTTATCGGACACAGCGGGAGACAATCAATGGGTCCGCCAGGACCCGACGATCATTCCCGAGGCAGACAGAATGGCGGTCTGCCTATGTAAACAAGGCAGTTTGCCTTTCTATGACAGGAGAAGACAGAGGTCTTGTGTTTCTGCTAAACAGGAACACGGATCTCTGTCTTCTTACAGTACAAGCAACTCCTCCCATTAGAAATCACTCCCTGGGAACACATTTAACCCTGCCCCTGATGTTAACCCCTTACAACCAGTGTCATTAGTACAGTTACAGTGCTTATTATTTAGAACTGATCACTGTATTAGTGTCACTGGTCCCCAAAAAAGTGTCAAAAGGGTCACATAAAAATATCCTATAGTTTGTAGACGCTATAACAATTGCGCAAACAAATCAATATACCCTTATTGGGATTTCTTTATATAAATAAAGATTATATATATATATATATATATATATATATATATATATATATATATATATATATATATATATATATATATATATAAAAAATATAAATATGTAGCAAAATACATATTGGCCTAAATTGATGAAGAAATTAGATTTTTTTACATTCTTTTATTGGGTATGTATTCAAGCAGAAAGTAAAAAAATATTGTTTTGCTTTTTTCAAAATTGTCGATCTTTTTTTGTTTATAGCGAAAAAACCCCCAAAAAGCACAGAGGTGATCAAATACCACCAAAAGATAGCTCTAATTGTGGGAAAAAAAGAACGTACATTTTATTTGGGTACAGCGTTGCATGACGGTGCAGATGTCAGTGCCGTATCGCAAAAAATGGCCTAGTTATGAAGGGGGTAAAACCTTCTGCAGCTAGGACTCCAGCGACTCGTACCTTATACAGGGCTTTTCCTTCCTCCTATATTTATATATGGAGGTCTGCATTAAAAGAAACCTGTTGCTTTACTCTGCCTAGACAAAACACAGGTTCACTTTACACATACCTCCCAACATTTTGAGATGGGAAGGAGGGACACCTACTAAACGTATGTAGGCATAGGACACGCCCCCTGCCACACTCCCTTAACAGATAATTAACCAAAAAAAAGGTTAAATAAATCCACAAGGCCTTTTACCACTACAATTCCTTTATATTGGCTTTTAAAATGTACAAATGCAGCAATTTAGAATATGGATGAAAGGTTTAGCACTGGGAAACACTTTTTGAAAGATAAAAAGTGCATTTTATATACAACTATAAGGATCAGGCCAAAATGAGGGACAAATGAGGAGGAAAGAGGGACATTGCTCCAAATCAGGGACAGTCCCTCGAAACCAGGGACAGTTGGGAGCTATACTTTACAATATCCCGAAGGGGATGAGCAATGGTTGCTTGTTCAGGTAACCAGTAACACCATCCCAATTGTGTGGACAGCTCTGGATCGCTATAAACTCTGCATGGTAGGAGGTGCAAATGAAAATCTTAAAGCGTTAGTAAACTCAGTTGCTTCAACCCTTTGTTTCATATAATGCAATGTATAAAGTTATTATGAATCAAAGCGCCGCCATAGCAAAGCATATCTAATACTTCTTACTTGAAAAAATATTATTTTTCTGAAAGCTCCTTTTCAGTTGTAGCCGCCGCCATAGTGACTGCTTTCTTCCGCATCCAACAACATTCTGACTTCCGCCCTTAGACCCCTTTCACATTGAGGCATTTTTCAGTCATTTTTGGGCTAAAAATAGCGCCTGAAAAACGCCTCTCCTGCAGTCCCAGCGTGAAAGCCCGAGTGCTTTCACACTGGGGCGGTTCGTTGGCAGGACGTTAAAAAAAGTCCTGCAAGCAGCATCTTTGGGGCGGTGAAGGAGCGGTGTGTACACCGCTCCTCCACCGCCCCTGCCCATTGAAATGAATAGGCACCGCTGCCAAAGCGCTTCGTCAGTTGCAATACGCGGGCACATTTAACCCTTTATTCAGCCGCTAGCGGGGGTTAAAAGCGACCCGCCAGCGCCCGAATAGCACCGCTAAAATGACGGTAAAGCACCGCTAAAATTAGCGGTGTTTTACCGTCAAAGCCCGCCCCAGTGTGAAAGCAGCCTTGGTCCCTCTCTGTTTTCATAATCTCGCACGTGCGCAGTACAGCATTGCAGCTCTCCTGTGTAATACCGCTCTCTCCTGTGTAATACGGCTCTCTCCTGTGTAATACCGCTCTCTCCTGTGTAATACCGCTCTCTCCTGTGTAATACTGCTCTCTCCTGTGTAATACCGCTCTCTCCTGTGTAATACCGCTCTCTCCTGTGTAATACGGCTCTCTCCTGTGTAATACTGCTCTCTCCTGTGTAATACTGCTCTCTCCTGTGTAATACTGCTCTCTCCTATGTAATACCGCTCTCTCCTATGTAATACCGCTCTCTCCTATGTAATACCGCTCTCTCCTATGTAATACCGCTCTCTCCTATGTAATACCGCTCTCTCCTGTGTAATACGGCTCTCTCCTGTGTAATATGGCTCTCTCCTGTGTAATACCGCTCTCTCCTGTGTAATACCGCTCTCTCCTGTGTAATACCGCTCTCTCCTGTGTAATACCACTCTCTCCTGTGTAATACCGCTCTCTCCTGTGTAATACCGCTCTCTCCTGTGTAATACGGCTCTCTCCTGTGTAATACTGCTCTCTCCTGTGTAATACTGCTCTCTCCTGTGTAATACTGCTCTCTCCTATGTAATACGGCTCTCTCCTGTGTAATACGGCTCTCTCCTGTGTAATACGGCTCTCTCCTGTGTAATACGGCTCTCTCCTGTGTAATACGGCTCTCTCCTGTGTAATACGGCTCTCTCCTGTGTAATACGGCTCTCTCCTATGTAATACTGCTCTCTCCTATGTAATACTGCTCTCTCCTGTGTAATACCGCTCTCTCCTGTGTAATACCACTCTCTCCTGTGTAATACCGCTCTCTCCTGTGTAATACGGCTCTCTCCTGTGTAATACGGCTCTCTCCTGTGTAATACCGCTCTCTCCTGTGTAATACCGCTCTCTCCTGTGTAATACCACTCTCTCCTGTGTAATACCGCTCTCTCCTGTGTAATACCGCTCTCTCCTGTGTAATACGGCTCTCTCCTGTGTAATACGGCTCTCTCCTGTGTAATACGGCTCTCTCCTGTGTAATACTGCTCTCTCCTATGTAATACGGCTCTCTCCTGTGTAATACGGCTCTCTCCTGTGTAATACGGCTCTCTCCTGTGTAATACGGCTCTCTCCTGTGTAATACGGCTCTCTCCTGTGTAATACGGCTCTCTCCTGTGTAATACGGCTCTCTCCTGTGTAATACGGCTCTCTCCTGTGTAATACGGCTCTCTCCTGTGTAATACGGCTCTCTCCTGTGTAATACGGCTCTATCCTATGTAATACTGCTCTCTCCTGTGTAATACGGCTCTCTCCTGTGTAATACGGCTCTCTCCTGTGTAATACTGCTCTCTCCTGTGTAATACGGCTCTCTCCTGTGTAATACCGCTCTCTCCTGTGTTGCGCTCGTCGTGCCTACAAGCCCCTGTGACATATTGAGTCACATGAGGTTAACACTCTGCTTGTGAATGGGAAGCTAGTTTCGTGGGATGTCGGGGGGTGACGCCAAGCAAAGGAAATGACATAGCCCCGACACGCAAACACCATTTTTCCGGCATGAAGAGCTTGCCGGAAAAATGGGACTAATTGTGCATGCACCGATGACGTCATTGCTCAGAAAATGAACGATTGCACTGAAACTAAGAAGGTAGGAAGCCATCTACACACAGCAACTAGTTGACTAGTTTATAATGAGTAATGTGCTGGAAATTTAACTGGATGGGTTTACTACCGCTTTAAGCACCAACCCAGGTCTAAAACCGCCCAGAAATAGAAGTGGGCCGTTGTTTTTGTGCAGGTTCACTCCTTCCACCCTCATAGCAAGCTTTTCTGTCTACCAGCTCTACCGACATTTACAATTATAAGTGAATGGAAAGGGGAGATGGTAGGAAACCAGTGCCAGGTTACTAGGGAGGAAATCTTCGTCATCTGGGATAGTTGTGATCGCTGCTTCTCCCTGGTAGCAGCCAGTCAGCTTCGTCTGCAGACACCAACACACTTGAAATCGTTGCAGTATCTAGCAGAAAACACAGATCTTGAATAGACATGCACAGTTGTTGCAGTTGAAACTAAGTGGAGACACCCTGGCTGCTGACCTATAGTAACACTTCCTCATTCTTCAGAAAACTCCATTCTGAACCATTAGTTCTATTTTTCCATTAGATTGTACGCTCTTATGAGCAGGACCCTCCTAACCCTCTTGTATTTTATTGTATTGTAACTGTACTGTCTCCGTTTAGATTGTTTGCATTGACTTCTGTTAAAGAAGTGGCATGCAAGTTGTGCCGAAGTCACGCTGGGGTTCGATTTTAAAGTCGCGGGCAGTGTGAACATGGGCTCACACCTAGAGGCTGATTGGTTACATTTAGGGCTGCAACTAATGATTCTTTTTATAATGGATTAGTTGGCCGATTATTGGTTCGATTAATCAGATAAAAACCTAAAAAAAATTTGGTGTATAACTTAGTTGATATGTAAAGATTAAAAAAGGCAATTTATTCTTTAAGACCTATATGCAGTGGTTAATAGAAATAACCAGCTATTCGGTTAGAGAACAAAATATTAAATCCACTCTGAGAATACCAGATAGTGCAGAAACTTTCTGAAGACTATATATTTACATAGAAGACAGAAGATATATATTTATATCTTCTGTCTTCTATGTAAATATATAGTCTTCAAAAAGTTTCCGCACTTTTTTTTTTTATATTGAATAGAGTTTAAAGAGGAACTGCAGTCTGCTCACATAATTTGTAATAAAAACATCTTTGCCATTCTGAAGCTTCCCTCCAACCACTTTGCATATTATTTTATATATACTGTGATTCTGTACTTGCCAAATATGCTCCAGGAATCTCCCTCCACTGAGTCTGGCTGCATCCATTTTAACTGTGGGCAGCTGAAGCTGCTGCCTGTTCACTTCCTGGATTTACACAGACACACACCTCCAGCTCTGCAGCCCCGTAGCTCTGATTGGCCCTCTTATGACTCATCCCCCCCTCCCTTCCTGGCAAACTCTCAGGAGAGTGAGTGAGAGAGAGGGAGAGAGAGCTGTGCATGATGACCAGACAAGAAACAGGAAGTGGGCTGTATAAGGTATTTACTGGCAGAAAAAAAATGTTTTACTACCCAAAGTTAAAACAACAAGGGCAGAAGATTTAATAGATGGAAAGATGAAAAAATGACTGAAGTTCCGCTTTTAAGAAAAAGTGAGGAAATGGAAATGTTTTGAAGAACCCTCGTACTATTAGAGGTTGAATCTGGCACATATCATCAGACTCAAACTTAAAAAGACCTAAAACACTGTTTTGCAGATTTTCAGACAGAACTGTAATATAATATTATGTATGGCGGACTCCCTTGTCATAAGCAGGTGTCATGATACAAACTACCTGTGCCTGCTGTTACTTATGCTGGCCATACATGAACACATTTTTCCTTCGAAAATGATTGTTTTAGGAGTATTCATTTTGATTTTCTAATTGTTGGTGGAGTCAAAACAACATTCGTTTTCAACCACAATGACAGGAAAATTCACAGGAGCAGAACAGAAAACTTTTCTCGACTGAATGAATTTTCGGACAGTGTATGTGGTTTTCATTCAGAAATTGTATTCATTTTAAAATTGAATGTTAAAAGTAAGTGAAATTTTCAAACATTTATCCATTTATCAAATGTACGAATATGGAATAGAGGTTTGGGAACCTGGTCCCCAACCAAGGTTCGCCAGGGGAAAAAGAGCAAGTGGACTATCTTGGTACAGTGTAGCAATGGTACAAATAAGAAATATAAACAATCGTAAAAAGAAACGAAAATGTATTAATACAGACAACATAGCAATACAAATTAAAAAGACAGTGACTTGGTCATACATAGGACTTCGACTAGTTTTGCAGGGTAACCGCTTCATCAGGAAATACATCTGTAAATAGACAAAGTCAGTTGACATAATAGTCAGAAATGTATTCAACGTATTGTAGAAAATTGTACGGTTGAGTGGTGGTGGGGAAGGAGAACATGCTGAAGGTAAAAGATTGCTTACCCAAGTCCCGGTGCGAACAGTGCACAGGGCGTAACCAGTGGAGCGTCCCGCGGCGACTGGGGGAAATTAACGAATCATTGGGCTTGAGTCTGGGTGGAATGGAGTTCAAGAAATAAAATTACCAAAACATATTAGAAGAATGAAAAGGTGCCAGTGAAGTAGTGGAAATGTGAAGTGGGAATGAGGCGAATGGCGAACCTTGGTCGGGGACCGATGCACGGATTAAGCTACAGCACGCTACACGCCAGACTGCGACACCTGCAAGACACATCGTTCCAGGGACATCTGGATATTTTTTTTTTTTTTCGAAAGAAGTTTATTGAAAGTTTTCAAGGATACAAGATTTAAACAAACATGTAAATTACATTGCTTTGTACAAAAATGAAAACATACAAATTAATAAGGCACTATTGCCTGACCTCGTTAACATGGGATGTGAGTGCCTCTTCACAGTAAGAGAACACATTGATAGATGTGGTTTCAACTAGTGTCAGTAGGTAGTTGTCCATGTCAAGCATACTATATCCTGCATTGGTTTGCCCGATAGCCATCCACCCCTTGTGAGGGAACTTGCTGTGGATGGGTGGGTGACCAGTTTCCTGTGAAGTTGGTTCGGACATGGGACAGTATGTGAAGGATACAAGATCAGTTTCGTTAGGGAGTAGAGAAGGGAGTGTGTATACGGCGGTAGGAGGGAAGGAGGGAGAGGGAGGGGGTAATGAAGGGGATGGGGTGAGAGGAGGAGGGGGGAGGAGAAGGGACTTGATCATAGCAAGTTTCTACTATGCAACCAGTGGGTGCAGTGAAACAGCGAGAGTAATGGAGCAGTGGCGGTTGCAAGAAGATTGTTTGGTAGCTTTCCCGTGGCCAGTAGGTATCATAGTGACATCTGGATATTTATCCCTTGGTCACTCAGCTAATATTCCAGGCTTCAGTGACTGGTTGTCCCCCATACCCCTATGGGTACTACATTGGCATAGACTACAGGATATTGCAGACATTATGCACTTAAAAGTTTGCCCAATATGTACAGTCTGACAGCCATGCAATACTATTACGGACCTTTCTATCTTCAGTGCCTGCCTATACATGGAATCATCAGACTGGAACCAATATATATGTAAAAAAACTTTTTGAACCCTCAGCCCCTGAGGAAGGTATTTGAACATTTCATACCGGAAACGTGTCGGGCATCAGGGCATTTACATTGTATGACGTTCATGTGTACAGTTTTTGTTTTTGTTGTGGTTTTCCATGTGATACATATTATGCACTCTTGTCATATGTAGATTTTATATGTTTTTTATTCTACATTATTAAAGATGATATTTTATTCATTATTGAGTGGATGGTCTGTTAAAGTCCCATTTGAAGGGGTTACCTTCTTGGTTGGGGACCAGGTTCCCAAACCTCTATTCCACTAAATCTTGGATGATGGTACAATTTATTAATTCTATATTTTTGGTTTGTATCTTTTAGAGGCTGATCATTTCCTTTTTAGTAACAAGAATATGAATATTTTTGTCCAAAAATCGATACGTGTATGGCCAGCATAAGATGTTTAGTAGCAGAAGCTCCTTCCTAGATTGTAAGCTCTAACGAGCAGGGCCCTCTGATTCCTCCTGTATTGAATTGTATTGTAACTGTACTGTCTGCCTTCATGTGTTGTAAAGCACTGCGCAAACTGTTAGCGCTCTATAAATCCTGAATAATAATAATTAAGTGCTGTGTAAACTGTTGGCGCTATGTAAATCCTATTTAATAATAATGTTTCATCTGAGATCCAACATCCACTGAATCCCGGATCAACCCTTTGTTAGATCTACAACATTCTAAAAGCTACTCAGGAAAAAATAGATTTTTATTTGTGACTCCCCATGTGTAATCTGCCTGTAAATGGCGTATTTTAGCCGCGGTTTTAGTATTTGCAGATGCATGTGATCTTCCAGTAAGGAGACGGTGTGAGCGGATCCGTGTCTCAGTATTTCAACACTGACTGGCGTGTTTCTCAATACGGCCATAAACAAACACATCTGAGAATTATACTGAGCAGACTCTTCCGAGTCATAACAATCAATTACAAGGATGTTAGGTTACAGTTCACACACAAGAGACAAGATCGGGAGAAACAGCAGAAATGTAACAATCCTACAAATAATGGACAGTTACCGGAAAGGACCTGAAATGGCGTAATGACCAATGTGTGCCACGGATGATAGAAGTCACTTGCAGATAAGCCATGGCTTAGTTGTCTCTTTGCCAGAACTGACCTCCAACCATATACTACATTAATTTAAAGTGTAACTCCATTTAAAACGCTTATTTTTAGATAGGTTTTGTTCTTTCCCACCCTTTGTCAGAATGTTTTTGCCGTCTGTGGATGATATATTTTCCTTACTTGTTTTCCTAACTTATGGGCGACAGTGTTGACTAAAGGAAAACCTTTGACACAAGAATACAATGACAATAAAAAAGGAGGATGGGGAAATGCTAGAACCTCTGTGTTTTTTTCCCAGTGTAGATTGCTCATCGCTTCTTGTCCCAGTGACCCCATTGTTCACAGACCAGAGATAAAAACCCAACAGAAGATTATACTCTTCCACCTTTACACAAAATTAAAATAAAATGTTGGGGATGGAGTTACATTGAATCCATATGGGTGCTTTAATCAATCCATTATTCAACATACAGTATATGTGTAGATAGTGCTATAGAAATGGTAAATTCTTATACATAACTGTAGAATAGATAAATAAAAGACATGTCCAACCAATAGGTGGTGACATTCAAAGCCAAATCAGTTGTTCTCAAAGTACAAATCTAATTATGAAGAGATTGGAGGATTCAAGTGAATGGATACATGGAGGCAACTACAAGGACAGGAGGGAAGAAATACACAGAGCCCCCTGCGGTTCACATGAATGCCATTCGGTTTAAATTCGGTGAAACGCACAGGATTCACTGCATTTCTCGCACCGCATATACAGTGACTTGAAAAAGTATTCACACTCCTTGAAATTTTCTACATTTTGTCATGTTACAACCAAAAAATGTAAAATGTAATTTATTGGGATTTTATGTTATAGACCAGGGTTCTCCAAACTTTATAAGCAAAGGGCCAGTTTACTGTCCTTCAGCCTTTAGGGGGGCCAGGCTGGGCCTGTGGGAGTAGAAAACGCCCCAACATCAGTGCCCATCATTGGTTCAATTGAGAGAAATAGTGCCCCATTGATGGTGTCAGTAAGGGGGATGTTGCCCCATCATTGGTGTCAATTGGTGAAATGGTGCCCCAAGGGCCAGATAAAGGCAAGCAAAGGGCCACATCTGGCCCCCTGGGCCACAGTTTGGAGACCACTGTTATAGACCAACACAAAGTGGCACATAATTGTGAAGTGAAAGGAAAATGATAAATGGTTTTCAAAATTTTTTTTTACAAATAAATATATGAAAAGTGTGGCGCACATCAGCCCCCCTGAATATTTTGTAGAACCCCCTTTTACTGCAATTACAGCTGCAAGTCTTTTTGGGGATGTCTCTATCAGCTTTGCACATCTAGAGAGTGACATTTTTGCCAATTCTTCTTTGCAAAATAGCTCAAGCTCTGTCAGATTGGATGGAGAGTCTGTAAACAGCAATTTTCAAGTCTTGCCACAGATTCTCAATTGGATTTAGGTCTGGACTTTGACTGGGCCATTCTAACACATGAATATGCTTTGATCTAAACCATTCCATTGTAGCTCTGGCTGTATGTTTGGGATCGTTGTCCTGCTGGAAGGTGAACCTCCGCCCCCTTTTCAAATTTTTTGCAGACTCTAACAGGTTTTCTTCTAAGATTGCCCTGTATTTGTCTCCATCCATCTTCCCATCAACTTTGACCAGCTTCCCTGTCCCTACTGAAGAAAAGCATCCCCACAACATGATGCTGCCACCACCATGTTTCACGGTGGGGATGGTGTGTTCAGGGTGATGTGCAGTGTTAGTTTTCCGCCACACATATCGTTTTGCTTTTAGGCCAAAAAGTTCAATTTTGGTCTCATCTGACCAGAGCACCTTCTTCCACCTGTTTGCTGTTTTTTTTTGTGTTTTTTTTTAAAATAACAAGCATGTTATACTTACCTCCCCCTGTGCAAAGGTTTTGCACAGAGTGGCCCCAATCCTCCTTTTCTGGGGTCCCCCAGCAGCGCTCCTGGCTCCTCCTCTTCTCGAGTGCCCTCACGGAGAGCTGCTTTTCATGGGGGCACTCGTGCGGGCGCACTTCCGAGACCTGCTGCTGTGTCCATTGACACAGACAGCAGGACTTGCCCCTGCCCCTCGGCTCCCGTGTCACTGGATTTGATTGACTGCGGTGGGAGGCAATGGCTCCTGCTGCTATCAATCCATCCAATGATGACCTGAGACAGCGGCTGGAGCTGTTGTGCTCGCCCCCGTCGCTGGAACGATTGGGCTCAGGTAAGAAAAAGGGGGGCTCTGGGGGGGCAGCTGCAGCACAAAAGGGTTTTCACCTTAATGCATAGAATGCATTTGTTACAGCTGCAAAGTGGGCAGAGACACTCCATGTCCAACAAGCTCAACTAGATGTCCACAAACCTTTGGCCATATAGTATAAAAACAACAGAATTGGGAAACGCAGATCCAGGAGGTGGCAAGGAATCAATTGGGGATTGAATCCATGTGAAATTTAAAAGTTTATTGCTGATAAAACATGTAACCCCAATACACAGTACAAATGGGAAAAATTGTCAGAATGGCCAAGCTCACTCTGATAGTGCCAGCAATGGAGCCAAAGGTGGTGGAGAAATGGCTGTCCTCCTTCCGTGAGGGCTGTGGACAGAGGGGGTGGCAGACCAAAAATGGGAAGACTGAAGACACTTTCCAACAGCTGGGGATGGTGACCATAACCAAAGCCGCGCTACATCAGGGAGGGGAAAGGCTGGGTCCAGATCCAGGAAGCACGATCACTGTATGACCAGAGTGGAAAATGTCAGAGCTGCTGCAGCGGCAGGCGAGGCCAGAGATGAATGCTGGAGGGGCAAGCGGGTACGAGGCTGAGCTACAAGGTGTCCAGGCACCACAGGACTCCTCCCTGGCCACGTCACACGCTCCAACTGCAGGCAGACTTTGGCAAAGTCTGATGGATCAAATGGATCAGAGCAGATGTGATGAGTATCACAGCAGGTGCCGGACCTTGAGCGGTATACGATTACATGTTTCGGGGTTTAACCCCTTCCTCAGATAACATGCGACGTACAATGACAGCGAATTCGTCCAGGAATCCCAACCTGCCGCAGTGCAGCTGGTCTTAAAGTGGTTAACCTGCATAGGATGTGTGCCAGATTACAAAAAAGGCTTTTCTGTCAAAAAAGAGTAAAGGCAAAAACCAGACCTTCTGGAACAATGTGCTGTAGGCTAGTGAATCAAAGATAGAGATGTTTGGTCCAAACTGAAGACTACATTTTAGAAAAGGAAATTCATACCAACTGTGAAGCATGGTGGTAGAAATGTTATGGTTCAGAGTTGGTTGATTTTTTTTTTAATAAATTATTGAAAAGGCAGATTTTCCATGTGTTGTTATGCAATACAGTATAGCACCTTTATTTGTAGCCAGATTATTTGAATGAAAATCCAATGCTTGCCTGTTCAAATACATTGTAAAAGGCAACGATATGGATATGTTTTGATTGTTTTTAGCCTTTGTATGCTGCTATATTCTTTGTTGGATTGTATCTGCACATCTGACTTGCCATCTCTAGTGTCTATAAGGTCCCTGTCTTTTATGATTCAGTTTGGACTTGACTTAAAGAATCTCTGAAGAATAAGAATTCATACAGGAACTTCTGGAGCTCCCCTCTAAAACAAAGCACTAACAAGTGGAACATAACTAGCTTTTATGCAAACTTATTGGTGTGATTTTTTTTTTTTTTTTTGGTCTGTCTTTTTTGAAATTGTCCTTTTTAATGAGTCTTCCAGACTAGGCAACAGATACCAGAGTGTTGCACTATTCTAAATTGAATCGTGGCTCCAGCAGAACAAGACACATCTGTTTTCTTAGTTTCACAGTACAACAAACTCTGGACCAAGTGAAACGCGATACGGTGTCATTCAGCAACTTCCTCGTTTATGTTCTTTTACCCAGAAAGCATGACATCAGCTGATTGATTGGCATTTCTCAAACCCCCAAATAATCAATATCAGGACGTCTTGGAAACAGGGGAGCAATGTCTAGGGCCTGGAGAGTGGCTGTAAAATTCCTGCCAAAGACTGTGGCTCTTTGCGTAACTAGGAGCAGCTGTGATGGATTAAGATTTCTGATTGCAGAGACCTGTAGCGTGCCTGAACCTTTTTTACATAGCCTATAGGGTTTCCTTCAGTCCAGGGAAACGCACTAAAAACCTTGTCGTTAAAAGTTTCACCTCTCATGGATATGGTAACATTTTTACTATTTTTTTTTTTTTTATATATCTGCTCCTGGAAAAGAATAAATGTCTTTTGTCTACTTTTCTAATACACTCATAGTTAAACAGTTGGGGCTTTCGTATAGGAGCGCTCATATGTATTTTTAATGCTTATAAGATTTAAGGGTCATTCCACCCATATACGTAGTTTTTGGTGGATGTCTGAGAGTCAAACTAACTGGCAATTATATCCCTCAGGGTCTCTGTTAGGCCTCTTTTACCACTTGCTTTAACCCCTTGAACCCTACACTAGCACACTGCAACTACATGCAGTGCACACAGTTGCAGGGTGTCCCTATTCAGTAGAATGGGTAACATTTAGAGGGTGGTACTGCCTGCTTCAACACAATTTTTGTCGCACGTGTGTACATTTCTGGCCATTGCAGTTGCAGTATAAGGAGGAATATGGGTGTAACATGAAACCTGGTCACAAAGGTGGAATTACCCTTTAGCCCTGGTTCACATTGGTGCATTTTGACATGCAATTTGACAAGTCAAATCACATATCTAATCGGCGGCAATCGCCGGCAATGGCACCATCCTAATTAGTGCGATGCTGCATTTGTGGCGCCACACCGATTTCTAAAAGTAGTTTTTGTACTACTTTTTGCGATTTTGGGGTGTGATTTTCATTGACATCTGTGCAGAAACCCGCACAAATGTCTGTGAAATCGGGACTGACATGGGGAGTGAAATCGTGCAAGTTCATTTGAACTCGCACAGCTTCATTCCTGCAGCTCACTGTAAACCAGGGCTTGGGGTCGGTTCACACTGGTGCGACATACACTCCGACTTTGGGAGCACGTCGCATGACCTGTATAAATGAATGATTCTCTATGAGAGACATCCTAACTGCTTTGACACAAGTCGGTCTGACTTTGAAAAAGGTCCCTGCACTACTTTGGTTCGACTTGGGCACAATTTCAGCCCATTGATTTGAATGTAAGTCACATCCATGTCGAGTAATCATCTTAACTTATCTTAACGTCACCGCCCAGGGCATGATGGGTAGGTGACGTCACAAGGGGGTGGGTCTCCAGATGACCACGCCCCATAGCATTTAAAAGAAATGGCAGACAGGTGGAGCCAACACTACAGCAGGTGCCAGCATCGGGAGAAGACATCGGAAGGAGAAGAGCCAGCAGAAGAACCAGAGGATGAAGACAGCAGAGGGAGAAGAAGTGGCAGAAGAATCAGAGGGAGAGGACATCACTGGAGAAAGAAGACACGTTTTGAGCTACGTTGGGGGACATTCTTCAGTTTTAATAAAGGACTTTTTGAAACTTTTTTGGGGAGAACGAGTAGGGGTACAATGTACCCTATACTCATTCGCATGGAGGGGCGGGATCTGGGGGCCCTCTTGTTAAAGGGGGCCTGCAGATTCCAATTGAGGAATCTTCCGACCCCCCCCCCCCATGTTGAGGGCATGTGGCCTGGTATGGTCCAGGAGGGAGGCAAGGGGGGGGGGGGCAGTGCTTGCCGTCCCCCCTTGTCTGACCTACTGGGCTGCATGCTCGGATAAGGGTCTGGTATGGATTTCGGAGGGGACCCCACGCTGTGGTTTTTTTTTTTCTTCTTTTTTTTTTTTTTAACGTGGAGGTTCCCCTTAAAATCCATTCCAGACCGAAGGGTCTGGTATAGTCTTGTGGATATGGGGAGCCCCCGTATTTTATCTTTATTTTGGCGTGGGGTTCTCCCTCGAGATTCATACCAGACTCAAAGGCCCTGGTATAGTTGGATCCCATTCATGGAAGTCGGACATAAAGTGGCAGGGCAAAAGTCGGATCGACAATAATATCGCTGTCGTTTGGTACCAGTGTGAACCCGGCCTTAAGCAAAGAGTTGTGGGTTGTAATTTCGGATTAGAACATCTCTAAGGCAGCAGAAGGAGCAGCGTTTGTGATTTGCCAGAGAATTAACAGAATCTTACAATAACAAGACTGGGGGTGACGGAAAACAAGATTAACCACTTCAGCTCTGGAAGATTTACCCCCTTCATGACCAGGCCATTTTTTTGCTATTCAGCACTGCGTTACTGTAACTGGTAATTGCGCGGTCATGGCTATACCCAAATGAAATCTATATCATTTTTTCCCCTACAAATAGAGCTTTCTTTTGGTGGTATTTGTTCACTAGTGGGTTTTTTTTTTGCGCTATAAATGACAAAAGTACATACATTTTGAAAAAATAAAAATACAAATTTTTACTTTGTTGTAAAATGTATCCAATAAAAAAGAAAATCAAATTTCTTCATACATTTAGACCAAACTGTATTCTGCTGCATGTCTTTGTTTATATTGATTGGTTTGCGTGAAAGTTATAGCGTCTACAAACTATAGAATTATTATTTTTTTTATACTGGTAATGGCGGTGATCAACGCATTATAGTGGGACTGCGATAGTACAGCAGGCAATCTGACACTAACTGATCCTTTGTGGGAACTGGCTAACTGCCACTGGCCTCTCCAGTGACAGTAATACAGTGATCAGTGCTAATAATATACACTGACACTGTACTAATGACACTGGCAGGGAAGGGGTTAACACCAGGGGTGGTCAGAGGGTTAAATGTGTGCCTAACTATTTGTAAAGTTGTTTTTTTTTTTTTTCCTGTGTGCTGCTTTTACTAAGGGATGTGCCAGTTTTTATCCCCTGCTTTGTTGGGAAACAAAAACCGGCACATCGTCGCTGTCAGAAGAGAGCTTTGTGTGGTTTACATGCACAAAGCTCTCTTCTGTCAATTGGTGGGTCCCGGCCATAAATCTTTGGCTGGGAACCAGTGATCAGAATGTGCTGGAGCCAGTGACAGCACAACCAGGGGTCGCGCCCCCTACACAGAAATGCAAAATATATATATATATATAAAATATACATGCTACTACTGCGCAGCCGACCCACACTGTAGCAGTAAAACTACAGTGCACGGTCGGCAAGTGGTTAAAAGGTTCTCCTTGTGCCCCTTTTGTAATCATGTTAAAGAGTTTGTAAACCCTTCCATATACCCAGTGAAATGACTGGGCTCAGGTGATACACAGAGATGAAACAAATCCTCCTACATAGATTTTATCTGTCTATCTGTGGCTCTCTCTTCTCTACATCCGTTCAAAGTGCTGAATTTTAAAGCTTGTCTAAGAATTCAGAAAAAGGGGGCAGAGGGCTGAAGCTGCGCTCTGCAGAGCTGAATGGAGAGACGCCACCCCCCCCCCCCCCCACACACACACACTTCACACAACACACAGCAACCGAGCCGAGGCTGTCAATCAGCTGGAAATTCCTCCACTCTCCCCTTTTTTCTCTTGGTGTCAGAAGGTATTCTTGTATACAGTTAAACCTTGGATTGCGAGCATAATTAATTCCATAAACATGCTTGTAATCCAAAGCATTCTTATATCAAAGCAAATTTTCCCATAAGAAATAATAGAAACTCAGATGATTCGTTCCACAACCATTTATTCATTGGTCCTTCAGTTTATAGTCCATATAAAAAGATTATAGCAATGTGATAGGTTGTGTAACCATAAAATGTCCATCCACAAATGGCAGCCTCCACAAGGGGATTAGAAGCAAAATCCAGCAGGAGCTCCAGAGTATAAAAGAGAAGAGAGGAGCCTCTAAGGGCTCCTCCACATGGGGCGAATCAGTGATGATCCGCCCCGTGAACACCCGCTTGCGATCCCCGCTGAGCAGGAAGATGACCGGTCCAGACCTGTCAGAGCGCCGCTCTCCCCTATGGGGGATCGGATGATGACGGACCGTAGTGTCCGTCGTCACCCGATCCGATCCGAAAACGGATGGAAAAGTAGGGTTTTCCTCCGTTACACTTTTTGGATCGGAGCGGGTCGGATGTCAGCGGACATGTCACCGCTGACATCCGACGCTCCATAGGGATACATGTATGTCCGTTTTTCATCTGAAAACGGAAGGATGAAATACGGACATACGGATCCCCCGTGTGAAAGAGGCCTAAGTCTGGCAATATGGTTACATTTAATGAAGGTGCAACATTTAGCAACTCCCATGGTTGATGATTAAAAGTTTCACATCTAAGTATGCAGGCATCCGGGGTAAAGCTGTCCATATAGACCATCCTGCGCACCACCGGCTCTTACTGCTGTCAGTCTGCAATTGTGATCGGGAAGACTACCCTGCAGTAGAGCGATCTGAAAACGAGGCTTGAATCACTCGTGCAGCGTCAATGGTGGTGCGGAGGATGGTCTATGTGGACCGCTTTACCCCGGATGCCTGCATATTTAGATGTGCCTGTCTTAATCATCAACTATGTGAGTTGCTAAATGTTGTACCTTCATTAAATGTAACCATATTGCTACACTTAGAGGCGACTCTCTTCTCTTTTATACTCAGTTGTGACATGACGCTGCTTGTATATTGAGACATCGCTTGTATATCAAGTCAAAATTTATTTAAAGATTTCGCTGGTCTTGCAAAACATTCTCAAACCAAGGTTTTACTGTAATATACATAAACCTTCCGTGCTATCCCTATAGCTAAATCTAAGAACACTGTGCTGCAAAACTAAATGATATAAGAGACAACTAAACACCAGTCTGCATCCAACCAGTCTGTGCAAATGCAATTAATATATACTACCATCAAGGGTGCAGTGCTCTCCTTCAATTAGTTAAGTGCATAGATTAATTTAATATATAAAGTTCGTCAGTGATCATAAAAATATTAATAAAATAAAAGAACTAATTATATACACACAATTTTTTTTTTAAATATATATATATATATATATATATATATATATATATATATCAGTAAGTCCATCTTTCAGTGCCAGTTCAAAAAGATACAGTATGTTTAAAATCCGTGAATTGTGTAATTCCATACACCAAAACAATCCTGTGTGTATCGACCTTTGTTCACCTTTGTTCACCATGGTGCTCTTTACCCCACCTAAGAGTGTCTTCTCACCTGCTTGGGTGGACCCCACTACCTAAAGGAGGTCAGTATGCGCCTTTGCAGTGTAAAAGTGGTACTACTTCCACTGACTTACCAAATCCAGTCCACGGCTCTGTGTAGTGTCATATATGTAGGAGGCAAGAGGAAAAAACCGTAGTGCAGAAGTCAAATACAGGCATATTTCAATACTAGCCTTGGCTTGCACAGCTCCACCTGGCTCCATCCAGCATGATTATGTCACTGCCCTCCTCACGGGTAGAGCCCAATGGGCTTTTTTAAAGGTCTAGGCTAGAACATGGTGAACAAAGGTCGACACACACAGGATTGTTTGTGGTGTATGGGATTACACGATTCACAGATTTTATACATGCTTATCTTTATGGACTGGCACTGAAGGATGGACTCACATATATTATAGTTATTGTATGGCACCGTTTACCGATTCGGACGGTGCCATTGCCGGCAATAGATGCCGCTGTGAACGTGGGCGTACTGCCCTATATTGAAAGAGAAGATGCTACCATCACTCCTTGGTCGCTATGCACTTTTCCAACATGGCAATGATCCAAAACACACATCTAAGGCCACTGTTGCATTTCTGAAGAAGAACAGGGTGAAAGTGATTCAGTGGCCAAGTATGTCTCCTGATCTGAACCCAATCGGGGAACACCTATGGGGAATTCTGAAACAATTCTGAGACAAGTTGAACATCACTCTCCATCCAGCATTCAGGCTCTAAAAGAGGTCATTCTTGAAGAATGGAAAAAAGATAGATGTTGCAATGTGTTGCCAAATTGTTTCATGCCTAGAAGACTTGGTGCTGTCCTTACAAAACATGGAGGTCATACAAAATACTAGATGGCGTCGTTTTTTTTGTTGTGGGGTGTATTCCTTTTTGCATTCAACTAGTTTGAGTCAAACTGAAGATTTTTGTCATCTAAGTTATATTATTAACCTTGCTTTCATGTAATGAGCTCATCAAATGTTCTGTAAAACTCAATTTTGTCCAATTTTTGGAAATTATTTTTGTGTTCATTGTGATAGTGATTAAAATCTTACTTTTTCAAAAGGGGTGTACTTATTTATGCTGAGCACTGTATATCAGTACCTACTAGGATACAGAAGAGGTGGCTCAGGAAGGGATTGGACAGCCTCACCAGTGCAGATTAATAGCAATCCCTCAGCAATGTCTGTTTTTATTATTGTGCTGATTTATTGCTTTTTATCTCTGCTCAATATTTACTCTGTGCAATCAACGAAAGTCGGCACTTTCATAAACTTCCACCATTTCCTTTGTGCTGAAATATTCCAGTCCAGAGGATGTAGAAGTTTGAAGTGCACAGTGATTGTCTCTGGTCCAAGAGGTACAGAGACTTGTTTACAGAGGTTGGTGGATACAAAGGACCATTGTTTCAGGAGAAGTGACCTGAATCCCTGGTCAACCCCTATGAAAATCAATGTTGCACATGGTTTGTAACCCATTTTTCACCAAACACATCTCACGTGAAATTTGTTTTATGGGCATGTCTTATGATTTCAGAATGTCCAGTTGGCGTAGAAATTTCCTTTTTTTTTTTTTTTTTTTCTACTTGTGTGCTTCCAGATGTAATTGACCATTTGTGTTTTCTGATATTCCCTGCTACTATCTATCTATCCTACAGAGGCACATGCTAGATACAGTTGTGGTTGGAAACCAGTTTACCTACCAATAGGTGCTTGGCCCTTGGGAGGAAAGCCATAAAAACACAGGAAGAATGTCTTGATGCGTAGGTCAAGTGTGTTCTGAGAATTAAACCAGGGATCTCATAGCTGCCATGACATAGTGGGGGAGATTTAATAAAACTGAAGAGTGCAAAATCTGGTGCAGCTCTGCAAAGAAACCTTTTAGCTTCCAGTTTTTTATTTTGTCAAAGCTTACCGTATATACTCGAGTATAAGTCAAGGCCCTAATTCACCACAAAATATGGGAAAAACTCATTGACCCGAGTATAAGACTAGGGTGAGAAATGCACAGCTACTGTAAGTGGAAAAGAGGGTCAACAATGCCCATTTGCAGCCTCACTGTGCCCATTTGCATGCCTCACTGTGCCCATTTGCAGCCATAGGTCCCCCGAACTTCAAATTTGGTAGTTAAGGGTTCCTAGATGCCCCCTAGCTGCAGCCAAAATTTGGGGTCTCTGAACCCAAAGGGTGCCAATATGACATTGCTGCAGATGGACACAGTTGGCCCGATTTTGGGGCCCCGTATCTTGGGGCCACTTAGTGCTAAGAACCCCAAATTTGGTGTGCAAACCCAGTGGAACTAGCACCATAAAATATCCAAGCTGGGGTTTCTAGCACACCAAATTTTGGGTTTCTAGCACTAAGAAACCCTGAGATACGGGGCCCCAAAGTCGGTTCAGAAAATGTCAAGCACTTTTCTGCAGCAGAGAATGACATTTTCCGAACCGATTTTGGGGCCCCGTATCTCGGGGTCACTTAGTGCTAGGAACTCCATCTTTGGATATGTTATGATACCAGTTCAACTGGGTTTGCACACCAAATTTGGAGTTCCTAGCATTAAGTGGACCTGAGATACAGGGCCCCAAATTCGGTTCGGAAAATGAAATTTTTTGCTGCAGAAAACTGCTTGACTCCAGTATAAGTCGAGGGGGGCACTTTCAGCACAAAAAAATGTGCTGAAAAACTCGACTTATACTCGAGTATATACGGTAATTGAACAAGCTGAAGTTAGCAGCTGATTGGCTACCATGCACAGCTACACCATATTTTGCACTCTACAGTTTTATTAAATCAACCCCAATGTTACAGTGGCTAAAGTGGTTGTCACTTCCTGCCTGGAGTTTACATGTTCTCCCTGTGCCTGTGTGGGTTTATGCCGGTTACTTTGGTTTCCTCCCACACTCCAAAGACTTGTTGGTAGGTTAATTGGCTCCTGTCTAAATTGGCCCTAGTATGGCTATGTGTGAATATGAGTTTTGGACCTTAGATTGTAAGCTCCTTGAGGGCAGAGGTTGATGTGAATGTACAATATATACATTATATTGTCTAAAGTATTGGGACACCTGCCTTTACACGCACATTAACTTTAATGGCATCCCAGTCTTGGTCCATAGGGTTCAACATTGAGTTGGCCCACCCTTTGTCCTAGGCCACAAACCAGAAAGCAACTGGAAAAATGTTAAAAAAAAATAAAGGTTCAAAAAGTAAATGTAATTGACTTTCCTGTTTATTTTCTAATGCTAGCAGCTTGAATATTTCAAATAGTTCACATTGATTGAGAGAGTGAAGTTTCAATTTAAAGGATGTGTAAACGCAACATGCAGGGGGTGGGGCCAGGCTGTTCACATGATCATAACAGAACTAATAGTTTTCGCATTTTGCCTATATTAGCAGAGGAAGCAAAGTAAAGCACACTGTTTTCCAGATTTAACAACCTGTGTTAGAGATACCTGTGAACAAGATCAAATAGAATAAAGAGACACAGATGGAGGATCATTGACCCACACCTATGACACAAACCTATAAAATGCTGTAGGTAGTGGTCTCCAAACTGCGGCCTGGGGGCCAGATGTGACCTTTTGCTTGCCTTTATCTGGCCCTTGAAGCATTATTCCTCCTACTGACACCAACAATGCGGCACTATTCCTCCCACGGACACCAACGATGGGGCACTATTCCTCCCACTGACACCAACAATGGGGCACTATTCCTCCCACTGACACCAACAATGGGGCGCTATTCCTCCCACTGACACCAACAATGGGGCACCTCCTCCCACTGAAACCAGCAATGGGGCACTATTCCTCCAACTTTCACCACCAATGGGGCACTATTCCTTCCACTTTCACCACCAATGGGGCACTATTCCTTCCACTTTCACCACCAATGGGGCACTATTCCTTCCACTTTCACCAACAATGGGGCACTATTCCTCCCACTTTCACCAACAATGGGGCACAATTCCTCCCACTTTCACCAACAATAGGGCACTATTCCCCCCACTGAAACCAGCAATGGTGCACTATTCCTCCCACTTTCACCAACAATGGGGCACTATTCCTCCCAATTGTCACAGTCTGCCCCCCCCTGTAGTCTGTACTACAGGAAACTGGCGTTTGTTTAGAAAGTCTGGAGACCTCTGGTCCAAACTACACAATATAAAACAGTCACTGTAATGGAAGTTTGTATAGTATCTATTCAAAGATTGTTTAATGCACTGATATAAACTTGTGACAGACTCTCTTTAACTGTAGCTCTCTATTACAGGAAACTTTTAGGGAAATTCTACTTCTGGACTCCAGGGTTTGGAGCAGCTTTACCTGCATCCTATGTTGCTATTCTTATTGAGAGAAAAAGCAGGTGAGTCTTCATCTATTTTAAGCTTTGCTGATATAAACTGTAAGGGGCTTTTATATAAAAAGGGTACTGACATGAACATTTCTTGTTCCCTTTAATGACCAGTAGAGCTCCACGATTCTGGATAAAATGAAAATCACAATTTTTTTTTTTTTGCTTAGAAAAAAGATGACAATTCTCTGCCTAACATCATTTTTCACATTTTACAAAAAATTGGGCTAACTTTACTGTTTAGTTTTTTTCTATTCATTGAAGTGTATTTTTTCCCCAAAAATTGCTTTTGAAAGACCGCTGCGCAAATATTGCAACGACCGCCATTTTATTCCCTAGCGTCTCTGCTAAAAAATATATATATATATATATATATATATATATATATATATATATATATATATATATATATATATATATATATATATATATATATATAATATTTATTTAATGCTTGGGGGGTTCTAACAGCAAGACACTGGCGACATTTCAAAGCAACATCGCTAGGTGAATGGGCTTATGAAATGGATAAAATTGAGCAATTGGAGCGTATGATTGCATGGGAGGAGGATAAAGACTGAATCCTGCAAGCTTATGTGGATAGTGTGGTCCTATTTCAGATACTCTTCAGAGTTTGACCCATACATCTCTTCAAAAATGTGAAACCTTATTATTCACTCTGCATAACCTCCCATTGGCTTCCCCTCTTCTCTTTTTTTTTTTCCCTCTTCTTCCCCTTCTATTCCCTTCCTATTGTCTCCTTCCTAATATCCACCTTATGTCCTCGCTAAAGGTTTGACCATATTAGGTATTACCTACAAGACCATATTTTACGTTGTGTAAGTTGGGCCGATTGGCCCTTTATTTTTTGAAATACCCATTCCTGCTCAGTTGACAGGATATATGACATTACTTATTTGCTATAAACCACCTGAAAAGGTTTAGTTAATATAACTTCTATACATGCTTCAATACTGTTATATAACATTACCTTCCAGTTTGCATCACACGTCGAGTGTGATAATTCATAGTTGTCAAACTGTAAGCATACTTGTCTTAATATGATCTGCCACTGTTTTATAGGCATATATTGTAAACATTTTTTCTAATAAAATTCATTAAACATAATGTTTGGGGGGTTCTAATTAATTTTCTAGCAAAAAATACTGATTTTAACTTGTAAGCAACAAGTATCATAAAAAAAGCTTAGTCTTTAAGTGGTTTAACTGCCCTCATTTGCAGACCGAAGTTCATCCATTTGATCTAAAAGAACCAAATGATACAATGTTTCTTTTTATCTCTCAGAGCTGAGCAATGTTGTCATAAACTTTTTTAGTAGGTGAGGTTGAAAAAAAGACACAAGTCCATCAAGTCCAACCTATGTGTGTGATTATATGTCAGTATTACATTGTATATCCCTGTATGTTGCGGTCGTTCAGGTGCTTATCCAATAATTTCTTGAAACTATCGATGCCTCCCGCTGAGACCACCGCCTGTGGAAGGGAATTCCACATCCTTGCCGCTCTTACTGTAAAGAACCCTCTATGTAGTTTTACGGTTAAACCTCTTTTTTCTTCTAATTTTAATGAGTGGCCACGAGTCTTGTTAAACTCCCTTCCGCAAAAAAGTTTTAGCCCTATTGTGGGGTCACCAGTACAGTATTTGTATATTGAAATCATATCCCCTCTCAAGCGTCTCTTCTCCAGAGAGAATAAGTTCAGTGCTCGCAACCTTTCCTCATAACTAATATCCTCCAGGCCCTTTATTAGCTTTGCTGCCCTTCTTTGTACTCGCTCCATTTCCAGTACGTCCCTCCTGAGGACTGGTGCCCAGAACTGGACAGCATACTCCAGGTGCGGCCGCACCAGAGTCTTGTAGAGCGGGAGAATTATTGCTTTATCTCTGGAATTAATCCCCTTTTTTAATGCCAATATTCTGTTTGCTTTGTTAGCAGCAGCTTGGCATTGCATGCCATTGCTGAGCCTATCATCTACTAGGACCCCCAGGTCCTTTTCCATCCTAGATTCCCCCAGAGGTTCTCTCCCCAGTGTATAAATTGCATTCATATTTTTACCACCTATAGAAATAAAAAAATGTATATATCGCGCTGTTGTAAAAATGAGAAGCTGACACACAACAAGTGATCAAATTGTAGCACTAACTCACTGCGGAGCTGCTGGTTTAAGCTGGTCTGTTACCTTCACTTTGCTTCCCTCTGTTTCACTGGCACCGGGTCTAGGGGTTCCGTTGAGTTTACTTCTGGATAACACACGCACCAACACTGGAGTACGTTTTCAATGCTTTATTAAACAAACGACTTAGGAAGTAGCAGGAAAGAGGTAGAAAGGAAACTCGCAGAAGAAACTCAAACATTCTCTGAGGCTGGATTCACACCTATGCATTTTTTGTGCTTTTTGCATTTTGCAGATTTGCACTACAGATCGTGTTCCATAGGAAACAATGTTAACTGCAAATCTGTAAAATGCAAAAAGCACTAAAACTGCATAGGTGTGAATCCAGCCTGAAAGAGTTCTCTTGGCAAAAAGGGTCTTGGTATAATTCAAATACTATTTGAAATGCGCTCCCCTCATGGGACACACTCCTTGCTCTCTCACCGGTCTAGCAGCCAGTACGCAGCACGAATCCAAGTCTCTGCCACAGTCTTGTTTGGGAATGAAATCCGTACGATTCTCTGCCACAGGATGTATAGATCTGCTGTAGTGAAAGTCAGTCACAGTGCTTGAACCTTTAAGCCGAGCCGGCAACACTATGCTGTATAGTTACTTTTGGATACGTCCTTCAACCGAGTCACCAGGCCCCTCTATAGACCAGCATGCGGCGTGATCTCTCCAAGACGGGTCCTCCCCTGGGATCTCCTTGCTTGTCCAGCTTCGTCACACAGGACCGACAGCTCAGGACCATTCCTCAGCAACGCTGGTAGGCTCCAGACAAGCCTCTGGACCCACCCCTGCGCCGTTGTATCCTGGACCTCCCGATCGGAGGACCACGAGGCAGCTCCTTAACGCATACCTGTCGGCCAGGAGGGCCAGCAGGTGGCTGTAAAACGAACCCCAAAATATGGCGTCTGTCCCATAAATACCTTCGCCCAGAATGCAACTCGGAGGACCACCTCCACCGAGCGTGCCTCCGGGACAGAGGAGCATCTATTCGCTTCAACACGTTGCCTTTCCAACCCTGACGAGTGGCAACAGCGACACCCACCGGTCAGCACGGAAACACCCACAGCGTCAGCCAAGCTGGAACAGAGGCGAACTTTTAACCTTCCTAACACACAGTTTACTAAATTTACCTAACATGCGGTAGATTGCAAATCTACCAGCGCTACAAAATCTTGCAAGAAAATATACTTATTGTGAAAAAGTGCAGCGCTGGAAAATTATTTAGAATAATGTGTAAAATTATTAAAAATATTACAACCTTAAAAATTGCAAATCTAGGATGCTATGTGAAATTACCATATGAAAAATAATTATAATAAAGTAATAATATAAATTGCATGAACCCAGTCCATATATAACTGACTCATGTATTTAGACCATAAAAAGTGATGTATAAAATGTGACATTTATAAAGGTAGAGAGTGTGTTGATAGAAGTTCCACCACCGCTCAAAAGGGAGGCTTACCAGAACAAGTGGACCCAGATGGGCATATACCCACTAGGTCAATCAGGTTTGTAAAGTGGGGATCCTTGGTGGCAGCTACCACAGAAGGCACGGTTCAAGGTGGCCCGGGTGCTTGTAAAGAAGTATTGGATGTGGATAGGTCCAATCAGGCGTCACTCTGCCACCAAGGATCCCCACTTTACAAACCTGATGTACCTAGTGGGTATATGCCCATCTGGGTCCACTTGTTCTGGTAAGCTTCCCTTTTGAGCGGTGGTGGATCTTCTATCAACACACTCTCTACCTTTATAAATGTCACATTTTCTACATCACTTTTTTATGGACTAAATACATGAGTCACTTATATATTTATATTATTACTTTATTATAATTATTTTTCATATGGTAATTTCACGTGGCATCCTAGATTTTTAAAATAATTTTACACATTATTCTAAATAATTTTCTAGCGCTGCACTTTTTCACATTAAGTATATTTTTGCCACCTAAATGCATTATTTTTAATTTTTCTACATTGAACCACATTTGCCATGTAGTTGCCCACTCCACTAATTTGTTCAGATCTTTTTGCAAGGTTTCCACATCCTGCAGAGAAATTATTGCCCTGCTTAGCTTAGTATCTTCCGCAAATACAGAGATTGAGCTGTTTGCCCCATCCTCCAGGTCGTTTATGAACAAATTAAACAGGATTGGTCCCAGCACTGAACCCTGGGGGACCCCACTACCCACCCCTGACCATTCAGAGTACTCCCCATTTATCACCACCCTCTGATCTCGCCCTTGTAGCCAGTTTTCAATCCATGTACTCACCCTATAGTCCATGCCAATGGACCTTATTTTGTACAGTAAACGTTTATGGGGAACTGTGTCAAATGCTTTTGCAAAATCCAGATACACCACGTCTATGGGCCTTCCTTTATCTAGATGGCAACTCACCTCCTCATAGAAGGTTAATAGATTGGTTTGGCAAGAACGATTCTTCATGAATCCATCCTGATTACTGCTAATGAAACCGTTCTCATTTCTAAAATCTTGTATATAGTCCCTTATCACCCCTTCTAAGAGTTTACATACTATTGATGTTAGGCTAACTGGTCTGTAATTCCCAGGGATGTATTTTGGGCCATTTTTAAATATTAGTGCTACATTGGCTTTTCTCCAATCAGCTGGTACCTTTCCAGTCAGTAGACTGACTGAGTTGCCTAAGTACCCTCGGGTGCAAGCCATCTGGTCCGATGATTTATTAATGTTAAGTTTCCCAAGTCTAATTTTAATTCTGTCCTCTGTTAGCCATGGAGGTGTTTCCTGTGATGTGTCATGAGGATATACACTGCAGTTTTGGTTACTGAAGCCCCCCGATTCCCTTGTGAAGACTGAGGAGAAGAATAAACTCACTACCTTCGCCATCTCCCTATCCTTTTGTAACCAAATGTCCTTCCTCATTCTTTATGGGGCCAATATGGTCTGTCCTCCCTTATGTACTTTTTACATAAAGAATTTCTTGGGATTTTTTTTGCTCTCCTCCGCTATGTGTCTTTCATGTTCTATCTTCGCTGTCCTTATTGCACCCTTACATGTCTTGTTGCATTCTTTATAAAGTCTGAATGCTGATGATGATCCCTCAACCTTGTATTTTGCCGGCTGCCTTTTTTTTTTTTTGACAGCTCTGAGCAGAGAACAGCTCTGCACTTGTTACATGAATCGTGGAAATGCCGGATTAAGATCGTGAGGGGGGTTGAATCGAGATCGGGATTTTTTTTACGATTAATCGTACAATTCTAGTGACCAGTCATCTTCCAACTTTCACGTCCCTAGTGCAGACTTGAAAATGATTTAAAGGGTATTTAAATGCAAAAAAAACTTACATTTTATACAGTATGTCTATCCATGTAATTTATACAGAGTACATGCTAGTTTGCATAGTCTACCACAGTTTTTCTCAACCTTTTATGGTGAAGTACCCCTGCAGGTCTAAAAAAGTTTCCTAAGTAGCCCTGTCTCGAGAAAGTAATTTCCATTGTTTGGTTGTCATGGTTTCTCTGTGTGTGTAATGTCAGTATGATTATCTTGATTTCTGTGTGTGTTTGTGATGGTTTTTGTATGTGTGCAATATCATTGTATGTGTGCATGCTGCAAGCACGCACATAATCTGAAATTAACACACTGGTAGACACATGCGCGCACATGCAGCCTACCAGTGTAGTGCCCACTAAATGCAGCCTCATCAGTGCAGTGCCCACCAAATGTAGCCTTATCAGTGCCCACCAAATGCAGCCTACCAGTGCCCACCAAATGCAGCCTACCAGTGCAATGCCCGCCAAATGCAGCCTTATCAGTGCCCGCCAAATGCAGCTTACCAGTGCCCATCAAATGCAGCCTACCAGTGCAGTGCTGACCAAATGCAGCCTACCAGTGCAGTGCCCGCCAAATGCAGCCCTACCAGTGCAGTGCCTGCCAAATGCAGCCCTACCAGTGCAGTGCCCACCAAATGCAGCCTACCAGTGCCCATCAAATGCAGCCTACCAGTGCAGTGCCCGCCAAATGCAGCCCTACCAGTGCAGTGCCTGCCAAATGCAGCCCTACCAGTGCAGTGCCCACCAAATGCAGCCTACCAGTGCCCATCAAATGCAGCCTACCAGTGCAGTGCTGACCAAATGCAGCCTACCAGTGCCCATCAAACGCAGCCTACCAGTGCAGTGCTGACCAAATGCAGCCTACCAATGCAGTGCCCACCAAATGCAGCTCTACCAGTGCAGTGCCCACCAAATGCAGGCTTATCAGTGCCCACCAAATGCAGCCTACCAGTGCCCACCAAATGCAGCCTACAAGTGCGGTGCCCACCAAATGCAACCTACCAGTGCCTGGATCATGATCTCCCGCTGTGTCACAGAGCTTGTATTTATGTTGGCTGCCCGGGCGGCCGCTGTAACAAAGCCCCGCCTCCTATGATACACTTCACACTGATTCAGTTGGATCAGTGTTCCGTCTATTACAAGAGCACCTGTCTAGGAGGCGGGACTTACACCGCAGAGCAATTCAGACCAGAGCTCTGTGTGGTCTGGGAGATCACCGCTGTGTCACACACAAGGAGAGGAGGCGGATAGAAGGGAGGAGATGTGGGAGGACTGCACGGCGTGGCCAGGATGGGATCCAGGAACGGCATTCCTGCAGGACTGAGCTCTGCTTATGGGGGCGCCAGCTTTGAGCGACGTACCCCCTGCCCTTGGTGCACATACCACGGGTTGAGAAACCCTGGTCTACCAGATTTAGGGTGTAACATGAAAAATCGTCACATCCCCCAAACCCCCCACCACAATCCTCAAACTGCTTTGCCCATTTACTTGGATTACAGAATGCTTATTGGTGGAGTATTTTGAATTTTTTTTTTTTTTCATTTAGTGCACTTGTGTGTGGTTTCACCAATACAGCCACATCATCCCATTCATTCCATCTGGCACAGGTGTCTCTGAGTGACAGCGCTGTGGCAATACAATAATTAGCTAAATATAAACAATTACAACAGGGTCTAGACGCGGTTCTAGTTCCCCCTTTTAATCCCGGTCCATTGTTTACCTCCTCCAGCTCCATAACAGAAGGTCCGTACCTCCATTCAGACTTAGAGCCTGTGCATTGCACCCATGATCTACTGTTTTGTGGTTCCGGTGCTCTGCAGGCTTCACTGCAAATTTTAATATATGCACATGTCTTATTCATTGTTGATTCATGTATTTTTTTTTAAAGTGGACTATACCTTTAAGCTAAACTCAGAGCACAGCTTTCTTGCATTATGATTCAGGGAGAAAGCATTGGTAGGACTGACGCTCTGAATTCTTCTTTGATTTCAGCGAAAAGTTTATGGAATCTGACTCCATACAGCTTGATTAATGGCAGCGGTAGAGAGGACAGCCAAACACATTGTCAAATATATCTCTGCACTTCAGCTAAAATGACGAGTGAAACCTTGGAGTGTTATTTGCACACAGGGGGTTCCCTCTAGTGCTTCCAGCACTTCCCAGAATCCCCGGCACCCAGACACAGGGCTTTTTTTTATAGTGTTTCTGGGTGAGACTGCATCTTCTTGCATCCATCATAGTCTCAACAATCCATCCCCCTTTCAAGTATACAACTCTCTGCATCAGTGGTACCGATGATGTAAGTAAGTGACACCTTCTACAGCAAGATGTACAGAAGATAATCAGATGTGCTACCCAGTGCCGGGACAAAAAGTGGGCAGGAAGGGCTGCTGCCCTGGCCACTGTGGTGTCATGTGAGGTGGGGGGGGCACCATGAGGAGATTGGGGGGAGGGGATTTGTTTTAGGAGGAGGAAATTGGGGGGGGTAAGAATGGTGCTAGGAGGGGACATTTGCGGAGGTGTGCAAGGAGTGGTGATTGGGGGGGGGGAGCCGGCAGGGGGTAAGAATGGTTCTAGGAGGGGAAATTTGGGGAGGTGTGCTAGGAGTGGTGATTTGGGGGGGGGGGGGGGGGGGGCGGCAGGGGGTAAGAATGGTTCTAGGAGGGGAAATTTGGGGAGGTGTGCTTGGAGTGGTGATTTGGGGGGGGGGGGTGGTGAGCCGGCAGGGGGTAAGAATGGTTCTAGGAGGGGACATTTGGGGACGTGTGCTAGGAGTGGTGATTTGTGTTGGTGGGGGGCAGGATTTGTGCTAGGAGGTGGATTTGGGGTGTTTTGTGCTAAAAAAAATAAAAAAATAACAAAAAAACGTGATTTCTGCAAGGAGGAGATTTCGTTTTTTTTTGGGGGGACTTGTGCTCTTATGGATGATTGGGGGGTACTTGTGCTCTTATGGATGATTGGGGGGTACTTGTGCTAGAAGGGGAACTTTGGGGGGATGGTATTTGTACTAGGAGGGAGAATTGGGGAGGGGAATCTGTGCTGGGGGGGGGATTTGGAGTGGGGAGGAGAGGAATTGTGCTCGGGGGTTGTGCTAGGAGGGGGAGATTTTTCTAAGTTGGGGATTTGTGCTGGAGAGAGAGGAGTTTAGCTGGGGGGGATGGGGGGCAAAGATGTGTGCTGGGAAGGAGGGAATTTCAGTAGGGGAGCGAATTAGTACTGCGAGGAGGGTGAATGTATGCTTTGGGGTGTAATCATGCAGGTTAGTGCTTGATTTTATGGGGTGATGAATTTTTGCTGACACGTAATGCTCATACATTTGGGCGGGGGGCGCAATTTGGCATGTTCGCCCTGGGCTCTAAATTAACTGGTGCTACCCAGTTGACAAGAAATATACTGATAGGAGGAGAGAGAGCAAAGCGAGCAGAGGGTTGACCTCATCAGTCTGCTGGCGGTGGAGGCAGAACACCATTATATTTCTTAGGACCCATGCACACTGAGCTTTTCCTAGCTTTTCGAAATGCTTTTCTCCTGGCAGGAGAAAAGCGGTGTCAAAAATGAGCCTAAAGCCGCGTTTTTACAAACAAGTTCAGGCGCTCCAAACACTTGGACGTTCATTCTCAATATTTTATTCTGGCCAATGAAATGAACGCTCAAGTGCTGGACGTGCCTAGTGTTAACGCATGTAGGCGCGTTTACATGTGTCTACACGCCTTTAGGCGCATCGGGCAGTTTTTAGCGTCAAAAACACTCATCTTGTGAACATGCTGACTCTGGGAGGGGGAGACAAATAGGCTAACATGGAGGAGTGTTTAGAGGCAGGAAAAAAAGCATTTTTGATGCCCATAGTGCATGAGACCTGTTCAATTGCTTGGTAACACAAATTGCTAATCAGCCAATCACATGGCAGCAACTCAATGCATTTAGGTATCTAGATGTGGTGAAGACAACTTGCTGAAGTTCAAACCATGCATCAGAATGGGGAAGAAAGGGGATTTAAAGCATTTGTTAACCCAAAAAAATACGAATCCTGCTCCTTTAAAACATGTTGTATGACACAGTGCTTGTCCTGTGTCATTTGGCCCCCTGTAACACCTAAAAAAAAACCTGGCTGTTCCTGCCAGTTTCTGCCCTCCCCTATGTAAACTGACCACAGTGTATCATTGCTGCTGAGACCAGACACCGTGGTCAGTTTACATGCCTCCATCATCCTCAGCCCTGCTATCTGTTCTCCTCTCTGCTCCTGTGTCCTCCTTCCCCCTCCCCCCCTCCCCTCCCCTCTCTGCTTGTGACAGTGCTGCCTCTCCCCCCTCCTGCTGCTTGCATAACACTAACCTGTGTACACAATCAGTACTGCCTCCCTATTGCAGTGTCCCCCTCTGTGTATGATTTATAAATATAAACGCTGCAAATACCTAATTTCACAGCCGAGATTGCGATCACATGACCAGCCAGCTCTCTCCTCCTTCCCTCCTCCTACCCTCCAGACTGACGTCAACAGGGGAATCTCAGCCCCTCCCATTGTATCTCTCAGAGGAAGAAAGGAGAGAGCTGGCCAACATGTGATCGCAATCTCGGCTGTGAAATGAGGTATTTGCAGCATTTATTTTTATAAATCACATACAGAGGGGGACACTGCAATAGGAGGCAGCGCTGATTGTGTATACATGTTAGAGTGGCTTAACAACCACTTTAAGTGACTTTGAACGTGTCATGGTAATTTTGCGCACAACCATCTCTCAGGTTTACAGAGAACGGGCCGAAAAAGATAAAATATCCAGTGAGCCGCAGTTTTGTGAATGAAAATACCTTGTTGATGTCAGAGGAGAATGGGCAGACTGGTTCCAGATGATAGAAAGGCAACAGTAACTCAAAATACCCACTTGTTATACCCAAGGTATGCAGAATACCATCTCTGAACGCACAACACATCGAACCTTGAAGCAGATGGGCTACAGCAGCAGAAGACCACACCGGGTGCCACTCATGTCCGCTAAGAACAGGAAGCTGAGGCTACAATTCGCACAGGCTCACCAAAATTGGACAAACGTTGCCTGGTCTGATGAGTCTCGATTTCAGCTGCGAGATTCAGATGGTAGGGTCAGAATTTGGTGTAAAAACATCATGAAAGCATGGATCCATCCTGCCTTGTATCAACGGTTCAGGCTGGTGGTGGTGTAATGGTGTGGGGCATATTTGCTTGGCACACTTTGGGCCCCTTAGTACCAACTGAGCATCATTAAACGCCATGGCCTACCTGAGTATTGCTGCTGACCATGTCCATCCCTTTATGACTACAGTGTACCCATCTTCTGATGGCTCCTTCCAGCAGGATAATGCACAAAGCTCAAATCATCTCACCACTGCTTTCTTGAAGATGACAATGAGGTCACTGTACTCCAATGGCCTCCATAGTCACCAGATCTCAATCCAATAGAGCACCTTTGGGATGCGGTGGAAGGAGAGATTTGCATTATGGATGTGCAGCTGACAAATCTGCAGCAACTGTGATGCCATCATGTCAATATGGACCAAAATCTCGGAGGAATGTTTTCAACACCTTGTTAAATCAATGCCAGGAAGAATGTAGGCAGTTCTGAAGGGAAAAGTGGGTCCAACCCGGTACTAGCAATTTGTACCTACAGTGGCTGGTAAGTGTACGTACCTGTAGTCCCTAGAGATGCTCTAGGATTAGGTGTTCCTAGAGCAACCCCTTACATACAGCTATAAGATTGTACACAGTAGGGTGGCCTTGTGTGCCCCAGCAACACCAGGACGATACACTTTTGATGTATATATTGTACTTCTAGCAATTCCTCTATGCTCATTGCAGGCCATGTATTATACAATGCCTGGTTATGTATATAGGGAGATAGCTGGCTTTGCTCCACTGGGGCTGTGACAACAGCCAGTGATAGAATGTGAAGACTTAACAGGTGCTCGATGCAATGTGGGAGCGTTGTCTCAAATAACCGAGAGGAGCTCACTCAGCATTTCCTATCTCTTCCCATGCATGGGGTGTTTCTTTCCTAGAGAATCAGATCACTTGAGAGGGACATCTGTCCCCCGTTACCACGTCCTGCCTGGTAGCATCTGCCACTCCACCGCCAGCTGTAATTAATAGTAAGCTATTTATTGCTAGTGGATCTGCATGTGTTAATTTGCCCTCATAAGATTTATTATCTATGGTGCAACTGCTGTGAAACAGTACAGCATTATTTGGCCTTTGCCGAAGTGGATGTTGCACTGAAATGTTCCACATTGCTCAGACCTGGGGATGCTCCTGTAGCGCTATCCCCCTAGGAGCCGCTTAAGTATTACCCAGATAGTCCTTACTACTTCACTGGCAGCCAGGCACAAGGTATTTTCTGCAACCAGGCGCACACACTCTTAGGCATGATGTAGTCAAAGACAAGTCTAGGGGTGTTGTTTTGTTGTTTTATTTTGGAGAAACTTGGATAGGGTAGGGGATTTGTAGTAGGAACAAAACTATGCACAGATTGAGGACTAGCTGATCTAGAATTGAGCAGTAGGTGAAGTCCCTTGCTGGGAGCAGATGGCAGACTTCTGTGTAGAAGTGCAGAAATAAAGAGCATGAGCAAAGCCTCTTCTACTGAAGCACAGGTGGACAAAGCTCTTTGGATTACTAACCAGCGATCCCTTTAGTTGGACCCTTAGCTGACTGTACTAGCACAAGGGGTAGCCAAATAGAACAGGACCCTACATCTTTGGTCTGTACTCTGCACAGCTCCCCTTCAGTCAGCTCTTCAGAAGCACCAGGGTCACTCTTCTACTTTAGCTTGAGGCCCTCAGGTCGCCTAGTTGAGGTGGCATGGTAGCAAGTGCTAGGGGTGGTAAGCCTACCTCACTCCACTATTTGGGAAGGACCCAGAGATCATATGTTCCCTGAATATACAGGTGCATCTCATAAAATTTAGAATATCATTAAAAAGTTAATTTATTTCAGTAATTCAATTCAAAAAGTGAAACTCGTATATTTTATATAGATTCATTTACACACAGAGTGATATATTTAAAGTATTTCTTTCTTTTAATTTTGATTAATATAGCTTACAGCTAGTGAAAACCCAAAATTCAATAAAATTATAATATTACATAAGACCAATAAAAAAGTATTTTCTTTATCGTACATCACAGGACACAGAGTTAGGCTATTATTCCTTACTTACTGGGTTATACGCCATCTCTAGGTGAATGGACACTGTTAGACCAAAGACTTAGACAGGAAGTCCGCCCCTATATAACCCCTCCCATACAGCAAGTGCTTCAGTTTTTTACCAGTGTCTGCAAGGTGGATTGGCACGTTTGAGCTCTATCGGGCTCTAGGTCTTGAGTCCCAAAATGGTTCTTAAGTGAATCAAGGGACTGACCAATTGGATCCATTTGAAGAAAAGCTTATATGCTTAAATAAATGGTACCCGAGCCTCGCAAAGAAGATCCAAGGATCCTGTGAGGTTTTGCCTGTAACGCAACCTTTGGGCGCTGGACCCTGCGTAGTGGAATCCTGGACACTACAGAGCTAAGGCATTCCTGCAGGGTGCTGTACAGGTTCAAGGGAGTGGACCCTAAAATATGAAAAGGGTACCCAGTCCTTGAAGGTCCCCAAGTGACAGAATCCGCCGTGATGGGTGAAGATTGGGCTCTTAGTCTCTAAGGTTGCCCTGTGCCTGGACAGGTAAGTGAAACCCCCTTATTTTACTTATTGTGGGGTGTCCCATGTGTGTATCTGCCAAACTAGCAGGGGGGAGTTTGGGTTAGCTGCTGGTGTTTTGGATAAGAGTACCTTTTCTTGTTGACTTGGCTGTTTTCTTGTGGATGGACACGCATGAATGTTCGCCATTGCGCATGATGGTTTGCCATAGCGCGCGCAAGTTTGCAGCTGTACAGCGCACGTCTGCTGTGATTGCGCACGTGTGTGCGTGCGGGCATGAGCAGAGCATCCCGGAGCACTGCCATCTTATTTAAGCAGAGAGTGGATGACATGCAGCGCTTCCAAGGGACAGCTGTGGGATACAGAGCAGGCTCTGAACCAGTCACCATTTCAGCAATAAAAAGTGGACAAAGCCCTGAATTGGTTCTTTATAGGCAATTGACTCATAGTACCTAAGTAAGTAAGAAAATAATTTTATAATAAACACTTATTTAATTAGAACAGATAACATGGAATGTACGTAGTCTGAGCAATAAAAATATATATCAACTGAAGAGAATGATGTTATCGAGTGATATACGCCACTTGACGCGTTTCAGAGTTTTCTCTCCTTCATCAAGGGTAAGGGAGATAATATATCTATAATGCAAAATATCAAGATCAATGACCGTTCATACAAATAACAAAACTTCAATTCCATAAATAGCACGTTTCCAAACTTACAATTGCTCCAGTGATGTGCATATGAACATTCCAATAATAAAAGAAAACACAGTCTCAAGAAGTTCCTGCTTTGTTCACCCCCATTGAAGTTTCTGTATGTTGTAAACTGGATGGAAGAAGACCAGTATTTTATAGGGGCATAAAATTAAATGTCACTCTGCATACCTGCATGGATAGGGCTGCTCAGTGAGTAGAAACGGCAGTTCATTCCTCCTTACATGGGTCACGTGAGTCACCAGGTGTGGGTTGGCAGGCTAAGGTGCTTAGCAAGATTGTTGCATAGGGGCTTGGTGAGCCCTATTAAGGGGTCTCTCTTCTGGGGTGGTGTGAATACTAAACCCAGGTACTCCCTTTTTGTGGCTCACAATGTCTTAAAAAAAAAAAGGAGCGGGGCTAACATTGCAAGGAAAGGCACATCTGTGTCGTCAGTAGCTCTTGAGGAGCCTAGTCGAAACCCTAGTGTTGTATCCCCTGAGAGACCAGAGGCTTCTGAGCAATCTGAGCCGCTGCGTCTGTCTGGTATGGTGGCTACTGTCAACGCTGCTGCTTCAGCCTTTGCCACCAGGGATGATCCGTCCTCAGCTCTAGCCGGGTTAAAGGAAGGATTGCTGGCATGATTGCCTCCATCTCGCAGGGTGGCAAGAAGCATGACAGATCCCCCTCCCCTGATCCTCCTAACTTGGAGCAGGAATGGGTTGATGAAGGGGAAGAACTAAATGCTAAGGATTCTGTGGAGGGCCAGGCAGATAAGTTCTGAGGAATCTGGGCCAGAAGATGTCCAGTTGGTATCAGCCTCTCAGTTGCAGAGGCTTTTGATCCAGACTCTTACCGAGATGGTTCATTCTGCCTTTCAGCTACGTTCTGCAGACGTTCCTAAGCCCCCCTGGTCATCTTTGGGGTCCCTGAGGCCTCCTCAGGCTGCACATGCTTTCCCCTTGCACCCCCTGTTGTAGCAGGCGGTATATGCTGATTGGGAACATCCTGACAGGATTTTCGTTCCGCCTTAGAAGTTTTCCCTCTTTTATCCCATGAAGGAAAAGTTGAAATGGAACATGGCAGCCGGAGTTGTGGCAGTCTCTTCTTTAAACAAGAACTTGACTTGTCCGATGGATAACGCACAGGGCTTGAAGGACCCTGTTGACAAGAAACTGGAGTGACTATTTATTAAGGGCTTCTTTTTCTTTGGCCGGTTCAGCTATTCAGCCAGCTGTCGCAGCAATTGGAGTCTGCCAGTCCTTAAAGGATCAGGTCAGACGGCCTGACAGGCCTAACCAGGATGATGATCCTGCATGAAAGTAAGACAGATATACCGAATGGAACGGAATTAATTAATAATAATAATAAGTTTTCATTATTATTATTGTTATTTATTATTATTAATTCGTTACGTTCTATTCCGTTTAGATACGGCATTCATTATTTCGGATAATTCGTAACTTCGGATAAATTCAAATTCGTTACGTTCACTGACAACCAAATTGGAAAGGAAATTCCAATACCTATAATTTAATAGTTCGTAATAGTTAAGTTATTAGTTTGTTATTATTTCAGATTTTCGCCTTTTCAGATTTTAGAATTTATGAATTTTAGAATATTTTGAAAAATTTGTTAAATGGGTTTTCGTTTATTCGGATAATTCCGAATTAACGAATTTGTCGAAATGCGTTAAATGAATTGGTCACAAAACAAATTACACATGTGTATGGGAGATATTGGGGTCTATATAGCTTCATAAAGACTACCTGTCACCTGCCCAATGGTAACACCTTGTGATAGCAATCAAGTAAAAAAAAAAAAAAAAATGTAAACCGCAGTGGCACCATATGTGTGACATATCTCTGCAAATGTCAGAGTAAGAACAATAATTCTAGCACAAGAGCTACCAGCTAAATTTAAACTGATGAGCTGTGAAGGCTTTTAAAGTGTCACCTATGGGGATTTTTGGGCACCATCATTTATGGCGATATCGTGGGTGTACGCAATTTTAAGACATGGAATGTTTGGTATCGATTTACTTGATGCAACCTCATCTTTTATATTTTAACCAAAAATGGGTATTATATGGCGTGGTTTTGCACTAAAATTAATTTTATTATATTTTTTCCTGAAAATTTGTGTTTATGAAACAGTTGCACAAACATCATGTGAAACAAAAATTTGCAACTTTCACCTTTTTGTTATACACAGGGCCTCTGCTTTCAGAAACTATGTAATATTCTGGAGGGTTAATTAATTTTATTGCCAAAAATTAAGATCTTTACATGTATGCGGAAAATAAAAAAAATTGCTCTGGAGCCAAACTGGTTAAAGTGATTGTTAAACCCTTATGTATACCCAGTGAAGTGACAGGTAATACACAGATGAAACAAATCATCTGACATAAGTTGTACCTATTTATATGCAGTATTCTCTTCTCTACATCCGCTCAAAGTCTATCATTTTTCAAACTGGTCTGAGCTGTCAGAAAACAGGGCACGGAGACTGAGAGCTGAAGTTGCACTTCATAGAAATCAGTGAGGGGAGCTCAGCGAGAGCTGGTTGGAGGGAAGGGACGCACCCCCCTTCACACGGGAACAGAGCAGAACCTGTCAATAAGCTGGAGATCCCTCCCCAGTCACCTTTTTTCTCTTGGTGTCAGGAAAACTTGTCAGAAGTGACTGATAGCAGAGGAACGAAGCAGCTGACAGAAATGACACTCAGTGCTCTTAATTGAGACACGTACACACTATCGAGGGATATGCTTTGTTCATATTTAATGTCTGAGGTTTATGTAGCGCTGGTAGATTTGCGATCTACCATCTGATAGGTAAATTTAGTAACTTGTTCGTTAGGAAGGTTAGATTTGCCTCTGTTCCAGCTTGGCTGACGTTGCGTGTGTTTCCACACTGAGCCGTGGGTGTCGCTGTTACCGCTGGCTAGTGTTGGAAGGGCAACGTGTCTAAGCGCATGGATGCTCTTCTGACCCGGAGACAACTCGGTGGAGGTGGTCCTCCGAGTTGCATTCTGGGCAAAGGGTATTTATGGGACAGATGCCATATTTTGGGGTTCGTTTTACAGCCACCTGCTGGCCCTCCTGGCCGACAGGTATGCGTTAGAGAGCTATCTTGTGGTCCTCCGTTCCGGAGGCCCACGTTACTGCGGCGCAGGGGTGGGCCCAGAAGCTTGTCTGGGGCCTACCACAGAGGCCGAGGAATGGTCCTGAGCTGTCTATCCAGAGTGAATAAGCTGGATGACCGAGGAGATCTCAGGGGAGGACCCGTCATGGAAGGATCATGCAGCATGCTGGTCTGGAGAGGGGCCTGGTGACTTGGTTGGAGGACGTATCCTAAAGTGATTATACAGCATAGTGTTGCCGGGTTGGCTTAAAGGTTCAAGCGCTGTGACTGACTTTCACCACAAAAAAAACCCAATACATCCTGTGGCAGAGGATCGTACTGGTTCATCCCCAACAAGTCTGTGGCAGAGACTTTTGTTCGTGCTACGTGCTGGCTGCTAGGCTAGTGAGAGAGGCCTATCCAGGCGTGCAAGGAGTGTGTCCCACCAAGGGAGTGCATTCTACTGAAATATCCAACCCCAAAGGACATTTGTCAAGAATCTTACTAAAAAGGTATTTGAGTTTTCCTCTACAGTTTCCCTTCTGCCTCTTTCCTGCTACTTCCTTCGTTGATGGTTTAATAAAGCATTGAAAACATACTCAAGTGTTGGTGCGTGTGTCGTCCAGAGGTAAACTCAACGGAACCCTAGACCTGGTGCCGGTGAAACAGAGGGAAGGAGAGTGAAGGTAACAGGCCTGCTTAAACCAGCAGCTCCACCGAGAGTTATTGCTACATTTACAACCACTTTAACTTTGGTCAAAGCTGCACAGTTTGTTTTTTATTTACAGGGGCCCCTTATCTGCATAGGCAAATTTTTGGTAAAGGTGAACTAATCCTTTAAGGTTCAGAGGAGCAGCATTGTCAGTAGTTTCTTTCCAAAGGTCTAAAGAATTCTGCCATTAGAATATATAGAAATGTTCTGGTCTAGGCTAGAGTCCTGCTTTAGATTTACAGCTTCAAAATTTTGACTCAGCTTCTCCTGCTGCCCTCTCCCATGGTGGTCTCCATTGGACTCACTCCCCCAGACCCAACAGACAGAAAGGAGGTGGAGTTGGATTCCTTTTATCCCCACAAAACACCTTCCAAGTCCTTCCTGTCCCACCCTCTCTATCCCTCTGTTCTTTTGAGATGCACTGTATTTGTCTGTTTTCTCCCATTTCTCTGAGGATTGTAGCAATTTATCGGCCTCCTGGACCAGTATCGCGCTTTCTTGATGACTTTGCTGCCTGGCTACCCTACTTTCTCTCCTCTGAAATACCCACTGTAATTCTTGGTGACTTCAACATTCCTGTCAATGTTAACAGCCCAACTACAGCTAAACTTCTCGACTTAACCTCATCTTTTGACCTAACCCAATGGACACATAATTCCACCTACTCCAATGGTAATACCCTTGACCTTGTATTCTCCCATCTCTGCAACCCTGGAAACCTCACCAACACCCACTTTCCTCTCTCTGATCACAACCTCATTAGTTTCACTGTATCCTTGCCTCCAACCACCTATCCCTCCAAGCAGCAAACAATTACTTGTAGAAACCTTCGCCACTTTAACCCTTCTCTTCTCTATTCTGCTACTGACCACGTATATGACATAATCTCTCCCCTGTCCTGTCCTGACCTGGCCACCTCTGTCTACAACTGTTCACTCTCATCATCACTAGATGCTCCTCTAACCACACGCAGAATCAGGCCCCGACCGTTACAACCCTGGCAAACTGACAACACTAGAAATCACAAGAGACATTGCCGTGATCTTGAAAGACTGTGGCGTAAAACCAAATGCCTGCAAGACTTCACCCTATATAAATCTGCTCTTCTAAAATACAATTCCTGCCTCCATGCTGCCAAACAAGCCTACTTTGTCTCTCTTATTAATAACTTGTCATCCAGTCCCCGTCGGCTCTTCTCAACCTTTAACTCTCTGCTTCGTCCCCCACTCCCGCTACCCACAAACCCGCTCACTGCCCAAGAGATTGCCAATCACTTCAAAGACAAGATTGATGCAATTCTTGAGGACACCTCCACTGTGCGTACATCTTCCCCACCCAACATACCTTGCCTAACAGCACATTCAACACTCCTCTTTTGAATTGGCTACTACTGAAGAGGTTACAAAACTTTTCTCAGATGCCCACCTAACCAATTGTCCCTTAGATCCTGTTCCCTTACAACTACTACGGCCACCCTCTTCTTCTATCCTATGCTCCCTCACTCACATCTTTAATCTCTCCCTCTCTAGTGGCACCTTCCCCTTCCCTCTAAAACATGCGCAGATCACTCCCATACTTAAAAAGCCCTCACTGGACCCCACCAACCTGAACAACCTAAGACCCATTTAATTGCTCCCATTCATCTCTAAACTTCTAGAAGGCTTAGCTCCTACCTCAGTGAAAATTACCTTCTTGACCCCTTACAGTCTGGCTTTGGCTCGCAGTGCTCCACAGAAACTGCCTTACTAAAACTCACTAACAATTTACTAACTGCTAAAACCAACAGTCAGTACTCCATACTCCTACTACTTGACCTCTCTGCGGCCTTTGATACTGTTGACCACCCGCTGCTTCTCAATAAACTACATTCCCTTGGCCTCCGAGATTCTGGTCTATCCTGGTTCTCTGCCTATCTATCACAGCGCTCCTTTAGTGTCACCTACAACTCTGTCTCCTCCTCTCCATTGCCCCTTTCTGTGGGGGTCCCCCAAGGCTCTGTTCTTGGACCCCTTCTTTTCTCTATCTACACCTCCTCCCTTGGTCACCCACTGCTTCCAATGCCACTTATATGCCAATGACACCCAAATCTATCTGTCTACTCCTCACCTTACGCCTTCAGTCTCCTCTCACATTACTAACTTACTAACTGACATATCAGCATGGATGTCGCACCACTTCCTTAAACTGAATCTCTCTAAAATTTAGCTACTAATATTCCCCCCCACCCGTGCCCCCCTCCATGACTTTTCCATCAAAATCAACAATGCAACTATCAGTCCCTCCCCTCACACCAGGGTACTATGTAATCCTGGACTCTGACTTGCCATTTCAGACTCAAGTCCAATCGTTGTCAAAAGTTTGTCGAATTCACCTTCGTAACATCTCTAAAATTCGTCCCTTTTTAACAAATGAAACCACCAAGCTCCTCATTCACTCCCTTGACTATTGCAACTCCTTCTCATTGGCCTGCCTCTCCATAGGCTATCCCCTCTTCAGTCTATCATGAATGCTGCTGCCAGACTTATACACCTTACCAACCACTCAGTGTCTGCCAACCCTCTCCTCCAATCCCTACACTGGCTCCCAATCACCCAGCGAATTAAATTCAAATACTAACCACAGCATACAAAGCCATTCACAACTCTGCCCCGAGCTACATCACCAATCTTGTCTCCAAACAGCACCAAAACCGTCCTCTCCGCTCTTCTCAAGACCTCCTACTCTCAAGCTCTCTCGTCTCTTCCTCACATGATCATCTCCAGGATTTCTCCAGAGCCTCTCCCATCCTCTGGAACTCGCTACCTCCACCTGTCCGGCTCTCCCCTACTCTTGCTACCTTCAGGCAATCCCTAAAAACTCATCTCTTCAGGAAAGCCTATCACGTCTCCAACTAATCTTTTACCACTTTCATCAGCTCAATCCCCACAGTTACAACCCTTTGTACCACCTGCCCCACCCTATTAGATTGTAAGCTCTTCTGAGCAGGGCCCTCTTAATCCTCATGTATTTTATTGAATTATAACTGTATTATTTTCCTTTTATATTGTAAAGCGCTGTGTACACTGTTGGCGCTATATAAATCCTGTATAATAATAATAATAATAATAATTGCAGTTCACTGTCTGTTTTTATCATCTCCCTTCATGTAGCCTGGGCTTTTCCTCTGTTTATTTGTCACTGTCATCACTAATTATTTCTTGTCCTACAGCTTCTTTGTCATCTCCTTCCTGGCTTTGTTCTGCTGACTTTCTCTTCTGTTACCCTCTTCAGTCTCCTCATTTCTCTTCTCTTGTCTGATATGTTTTTCCTCCTTTCTAACACTCTTGTTGTTTTCTCCTCTTCTAGTCCAGTCGTTCTGAAGGAACTCTTATACCGCATTTTTTGTTTTCTCTTTATTCATTTGCTTTTTGGCAGTTTTAGCTTGTTACTTAGTCAGGTTGAAAAAAGACATCCAGTTCAACCAAAAAAAATAAAAAACACAATCCTATATACCCAACCCTTCACCCACAGTTGATCCAGAGGAAGGAGAAAAACCCCAGCAAAGCATGATCCAATTTGCTACAGCAGGGGAAAAAATTCCTTCCTGATCCCCCGAGAGGCAATCAGATTTTCCCTGGATCAACTTTACCTATAAATGTCAGTACCCAGTTATATTATGTACATTTAGGAAACAATCCAGGCCTTTTTTAAAGCAATCTACTGAGCTGGCCAGAACCACCTCTGGAGGGAGTCTATTCCACGTTTTCACAGCTCTTAGTGTGAAGAAACCATTCCGTATATGGACATGAAATCTTTTTTTACTCTAGACATGAAGAGTACCCCCTTGTCCTCTGTGATGACCTTAAAGTGAATAACTCAACACCAAGTTCACTATATGGACCCCTTATGTATTTGTACATGTTGATCATACCCCCCCTTAATCTCCTCTTCTCATGAGGAAATAAATTCAGTTTCTCTAATCTTTCCTCATATCTGAGCTTCTCCATGCCTCTTATCAGTTTGGTTGCTCTTTGTACTTTCTCCAGTTCCCAGATATCCCTTTTGAGAACTGGTGCCCAAAACTGAACTGAAATATTCCAGATGAGGTCTTACTAATGATTTGTACAGGGGCAAAATGATATCTTTCTCTCTGGAGTCCATACCTCTCCTAATACAAGAAAGGACTTTGCTCACTTTGGAAACCGCAGCTTGGCATTGCATGCTATTATTGAGCTTATGATCTACCAAAAACCCCCAAGTCCTTCTATACCATTGATTCCCACAGTTGTACTCCCCCCTCTAGTATGTATGATGCATGCATATTCTTAGCCCCCAAGTGCATAACTTTACATTTATCAACATTAAACCTCATTTGCCACTTAGTTGCCCAATTAGACAGTGCATTGGGGTCGGCTTGTAAATTGTAGACATCCTGTAGCCTGGACAAGGGTTGGAACCTCTGTCGGGTCTTTACGGTAGAGCAGCCTTTCCCAACCCCTTTCTCAACCCCATTGACACTAACGATGGAGCAGAACTCCTTGCATTGACACCAACGATGGGGCTGAATTCTTTTCATTGACACCATCAATGGGACAGAATTCCTTCCATTGACACCAGCGATGGGGCAGAATTCCTTCCATTGACACCAACGATGGGGCAGAATTCCTCGCACTGACACCAAAGATGAGGCATTGTTTACTCCCACTGAGTGCCAGGACATTTTCTACTCTCACTGGCCCTAATCCGGCCCCTCAAAGTCTGAAGATTAGTAAACTGGCCTTTTGTTTAAAAAGTTTAGAGACCCCTGCATTAGTGTGATGGTCAGCGGGAAGAATGCTTCCTACACTTGTGGCCGTTGGGAAGAATTACCTCCTTACATGAATGTATTTGAGAGGCAGAAATTGCTCATAATTTAAGGAACCCTTAGTAACCTCTGAAACCTTGGTTGAGAAACCCTGTAGTAGAAGAGGTTCCTGGTTAAAAATCTGTAGACTTCTGTACCTTTTCATATACACGCTATAGAAGAATGCTAGCACATTTTTATGTCATCTACTGCTATGTGCCAGATTCAGCTACTCTGCACATTTTCGGGGGTCATGTCCCTTTGGTTCTGCATCCTGTCCTTCCCACCTGTCCCTGCCTTCAGAGTTTGGATTGTCAGTTCTCATTATTTTATCTATTCCCAATGGTTGGACCTTTTCATATTTCCCATGAATCCTGCTCCTGCATAGACTCGAACCCCTTCCCCCTATACCCCTGTGGTTGGAGCAGCTGGCGGACTCGGCAGGCAGGGTTTGGAAGAAGTTTTGTAGTTTGTTAGGGAGTGGAAATCACATTGTAGGCCTGTGTCTTGGAAAGCTTTAATGTTGACCTTAAGACAGCAATTTCAAGTCCCCGCTGTACCTCTTGTTGTGCCAGATATGACCTAGGTGCTGGGAAATGTGAGACGCAGGCTTTGACTGGAAAGCTCAATGTTTTCTGGAGACAGGACTGGCTGCTTAGTGCAAAAATGTGTGTGTGGAAGAAACGGCTCTTCTTTAGTCCTGGAGATGTCACCACTTCACAAGAGTATGCTTCAAATATCATCAAAGGAGCTGTGTAGGAAAAAAATAAAACACTCTCTAGAAATGAAGGGTTATCGTTATGCCAGGAGATGCGCGTGTCACTCATTAGTGGCTTTTATAGCACAATTTAAACAAACCACATCATCTGTCAATCACATGCCTTACATCATGTTAGGCTGCACACTGCCATTGGAGTTATTTCTTCCCTCTCTGCATGTTAGATGTGGTGTGTTTTAGGTGCTTTTATGGTGTGTTTTGCCATGCATTATACCATTCATCTTTGTGGAAGGTGCATTTTGCTGGAAACTGCAGCAATTAGGAGTTTTTTTATTTTTTTTTTAAGTGGTTGTAAACCTTTTTCATATACCCAGCGAAGTGACTGGCCTCAGAAACAAATCCTCCTACATAAGTTGTACCTGTGTATCTACAGTCTTCTCTCTTTAACGCATTCAAAGTGCAGAATTTATAAAGCTTATCTGAGCTGTCAAAAAAGGGGGTGGAGAACTGAAGTTACACTCTACAGAGATCAGTGAGGAGAGCTCTGAGAGCTGATTTGGAGGGAAGGGACACACCTCCCTTCACACAGCACAGAAAATCAGATCTGAGGCTGTCAATCAGCTGAAGATCCCTCCCCTGTCACCATTTTTCTCTTGGTGTCAGGAAAACTTGTCAGAAGTGATTCATGTTGAGAGAAGAGGAATGAAGCAGCAGACAGAAATGACACTTGGTGCTCCGGACTGAGACAAGTACACACTATAGAGGGATATGCATTGTTCATATTTTATGTCTGCAGGGAAACATAAGCAGGAGGAGCTTCTAGTTCTCTGCTGCTGGTCACTTGTTAAAAAACAAAACCAAAAAAAACAGCCTTTGGAATGCAGAGTAAAATAAATAATTAATATCAATAAATTGTTTTAAATCGTCATACAAATATATATCTGAAATCAAATATTTATTATTTTGTGGACATTACATGGTGTGGGTGGATTTCTGCCAGTCACAGGCCGTGTCACACCCCTCCAGCCTGTGTCTTAGAATAGGAGGGAGATAAAGCCTCCATTAATCTACATGTAATATCCCGCCCCATCATGTTTAGCTGGTTAGTGGGCATGGAGGAGGAGGGAGGGAGTGGGCTGTACTTTACCACTGTGTATACACCCATCATCTGTGAGTCACATGGGCTGATCAGATGTGATCGGGAGGAAATACTCAGCATAGAAACTCACTGAAAACTGAGCATGTGCAGCTGCAAAATCGGGGAATTGGGGACATGAACAGAAGGGGAGATAGAGAGCAGCAGGATCAAGCCATTTTTGTTGCAGAATCTCATGAGTGAGTATGAACAGCATGTAATACACCTTTTATTGATATTTTTTTATAATGTGGGTTTAGTGACACTTTAAGGCTGGGTTCACATTGGTGCGATGTCGGACATCGTATGTGATTCGCACTGCACTGCTGTGCAAATCACATGCGATGTCTGCTGGATGCGAACTCAGCCATACGGATTATATGGCTGAATTTGCATCGCATTCGGACCAAAGTCGTGCAGGACCCTTTTTTTGGATTGCATGAGTGTTCACACCCACGCGATTCCGATTCCTGTCCGAATTGACAGTTTACACTGCGATGTGCAAACCGTTGTGGGGATGCCATTTACTTTCTATTGACACTCCCAGTGCTTCGCATAGGGCACTGTGAACTGCCTGTGAGTCAGGTGTGATTCAGTGGATTCGCAGGTTTCACGCATCGCACCAATGTGAACTGAGCCTATAGCTGACGATGTGAAGATATAAAATAACTGCTATTAAAAGAGATGTATGTTTTGTTTTTTAAACTACTTTAGGACCAGAAGGATTTGCCCCCTTAATGACCAGACACTGCGTCGATTTAGCTGACAATTGCGCGGTCTTGTGACGTTGTACCCAAACAAAATTGACGTCCTTTTTTTCCCCACAAATAGAGCTTTCTTTTGGTGGTATTTGATCACCTCTGCGGTGTTTATTTTTTGTGCTGTAAACAGAGCGACAATTTTGAAAAAAACATTTTTTTTTTTACTTTTTGCTGTAATACATATCCAAAAAGAATATACAAAAAACAAATTTATTCATCAGTTTAGGCCGATATACATTCTTCTACATATTTTTGGTAAAATAGGCGTATATTTATTGGTTTGCTCAAAAGTTATCGCGTCTACAAACTATGGGATAGACTTAGGGACTTGTATTTTTATTCTATTCTTTTTACTTGTAATGGCGGCAATCTGTGATTTTTTTTTTTTTTTTGCGGAACTGCGACATTGCAGCGGACAAACCTGACTTTTTGGGGATGAGTGACATTATTACATTGATCGGTGAAACGGGTCACAGGATATTAAAGCTTTGGCTGTACTTCTCCTTTTTTTTTTTTTTAAATGTACTTTTACAAACATATCATACTTACCTCCACTGTGCAGCTCGTTTTGCACAGAGTGGCCCCGAACCTGCTCTTCTGGGGTCCCCCGGCGGCTCTCGCGGCTCCTCCCCACACCAGATAACCCCTAGGAGAAGCGCTTCCCCGAGGGGGTTACCTTGCGGGCACGCTCCCGAGTATAGCATTCAGCGTCCATAGAGGCCGAATGCTGGACTCAGCCCCACCCCCCTGGCGCTCGCTTCATTGGATTTGATTGACAGCAGCGGGAGCCTATGGCTGCGCTGCTATCAGTCTATCCAATCAAGAGCCGAGAACCCCGGGCAGGGAGACAGCGCGTCCCCGCTGGGTCAAGTTCGAGGGTTCAGGTAAGTAAAACGGGGGGGCTGGGGGGCCGGTCACTGACAGGTGTTTTTTCACCTTAATGCATAGGATGCATTAAAGAGGAAGTAAACCCTGGTGGGTTTTACTTCCTCTTTATTTCCCTGCAAATGTAAAGCATAATGGGCTATTATGCATTGCATAGTAGCCCATTATGTGTCACTTACCTGACACCGAAGCCTGCGATGTCACCGCTGTCCCCACTAGCAGCGAGCGTCCATCTTCATCCCCTCTTCCATCCGGGGCCGCGAACTCCGGCTCTGTGACTGGCCGGAGTCACATGACGTCCCTCCCGCGCATGCGCGCGAGAGCCGCCAGTCACGGCATGCGCCGTAGACTTCAGCGCACGGCTTTTTTGTAAATATCTCCTAAACCGTGGAGGTTTAGGAGATGTTTCTTGGACCTACAGGTAAGCCTTAATATAGGCTTACCTGTAGGTAAAAGTGGTTGTTCAGGGAACCACTTTAAGGTGAAAAAACACAAAGGTGTACAATCCCTTTAAGTCATTTGCTCAGCAAAAGCTTTTATCATTTCTGGTCTCTTCATATATTGCATTCAGTGTGAATTTCTGCCCTTTATCATTGACATTATGTGACAGTATTGACTTTTCATACTTGTCGTATTTACTCAATACTTAATTGTTTAATGTACTGATAAAACTCCTATCTTGTTGTAGCACATAGCAGGCTTGCAGGCTCTTAGTCATGCTGGAAGCATAATTGAATTGAAAGGATACTTAAAAAAAATCTCTGGCTAGGTGATAAGCTGTATTGATAAGGAGTACAGCTGTCCAAACTAAGATATAACAATGTAATTACTGTAGGTAACTGGTACCAATGTAACAATGTCGTTTGCAATGTTTTACATATTACTTTACGAATTCCTGAAAAATGATTCTTGGTGTGTGTGCGTTTCTCACCGCGTGCGTTCATTTATGAAGCGTGACATCGTTCTGTGTATGGCTTGCTTTTATATGACACTGTACATATAATAGTCACATCTCTCTGGATCTGCGAGAACTTCTAGTGTTTTTTTTTAGTTGTTTGTATGCTGAACTTTAAAGCCGAACGTCTGGCAAGCAGAAAAAAAAAAAAAAAAAAAACACGCATATGAATTCCTATAGCTGCCAAAAGATTTGTAATTCTGTCCAGCACATCTTTTGTTGCTGACACCACTGCCAGACAGTACGGCCAAGTCCTAGACCCTCCATTACAGTAAAATTAGAACTTTAGGCATGCAACTACAGTATATATGTAATTGGAATACATATGTGTGAGCTGTTTTACTTGCAAAAGGATTTGTAGTTTTTGTTCAACCCCTCACCGCTGTCGAACAGCATGTCCAGACCCTGACCACACTTTTCTGCCCTACCGTTAAAGCAATACAGATTGGTCAAAAGACCACCAAGAAAGATTTCAGCCACAACTGCCAGAGAAATTGTTCGGGATACAAAGAAAAACCCACAGGTAACCTCAGGAGAAATACAGGCTGCTCTGGAAAATGATGGCGTGGTTGTTTTTAAGGAGCACAATTCAACGATACGTGAACAAAAATTACATGCATGGTTGAGTTGCCAGGAAGAAGCCTTTACTGTGCCAATGCCACAAAAAAGCCCAGTGAGGCATGTCAAGGTGTTGTAGAGGTGTGTTGTAAACGGGCTTTTTTTGCAGTCGCATGCAAAATAATCAAGACAGGCTGGTTGTACTGAAGTCACTCAATGGATCAACTTCCGTACAACCAGCCTGCCTATAGATGGAACAAATCTCAGCGGGTCCCTGCTGAACAGGCCCAGATTCGATCCATCTATGGCTGGTTTTAGACTGACAGGACTGTGTGCTAGGAGTGCTACTTTACCTGCTAAAGTAGCCCTAGACACCCTGGACCTTTTGATCAGTATCAGACCCTTTTATTGCCATCCTGAGTTGTTTGAAGCATTGAAATGAGTAAACAGTCATAAACCTTTTGATTTATCTCAGTCCATTTATTTTTGGCTTCCAGCAAGTTCAGATTTGGCGGTGGTGCTCTGCTCATGCTGACCCTTGTGATTCTTTATATAAGAATGTGATAGAAACAAGACCTTGCTTTAAACTGGAACAAATTATTTTTCCCCGCAGAAATTGCTATCATATCTTTGGAAATAATAAGAGCAGTTAGTTGGCATGTGCAAAATCTTTATAAACTTTCAGAATATGCTAATTCTTTTACCTCAGACAATAAAAATGGGGAGAAGTTATTATTTGATATGTTTACTACAAGCATTTATAAGTTGACATTTACATCAGTCCCTGCGCTCAAGGAGCTTACAATTTAGAATATGTAAACCCATTATTTCATATTCCTGATATGTGCCTGCTGTACCATGAGTATCCTGTCCTCTTTGTATTGCTTCCTTGTGTGTAAAATCCCTGGTGTTCCTGCTAGTCCCTCTGCTTCCCTATTAAAAACTGACCACACTAGGCAGGAGAACACACCCGTGGTCAGTTCTCTAGCTGTGCTGGGAACTCTGTGTGCTTTCCTCCAATGATCAGACCTGTCCTGACACGGCCCCCCCCTGCACAGTCTTTCACTGGGAGAACCAGTGTGCTGCTAACAAACAGCTTCACCGCTCCAAGTTACACAGCCAATTATTTCACCTCCCTCGACAGATAAAGGGTGCTGGCTCAGTATGCAAATTCATAGAAAAGAACAATTGCCCGAATGGCCGCACTCCAAAAGTAAATACCTTTTATTAAACGATAGTCCGTACAAACATTGGATAAAAAGCTAACGCGTTTCACACCATTAATGCCGGTGCTTAGTCATAGCTATGGCTTCACAGCCAGTTTCCTACTGCGCAAGATTGTGAATTGTCCCGTAGTCTTCTGGGACCTGTGATGTGTTCCAGAAGACTGTGGGCGAACGGGGAATCTGCAACAAATCTGACTGGAAGTGGGAGTGGGTACCTATCAAAATCAGGAGGAGGGTGGAGGATGCAAACAAGTGGAACTTCCCCTTTTGCGTGAGTTAAGTATCTGAGAACAGAGGGTATGTGATCACTTATAAAAAAGTGGGGGAAAAGGTATTTATAATGTTTTTATTTTTTATCTATGCACAAATATTTTGCCTTTCATTTTTATTTTAAACTGAATGTGTTGTTTTTAAAAGGTGAGGGTTTACATATACTTTAAAGTGATTGTAAAGGCTCGTTAAAGTGATGGTAAAGTCTTGTTTTTTTAAAAAAAAATAACAAATACGTTATATTTACCACCTCCGTGCAGTTGGTTGTACACAGAGCAGCCCAGATCCTCCTCTTCTCGGGTCCCTCTTTGCATCTCCTGGCTCCTCCTTCCTTTGAGTGCCCCTCAGCCAGCAGCTTGTTACAGGGGGCACCCAAGCCGAGTCAGAGCTCTATGTATCTATTCAGACACGGAGCCCCGACCTGGCCCCACCCCCTCTCTCTCCCCTGATTGGCTGACTGACTTTGATTAACAGCCGCGGGAGCCAATGGCGCTGCTGCTCTGTCTCAGCAAATCAGGAGGAGTGTCCTGGATGGCCGAGGGGATCGTGAACATCGCTGGAGAGAGAAGGGAGCTCAGGTAGGTAATTAGGGGGGTGAGAGGGGCTGCTACACACAGAAGGTTTTCTTTTACCTTAATGCATAGAATGCATTAAGATTAAAAAAAACCTTCTGCCTTTACAACTCCTTTAAACGCTTGCCGACCGCCCACCATCATTATACGACACCTGGTTGAAGAGGAATACCGTTGCTATGGCCCCGGTATCATCTTCTTCAGTGGGCGGTCGGCTTTCAGATAAAAGTGGTCTCAGTGGCGGATTCTCCACGAGATCACTTTTATCGGGGGCGGGAGAGCGCCCCCCCTTCAGCGCTCTGGTCATCTCTGCCGCTTACCGGAGCCGTCAGTAGCGGCAGAGCTGATCGGTACTGGAGCTAAGTGAGGAAAAGATGGCCCCCACTCGGCTCCATAGCATTGAAGGGCGGAAGCAAAGTCAAACGTCACTTCCACCCTTAGCTCTTAAAGGGGAAATTAAATTTTTTTTTGTAAAAAAAAAAAAAAAAAACAGACATTTAATTTGTTTATTTTTTATCTTCATTTATGAGGTCTTTTTGACCCCAGATCTCATATTAAAGAGGTCCTGTCATGCTTTTTTTTTCTGTTACAAGCGATGTTTACATTCCTTGTAATAGGAATAAAAGTGAACCAATTTATTTTTATTTTTTTAAAAGACGGTGTAAAAATAAAAAGTAAAATTAGGGGAAAAAAAATTTAAAGCTCCCGTTCTTGCCGAGCTCGCGCGCAGAAGCGACCGCATGCGTAAATCGCACCCGCATATGAAAACTGTGGTCAAACCACACATGTGAGGTATCGCCGTGATCGTTAGAGTGAGAGCAATAATTCTAGTCCTAGACCTCCTCTGTAACACTATACTAGTGAACAGAAGAAAACGGCTGCACACCAAAGAAATGATCCAACGTGTTTAATTCCATAACATGACGGTAGACAGCCACAAGAACAAAGTAGAGGACCCAGGAGGTGATGCGTTTCACACTGAACACAGTGCTTCTGCTTCTTCAGAGTGAAAGGCATCACCTTGTGGCTGTCTACTGACATGTTTTGGAATTTTACACGTTGGATTATTTCTTTGGTGTGCAGCCGTTTTCTTCTGTTCATTTATCTTCGGTGGCGAGCCGTGGTATTGCACCCAGCACTATTTGGACTGCAATGATTGCTCACCTGGAGCGGAGTTTCCTTCTTTGAACTCAAAACTGGTAACCTGTAGAAAATTTTAAATGTCGCTTGTGCAGATTTTTAAGGGTCAAAGTTTGTCGTCATTCCGCGAGCTGGCGCAATTTTGAAGCATGACATGCTGGGTATCAATTTACTCAGCGTAACATTATCTTTCACAATATAAAAAAAAAACATTGGGCTAACTTTACTGTTGTCTTTAATTTTAAATTTAAATTTTTTCCCCAAAAATTGCACTTGTGAGACTGCTGTGCAAATACGGTGTGACATAAAGTGCTGCAACGACTGCCTTTTTATTCTCTGGGGCGGTGGTGGCGAACCTTGGCACCCCAGATGTTTTGGAACTACATTTCCCATGATGCTCAACTACACTGCAAAGTCCATGAGCATCATGGGAAATGTAGTTCCAAAACATCTGGGGTGCCAAGGTTCGCCATCACAGTTCTAGGGTGTCTGAAATAAAATATATAATATTTGAGGGTTTTAAGTTATTTTCTAGCAAAAAAAAAAAAATGATTTTAACTTGTAAACACCAAGTCTCAAAATGATGCCCTTTAAGTGGTTAAAGGAATTGTATAGGCAGAAGTTTTTTTATCTTCATGCATTCTACGCAGCTCCTTGACTGAATGGACACAGAGAGCTGTGACTCTGCTCGGGTGCCCCCACAGCAAGCTGCTTGCTTTGGGGACACTCAAGAGGAGGGAGGGGCCAGAAACACAGAAGAGGGACTCGAGAAGAGGAGGATCAGGGCTGCTCTGTGCAAATCCACTGCACAGAGGAGGTAAGTATAACATGTTTGTTATTTAAAAAAAAAACAAACACAAGACTTTACCATCACTTTAAGGTCCCTATGGCCCCTTTCACATGGCAAGCACGCTCGGATCCGCCTGTCCGTTTTTCAGGTGGGTCTGAGTGGGCCATCTATTGACTCCTATGGGCAGGCGGGTGTCCGCTGACACCCGTCTGCCATCCCCTAACCGCTAAAATCAGACGTATGGCGATATGTTCGCCGTCCGTCTTGGCGGATCAAATCGGCTGAGATCTGATGTTAAAAACGGACATGCTGTTCATTTTCATTCGATCTCTCCATAGGAATCAGTGGCGCTCTGACAGGCCCCACCCCCCTCAGTGAGCAGAGACGGACCTGTCATCTGCCAGCTCAGCGGAGATAAATGGAGAGACTCCGCTGACATGGATCCGTCTCGTGTGAATGAGGCCTATCTCGCATTCACATGTAGTGGTGTAGTTGCCACTAGTAACAGACAAACCACCAATTCACCCCGCTGCCAGACTTCATACATCACTTCCAGAGACTATAAACAGTCTTTCTTTCTCGAACATCACGGGACACAGAGCCTCAGTAATTACTGATGGGTTATATAGGTATCACTGGTGATTGGACACTGGCACACCCTATCAGGAAGTTCAACCCCCTATATAATCCCTCCCCCTAATGCTTCTCTTTTTAGAGAGCTGGACCCCGCAGATCAGAAAATGGCTTTAAACATCCTAATTTCTGGCGAGGTGCTTTACGGTCCCAGAACTGTTGGATCCCCCTATTCGTAGGGGGCCCCAGTCTCTGACGGTTTTTTCAAACGGAGCCCACCGTGAGAGGTGAAGATTGGGTCTGTGTAAACAGCACCCTGCGGCTGGATAAGGTAAGAGGAGATTCCACAGAATTTTTGAGTTCTAGTGGCTTTTCTCCTTTAAGGTAAATGCATGCTATGCCTATTGTGACCACCGGGGGCTGCCAAGAGCACAAAGCTGCACATGCTGACTGTCTGTCTCAGGTGTTTTCATCGCTGATTATGTCCCAGCGTCTCAAGCAGGCTGCAAACAGGTAAGATGGAAAGGAGGATTTCTCATGTTTGAATGTCCCCCCCCCAGGCTAGAGAGGGGCCACAGGGGTCTAGAAAGTGGTTATACCACCCGGGCTCTGCGGCCTAATGGCCACCATCTCTGAAGATAGCCGTTCAGGCAGATCTTGTGACCAGCCTCCCTCCCTCCCCCCCCCCATCCCCAGCCTTTCTCCAGAAGCATGACAGGAGAGTCGGCAGTGCGGGAAACGCTCGTTTTTTTCAAAACTCGAGGGGGGGGGGCGGTAGAGGAGGGGGCGGGACGTCAGCACAGGTGCTTAAACTCCCACTCAGGCCAGCTGCAGGCTATTAAAGGCACTCTGTACAGGTGCACTCAGCCTTCTGAGAGACACAGAGCTGACGGTCGCATGTAAGGTGGGACACAGGCATTCTCCTAGGCAGCATTTACTGAAGTAACACCAGACTGAGCATTGGGTAGCAAGGCTTTTAGCCAGACTACATCGCTCAGCGGGCAGTGTTCATTTGTATACCTCACACCTTGTTGCTTTGCACTATGGGTAGAAGAGGTTCAAGCACCCCAGGAACCAGAGACACTAGGGGATCTCGTTCAGGTTCTGAGGGCCACCTGTTGGCAATATCCTCCCCTCCTAAAGATGGGCCAGGGACGGCTAGCCAGGGAGAGCCATCGGGGTCAGGGGCTACACCTGCTTCTGGCACTTCAGCCCCTGTATATATTACACAAGAGGTTTTTTCCTCAACCATTAATGGTCTAGAGGAAAGATTAATGGCCGTGATTACGTCTTCCCTCAGTGGAAGAAAACGCACTAGGCTTTCCTCTGTTCCCCAAGACCCTCAGACAGAGGAGCTCTGGGATAAAGGAGATGAATCCCTTTCAGAGGTTCAGGATGGGACGGATGATTCCTCTTCGGAGGAATCAGGTGGAGAGGGACCCTCTGCGACTTCCCAAGAGGAGAAAGTCTTAGTGCAGATCCTCACTGGATTGGTCCGCTCCACATTTAAGTTGCCCATACCTGAAACTGCTAAAGAATCCTCTTCTGCTTTGGGGTCACTGAAACCTTTCCAAGCAGCACATGCTTTTCCTGTTCATACTTTACTTGAAAAGCTCATTTATTCTGAGTGGGATCACCCAGACAAACGTTTTTTTCCGCCGAGAAAGTTTTCAACACTTTATCCGATGGAAGAAAAGTTTATTAAAATGTGGGGAATACCGGCTATTGATGCCGCCATTTCCTCCGTAAATAATAGCCTGACTTGTCCTGTAGACAATGCTCAGATGCTCAGGGATCCTGTAGATAAAAGGATGGAATCCCTATTGAAGGATGTTTTCTCCTTAGCAGGATCAGTGGCCCAACCTGCAGTAGCAGCGATTGGAGTCTGTCAATACTTAAGAGACCATGTTAAGCAGGTCATCAAAGTATTACCTGAACAGCAGGCCCAGGGGTTTGCTAACCTTCCAGTTACCTTATGCTTTGTGGTTGACGCCATTAGAGATTCTATCGTGCAAACCTCCCGTCTTTCACTGGGGTTGGTGCATATACGTAGAATCCTATGGTTGAAAAATTGGTCAGCCGAAGCACCATGTAAGACGCTACTGGCTGGGTTTCCATTTCGTGGTGCAAGGTTGTTTGGAGAGGACTTGGATAACTATATCAAGAGAATCTCTTGTGGGAAAAGCACTCTCTTACCTGTCAAGAAGAAGAGTAAGTGTCCCTCTTTCAAACGGACTCTTTCCCCAGCGCCGGGGGCTTCAGCCTCCAGGCAGTCTCGACGGCCGCCTCCATCGGGGTCCAGAGACAAGAGTCAACCCCAGGGACAAAAGAAGTCCTGGGGAAAGAAGCCTACTAGGCAAAACACTAAGACCTCTGCATGAGGGGGCGCCCCCACTCACTCGAGTGGGGGGAAGAGTGCGACAGTTCTCAGAGCTCTGGCAGGAGGACTTCCAGGACAGATGGGTAATCTCCACGGTAACCTTAGGGTACAAGCTGGAGTTTCAGGAATTCCCCTCTCCTCGGTTCCTCAGATCAAATGTTCCCAGAGACCCAGAGAAGAAGCAGTCGCTCCTTCTAGCGTTAGAGCAACTTTTGTCGCAGGAGGTCATTATGATAGTTCCCGCAAAGGACCAGGGATTGGGCTTCTATCCCAACCTTTTTTACGGTCCAAAAGCCAAATGCGGATGTCAGGCGCATTCTGGACTTAAGGGATCTGAACCGATTCCTAAGGATTCAATCCTTCCGCATGGAATCAATTCGAACAGTAGTTCCCACCCTGCAGGGAGGAGAATTTCTGGCATCAATAGACATCAGAGATGCATATCTGCATGTGCCCATTTTTCCTGCTCATCAGAAGTTTCTGCGCTTCGAGGTAGGAGGGCGCCATTTCCAGTTTGTTGCTCTGCCTTTCGGGATAGCCACTGCACCTCGAGTGTTCACAAAGATCTTGGCTCCTCCTCTGGCCAGATTAAGGGCTCAGGGTATAGCTGTCATAGCATACCTAGACGACCTGCTCTTGATAGACCGGTCGGTAGCCTCTTTGAATGGAAACTTGAGGACCACGGTCAGGTATCTAGAACACCTGGGTTGGATCCTCAACTTAGAAAAGTCTTTCCTTAAACCAGTAAGAAGACTGGAGTATTTAGGTCTGATTATAGATACAAGCCAGGAGAAAATATTTCTACCCCAGACAAAGATCACTGCTTTGAGAGAGCTGATTCTGACAGTAAGGACCAAGAAGGGTCCCTCAGTCCGCCTTTGTATGAGGCTACTAGGGAAGATGGTGTCTTCATTCGAAGCAGTTCCCTATGCTCAGTTTCACTCAAGAATGCTGCAACACAGTATTCTGTCGACCTGGAACAAGAAGGTTCAGGCATTAGACTTTCCGATGCACCTGTCGCATGCGGTGCGTCAGAGCCTCAATTGGTGGCTCATACCCGAAAACCTGCAGAAGGGGAAATCCTTTCTACCGGTTACCTGGACGGTGGTAACAACAGATGCCAGTCTGTCAGGTTGGGGAGCAGTTCTGGAACAGGCTGCGGTCCAAGGGGTATGGTCCAAGACAGAGAGGACCTTACCCATCAACATTCTGGAGATCCGGGCGATACATCTAGCTCTAAAGGCCTGGACTATCAGGCTACAGGGTTGTCCGGTCAGGATCCAGTCCGACAATGCCACAGCAGTGGCTTATGTCAATCATCAGGGAGGCACCCGGAGCCGAGCTGCTCAAAAAGAGGTGAACCAGATCTTAGTCTGGGCAGAGATGCATGTGCCATGCATATCGGCAGTTTTCATCCCGGGAATAGAGAATTGGCAGGCGGACTATCTAAGTCGCCAGCAGTTACTTCCAGGGGAATGGTCTCTGCATCCGGACGTCTTTTGGGCCATATGCCAAAGATAGGGGGTTCCAGATGTAGATCTCTTTGCATCCCGATTCAACAAAAAGATAGACAGATCCTCTTGCATGCGGGACGGATGCGTTGGTGATTCCGTGGCATCAGTTCTCACTGATTTACGCATTCCCGCCTATTCTGCTACTACCACGACTCCTTCGCAGGATCAGGCAGGAAAGGAAGTCGGTACTTCTGGTGGCCCCCGCTTGGCCCAGAAGGACTTGGTATGCAGAAATAGTAAGGATGACGGTAGGTTCCCCGTGGACCCTACCGGTACGCCCAGACCTGTTATCTCAAGGTCCAGTGTTCCATCCTGCCTTACAAACGCTAAATTTGACGGTTTGGCTATTGAGACCCACGTTCTGAAGAGTCGTGGGCTCTCAGGTCCTGTCATATCTACCTTGATTAATGCAAGGAAGCCAGCTTCCAGGATGATTTATCATAGAGTCTAGAAGGCTTATATAACCTGGTGTGAATCCAGAGGTTGGCATCCCAGGAAATATGTCATAGGTAGAATCCTTGATTTTCTACAGATGGGATTAGAGATGAAGCTGGCCTTGAGTACCATCAAGGGCCAGGTCTCTGCTTTATCAGTATTTTTTCCGGCGGCCACTTGCTTCTCATTCTTTGGTCCGAAACTTTATGCAGGGGGTGATGCGTCTTAATCCTCCGGTTAAAGCGCCCCTAAACCCCTGGGACTTGAATTTGGTCCTGGCTGTGTTACAGAAACAGCCTTTTGAACCAATAAGTCAGATTCCTTTGGTCTTGTTGACAAGGAAATTAATTTTTCTGGTGGCCATCTCTTCTGCTAGAAGAGTATCAGAATTAGCAGCTCTTTTCTGTAAGGAGCCTTATTTGATTATACACAAGGATAGAGTGGTACTTCGCCCTCATCCTAGTTTTTTACCGAAGGTAGTTTCTGATTTTCATTTAAACCAAGACATTGTTCTACCTTCCTTTTTTCCAGATCCCTGTTCTCCGGAAGAGAGATCTCTACATTCGTTAGATGTAGTAAGAGCAGTTAAGGCCTATCTAGGGGCAACTGCTCAGATCCGCAAGACGGATGTTTTGTTTGTGCTGCCAGAGGGTCCCAATAGAGGACAGGCAGCGTCAAAAGCTACCATTTCTAATGGATTCGACAGTTGATCATTCAAGCTTACGGTTTGAAACAGAAGATTCCTCCGTTTCAGATCAGGGCACATTCCACAAGGGCTATTGGTGCTTCTTGGGCAGTGCATCACCAGGCCTCTATGGCTCAAATCTGCAAGGCCGCAACCTGGTCTTCAGTTCATACATTCACCAGATTCTATCAGGTGGATGTGAGAAGGCATGAGGATATCTCCTTTGGGCGTAGTGTGCTGCAGGCAGCGGTACAGGGTCCTCAGGTCTGATTGCACCCTACTTGGTCATGGTTCCCCCCCCTCAGACCTAGCATTGCTCTGGGACATCCCATCAGTAATTACTGTGGCTCTGTGTCCCGTGATGTTCGAGAAAGAAAATAGGATTTTTAAAAACAGCTTACCTGTAAAATCCTTTTCTTTCGAAGGACATCACGGGACACAGAGGTCCCGCCCCTCTTCTAATACACTATATTGCTTGGCTACAAAACTGAGGTATCCCTGCAAGGGGGAGGGATTATATAGGGGGTTGAACTTCCTGATAGGGTGTGCCAGTGTCCAATCACCAGTGATACCCATTTAACCCATCAGTAATTACTGAGGCTCTGTGTCCCGTGATGTCCTTCGAAAGAAAAGGATTTTACAGGTAAGCTGTTTTAAAAAATCCTATTTTTGTTGGTTTTGCTTTTTTGTTTATTGGGAGGGTACAACTTGGTTGGGGAAAAGGTATATGGGATGCCCATAGGATGTTTCAATTGCCATCATATTTTACATATTACACACATTAGAGCCCAAAGAGATGATGTGCATTTATGATTGAGTATGATTCTCCTCCTGCATCTCCATGCAGACTATTCCTTCCAAGAATTCCCCATCCATTACCGTGTAAAGGATGAGGACATCATTCTTGACCATGTAAAAGTGATGGTCCCAGAACTTCTTCTCCTCCTGCACAAAACTTCTTTCCTCCTGCACACAACTTATCCTAAAGTGAAGTAATGTCACATCCTCTTCTACTGAATAATAAGGACTCACTCTGAACAAGTCCTTAACCACTTGAGCCCCGGACCATTATGCTGCCTAAGGACCAGAAGTCTTTTTCCAATTTGGCACTGCGTCACTTTAACTGCTAATTGCGCGGTCATGCAATGCTGTACCTAAACGAAATTTGCGTCCTTTTCTTCCCACAAATAGAGCTTTCTTTTGATGGTATTTGATCACCTCTGCAGTTTTTATTTTTTGCGCTATAAACGGAAAAAGACCGAAAATTTTGAAAAAAAATGATATTTTCTACTTTTTGTTATAAAAAAAAACCAATAAACTAAATTTTAGTCATACATTTAGGCCAAAATGTATTCGGCCACATGTCTTTGGTAAAAAAAATGTCAATAAGCATATATTTATTGGTTTGCGCAAAAGTTATAGCGTCTACAAACTAGGGTACATTTTCTGTAATTTACACAGCTTTTAGTTTATGACTGCCTATGTCATTTCTTGAGGTGCTAAAATGGCAGGGCAGTACAAACCCCCCCCAAATGACCCCATTTTGGAAAGTAGACACCCCAAGGAAATTGCTGAGAGGCATGTTGAACCCATTGAATATTTATTTTTTTTTGTCCCAAGTGATTGAATAATGACAAAAAAAAAAAAAAATATTTACAAAAAGTTGTCACTAAATGATATATTGCTCACACAGGCCATGGGCCTATGTGGAATTGCACCCCAAAATACATTCAGCTGCTTCTCCTGAGTATGGGGATACCACATGTGTGGGACTTTTTGGGAGCTTAGCCGCGTACGGGGCCCCGAAAACCAAGCACCGCCTTCAGGATTTCTAAGGGTGTAAATTTTTGATTTCACTCTTCACTGCCTATCACAGTTTCAGAGGCCATGGAATGACCAGGTGGCACAAACCCCCCCCCAAATGACCCCATTTTGGAAAGTAGACACCCCAAGCTATTTGCTGAGAGGCATATTGAGTCCATGGAATATTTTATATTTTGACACAAGTTGCGGGAAAGTGACACTTTTTTTTTTTTTTTTTTTGCACAAAGTTGTCACTAAATGATATATTGCTCACACAGGGCATGGGCATATGTGGAATTGCACCCCAAAATACATTTAGCTGCTTCTCCTGAGTATGGGGATACCACATGTGTGGGACTTTTTGGGAGCCTAGCCGCGTACGGGGCCCCGAAAACCAAGCACCGCCTTCAGGATTTCCAAGGGTGAAAATTTTTGATTTCACTCTTCACTGCCTATCACAGTTTCGGAGGCCATGGAATGGCCAGGTGGCACAAACCCCCCCCCAAATGACCCCATTTTGGAAAGTAGACACCCCAAGCTATTTGCTGAGAGGCATGGTGAGTATTTTGCAGCTCTCATTTGTTTTTGAAAATGAAGAAAGACAAGAAAAAAATATTTTTTTTTTCTTTTTTCAATTTTCAAAACTTTGTGACAAAAAGTGAGGTCTGCAAAATACTCACTATACCTCTCAGCAAATAGCTTTGGGTGTCTACTTTCCAAAATGGGGTCATTTGGGGGGGTTTTGTGCCACCTGGGCTTTCCATGGCCTCCGAAACTGTGATAGGCAGTGAAGAGTGAAATCAAAAATTCACGCCCTTAGAAAGCCTGAAGGCGGTGCTTGGTTTTCGGGGTCCCGTACGCGGCTAGGCTCCCAAAAAGTCTCACACATGTGGTATCCCCGTACTCAGGAGAAGCAGCAGAATGTATTTTGGGGTGTAATTTCACATATTCCCATGGCATGTTTGAGCAATATATCATTTAGTGACAACTTTGTGCAAAAAAAAAAAAAAAATTTGTCTCTTTCCCGCAACTTGTGTCGCAATATAAAATATTCCATGGACTCGACATGCCTCTCAGCAAATAGCTTGGGGTGTCTACTTTCCAAAATGGGGTCATTTGGGGGGTTTTGAACTGTCCTGGCATTTTATGCACAACATTTAGAAGCTTATGTCACACATCACCAACTCTTCTAACCACTTGAAGACAAAGCCCTTTCTGACACTCATTGTTTACATGAAAAAGTTATTTTTTTTTGCAAAAAAATTACTTTGAACCCCCAAACATTATATATTTTTTTAAAGCAAATGCCCTACAGATTAAAATGGTGGGTGTTTCATTTTTTTTTTTCACACAGTATTTGCGCAGCGATTTTTCAAACGCATTTTTTGGGGAAAAAACACACTTTTTTAAATTTTAATGCACTAAAACACACTATATTGCCCAAATGTTTGATGAAATAAAAAAGATGATCTTAGGCCGAGTACATGGATACCAAACATGACATGCTTTAAAATTGCGCACAAACGTGCAGTGGCAACAAAATAAATGCATTTTTAAAAGCCTTTAAAAGCCTTTACAGGTTACCACTTTAGATTTACAGAGGAGGTCTACTGCAAAAATTACTGCCCTCGATCTGACCTTCGCGGCGATACCTCACATGCATGGTGCAATTGCTGTTTACGTTTGACGACAGACCGCCGTTTGCGTTCGCCTTAGCGCGAGAGCAGGGGGCGACAGGGGTGCTTTTTTTTTTTTCTTTATTTTTTTTTGCTTTTTTATCTTATTTTTAAACTGTTCCTTTCATTTTTTTTTTTTTTAATCATTTTTATTGTTATCTCGGGGAATGCAAATATCCCCTATGATAGCAATAGGTAGTGACAGGTACTCTTTTTTGAAAAAATTGAGGTCTATTAGACCCTAGATCTCTCCTCTGCCCTCAAAGCATCTGATGACACCAAGATCGGTGTGATAAAATGCTTCCCCAATTTCCCAATGGCGCTATTTACATCCGGCGAAATCTAAGTCATAAAATGATCGTAGCTTCTGGTTTCTTAGGCCATAGAGATGTTTGGAGCCACTCTGGTCTCTGATCAGCTCTATGGTCAGCTGGCTGAATCACCGGCTGCATTCTCAGGTTCCCTGTTGAGACAGGAGAGCCAGAGAAAAACACGGAAGACGGTGGGGGGGGGGGGGGCCATTCCCTCCCACGGCTTGTAAAAGCAGTCTAGAGGCTAATTAGCCACTAGGATTGCTTTTACATGAAAGCCGACCGCTGGCTGAAAAGAATGATACCAAGATGATACCTAAACCTGCAGGCATCATTCTGGTATAACCATTCAAAGTCGTGAATGGCGTACCTGAAGACAAAAAAATGGTTAACAATGGTTAACAATAAAGCACAGTAAACAGTAAAGTATAAATAATTACATACCTGAAAAACAAACATGATAAAACATAATAACAATAACAATAAAACATTGCAGAATAGAATACAGTAAAAAAAGAGCAGAACAATAGAGAGAGAGAATAGAGAGAGAGAACAATAAAACGACAACTATTTTTTTTTATTTTATATATATATATATTTTTTTACACTTTTTTTGTAACTAACTTTTATAACTGTAACCGGTTCCAGGTTCGGGTCTCTCAAAATGCGATGGCATCTTGGGAGACCCTGTGAAAGTGTGCCTAGTCTGTGCAATGCTGTACCCTACGCTAATAACTAGTGCATGGTAGCGTTCAAAACATTCACCAATGCAAAGACCAGGATTGTCAGGACAGGAGGGACAATAATAGCGGGTGTCACGCCTATATCCGCGCTTGCTGCAGACACGACATCTTTTTGGGGGGGTTCGTTGGGTAGGGGTACTCGGGAGGACATAAAAATGCCTCTCATGCAGCCGACTGCATTTGGTTGGGGATGTGAATGGGGGAAGTACGGGCGCTGCAGAAGCGGTGTGTTCCCAATTAGGATTGGCGAATGCAGCAGGAAGGGCACTATGGGCATGACGGGCCTGTGTTTGTCTTTTTGGTGGCAGCGGGACACTACTTGTGCTTGCCACCTCACCAGCTTGAACTGCACTTATGGGACTCGCCACGTCACCAAGTGTTACTGCAGCGCTGGTTTGACTACGACCGGGGTGTACTAGGCCGCTGGTGCTTGCCAGTTCAATAAAAAGCTTCCAAAAAAACTGTTAGCGATCGCAGGGATCAGGCCTGACTCTGCAAACGCTGCAGTTATGCGTTTAGTGTTTTGTAAGTGACAGTGATCGATCGATACTGCACTTGGGTGGGCTGGGCTGGGCCGGGCGGAGGGGCAAAACGCAGGTGCTAGCAGGTATCTGGGCTGATCCCGCTAACACTGCGTTTTTGGGAACCCTAAACTGCTGGGGACGCTAGTATAGATCTGATCGGATCAGATATTGATCCGTTCAGATACTATACCACTAAAGGAGGCGTATGCTGCGTGCGTGGGTGTTAGCGTTACTGGCGCTAACCTGACGCTGCCTGGGGCCGGTGCTTGCTAGTTCACCAAAATGCTACCAAAAAAACTGTTAGTGATCGCAGGGATCAGGCCTGACTCTGCGAACGCTGCAGTTATGCGTTTAGTGCCTTGTAAGTGACAGTGATCGATCGATACTGCACTTGGGTGGACTGGGCTGGGCTGGGCCGGGCGGAGGGGCACAACGCAGGTGCTAGCAGGTATCTGGGCTGATCCCGCTAACACTGCGTTTTTGGGAACCCTAAACTGCTGGGGACGCTAGTATAGATCTGATCGGACCAGATATTGATCCGTTCAGATACTATACCACTAAGGGAGGTGTATGGTACGTGCGTGAGTGTCAGTGGTACTGGCGCTAATCTGGCGCAGCCTGGGGCTGGTGCTTGCCAGCTCACCAAAATGCTACCAAAAAAACTGTTAGCGATCGCAGGGATCAGGCCTGACTCTGCGAACGCTGCAGTTATGCGTTTAGTGTTTTGTAAGTGACAGTGATCGATCGATACTGCACTTGGGTGGGCCGGGCGGAGGGACAAAACGCAGGTGCTAGCAGGTATCTGGGCTGATCCCACTAACACTGCGTTTTTGGGAACCCTAAACTGCTGGGGATGCTAGTATAGATCTGATCAGATCAGATATTGATCCGTTCAGATACTATACCACTAAGGGAGGCGTATGCTGCGTGCGTGGGTGTTAGCGGTACTGGCGCTAATCTGACGCTGCCTGGGGCGACGCATATCACCGCCGGGCGACCGGGGGGCTAAACCTTTATTCGGTAATAAACGGCGGGTGCCCTGACACTATAAAAAATAAACGAACTAACCAGCGTCACCCGTAACAGTTATACGGTGATCAGTGGTGAAAGGGTTAACTAGGGGGCAATCAAGAGGTTAAAACATTTATTAGGTAGTATATGGGGGTCCCTGTCGCTATAAAACGCTGACGGCGAACCTAAATATTTACCTCACTAACTAGCGTCACCAGCGACACTAATACAGCGATCAGAAAAATGATCGCTTAGTGACACTGGTGACAGGGGGTGATCAAGGGGTTAAAACTTTATTAGGGGGGGTTAGGGGGGTATCCTAGACCTAAAGGGGGGTAACAGTAACTGTCCCAACACTGTAACTGTCACAAACTGACACCAATACAGTAATCAGAAAAAAAAACAAAAAAAAACAAAAAAACTGCTGGTGTCAGTTTGTGACAGGGGGGGGGGTGATTGGGGGGGCGATCGGGGGGGGGATCGGGGTGTTTTGTGTGCCTGGCATGTTCTACTGTGTGTGTGTGTGTTGTGCACTCACTCACTTGTCTTCTCTCCTCGGGCCGGAACGGAAATTACCGAGCCGAGGAGAGATGACATCATTTCCTTTGCTGCTGTTTAGCATACAGCAGCAAAGGAATGTTCTCATTGGCCGGCGGCGATCGCGAGGGGGGGGCCACGAACGGATGGCCTCCCCCTCATCTCCGATCGCCGTGGGAGAAAAGACGACCGCCTCGGGCACCGGGGGGGGGGTCCGATAGGACCCCCCACCCGCGGAAGGCAAATCACGTACATGTACGTGATTTTGCCTGTCCGTGCCACCTTGCCGACGTAAATCGGCGTGAGGCGGTCGTCAAGTGGTTAAGCAGGCTCTGGTTGCTCGCTGCTACTAGGCCTGAGGCCTAGTAGTTTAAAAGCATTCTCTTGGATGGTGGACTACTGTTCCCAGCCAGCCCAGCTTGCAAATCCTGTGCCATCAGGCCACATCGATTTGACACATCAACCCACAGTCTCTCCTCTGATCCAGGACTCCTCATCATTCACGTTGTAAATGATGAAGACTTTGCTAATGACCGTGTAGAAGCAAAGTTTCCTCACAGACTTCCTGGGACATCCAGCCCTCCACTGTGGTAACACTCACCGACCTTTCACTGCCCTGAGTCCTGGATGGAGAGCTTGACCAGACCATACGTTCTGACAGCTTCACCTGTCCCTCTGCTCCAGGAGTTCTTTATCAGCCACTGTGTGATGATAAAGACATTGCCAATGAACGTGTAGAGGCAAAGTTCCTTCACAGCTCTCCCTGGGCCTCCTCCTGCGATCAGTACACCCCCCCCCCCCCCAGATGGGGGTGCCCTCCAGCTGCTGCCTAGTATTCCATCGTTCACTTCACTCAGCCAACATCTCCCCCCACCAGTGGCATGTTACCTCAGCTTATATAGGAGACCTGCCCCCTGCCAATGCCAGTTGGGGATTGGTCAGGGTTCCAACATGAGCTGCCTGCCACTCCAATTCTAGGCCCAGCCCCTCTCCCAGAATATTCTCCCTGGAAGCAGGGGAGGTGCCCCAGAACTGGAGCACAGGTGGTAACACCCACTTCTACTCTGACCACTCCCAGCCTTCAGATCAAAACAGACAGGCCTAGTTTGCCTGTGCTGACAGTTCCTAGTAAAACCTATTACTAGCACCCACCTATTGGTAGAGGGTGCTACACATACATACACATACTAGGGCAAACTTAAGTCGGCCATAGATGGATCTAATCTCGGCTGGTTCAGCAGAGGCTGCCCGAAATTAGATCCATCTTTTTGCAGGTTGGCTGTACTGAAGTCGATCCATCAATCAACTTCAGTACAACCAGCCTGTTTGATTTTTTTTGCATGCAATCACTGCCAGCAGCTATAGCCCCTTCTACTCTAAGTTCATGGTTGTTTAAGTGGACATGAGTTTATAGCAGAAGGGAATGCAGCCAAGGTAATGCCGCGTACACACAAGCGGACTTTACGGCAGACTTTGCCCGGCAGACGGGATTTCGTCGGACAATTCGATCGTCTGTGGGCTCCAGCGGACTTTGTTTTCTCAAAAGTTGGACGGACTTTGATTTGAAACATGTTTCAAATCTATCCGACGGACTCGAGTCCGGTCAAAGTCCGCTCGTCTGTATGCTAGTTCGACGGACAAAAAGCCACGCTAGGGCAGCTATTGGCTACTGGCTATGAACTTCCTTATTTTAGTCCGGTCGTACATCATCACGTACGAATTCGACGGACTTTTGGTTGATTGTGTGTAGGCAAGTCCGTTCATTCGGAAAGTCTGTCGTAAAGTCCGTCGCAAAGTCTGCCGTAAAGTCCGACCGTGTGTACGTGGCATAAGGCTTGTTGAGCTGTCCAACTGCAAGCAGTTCTGTTTAGCCATAAGCCTAATGCCGATGGCAGTGAAAGAGCTAAAAAAAAAAACAGAAACATATCAGAAGCCCAGACTCGCTCAAGGCAGTTTAAAGCTTCCGGTATTTGTCTGTACCAAGTTCAACAAAGGAAAAAAATGCCAATCGCTCCGATCAGAGTTGCAAAGTTTCCCTTTGCCATGAAAAGCACTAATTACTTAGGAAGAGTTCCCAATGTTTTGCAAAATCTTCCAGTGAATAGACCAAGCTAAAACAGTCAATAGAACCGCGCTAAAAAATCTATAGTGAATAAATTCCCATCAACCAAATATCTCAAATATAGTGTTATAAACAAAACAACATAATTGTATTATGAACACAAATATCAACACGACATAATTGTGATTGATTAAATAATTTATAAAAATTGTGATTATGGACAGATAAATTATAAGGAGTGATAAAAAAGAGTAAGTCCGTAATTGATAGTGACTCTAAGTGCCGGTTCACATAGGGGCGACTTGTCAGGCGACCTAGTCGCCTGACAAGTCGCCTCCCGTTCTGTGCTACGGAACCGTTCTAATAGGAGCGACGCAAGTCGCTCCGACTTAGAAAAAGGTTCCTGTACTACTTTGGGGGCGACTTGGGGCGACTTACATAGACTTCTGTACAGAAGTCGTTTTGCAAGTCGCCTCGGAAGTCGTTTGCAGGTCGCCTCGCTGAGGCGACCTGCAAGTCGTGCCGCCCCTGTGTGAACCGGCACTAAGGTAAAAACAGTCCTTATTGCAAATAATTCCACCTGGAGTGATTGAAAGTATAATGGACAAAAAACACCTCGTGAGGAGGATCCACCACCTATAAAGATGTATGCTTACCAAAGGTAAGCTTTAATAAAGCTTATGTCTGAAATCCACTCTGCGGGGACACCACCATCGGTCACAGCATGAAGGAAGGATCGTCCAGAACTCTCCAATATGAGGGTCTGGCAACATTGCACAGAGACATGATGGAGGAGAAAAGCCCAAGACCAATAGACCAAGCTAGAGGGAAGGAGCATAGCATGGCACAAACACTGCTGCTCTCTGTTGGACCTCGTTGCTCTAGTGTTTACTGGACAGGTAGATAGTTCCATTCAAGGGAAGATATCTGTGACCCCCCACTATATTATTCCTTTCTGTAGATTTAGGTGAATTTGCATCTTAATGGGATCTTTCGGAATTGACTGAGTCAGTAGCCTGGACCCCAGAAGCTTGCGAAAGATATATACCAAGCAAGAGACGTATCTGGTTTCCAGCAAGGCTGGTCAATCACCATGGCAAGGCTTACAATAAATATTTGAGCGGACAGGAGTGTGAAGTGCCAACAAATGCACTCGTTAATGCAGATTACAAGTGACAGCAGAGTGTCCTGCTTCTTCTTGAGAATGCTCTACAAGACCACAGCTGTCATTGAAGCGATACTTGGATTACCGAGGAGCGTCTTTGGACTGTAAGGGATACGAAGAAGAGGTCAATAAACCAAGCCACTGAAATTGTCAGAGGATACCCTGGGAGAGGAGCAGGAATGGACACCAAACTGGACAAGCAGCCCCTCGAAATTCTCTTCGCCTTCCTGAAGGTTTATCTCTTGCATTGTGATGCATTAGGGAGTGCTATCTAGCAGAAGAGCTCTTTTATATGCATTGTCAGTTTTGGACCTTTTTATGTTGAAATTTGAAGTCCATAAACAACCTTCTTGTTTAAATTTCACAGTTTGGCTTTGTTCCTAAGCATAATTTCAGCTGTGATAGCAGTGTTGTTTAATTGGAAAGTAAAGGTGATCCTGTGTATCATTTGCTGCCTTTGACTTTAGTATCATTTAATTGGGATTATCACATCTTTGCAGTTGCTACTGGGGCGGGTTAGTCCTGTAAGTTGCATGGATGTTTCAAATAGGATGGCATAGGTTCTAAAATTTTCTCACAGGCATGGATTATTTGGAAGCTATGCAAATAATTCAGCTAACCAGTTTTGGGGTTTTTATGTTCTTGCTCTGGCTTTTATCCCTACCATTTAAAGCAGTACTAAACCCCTTTGATTTAAGGCCGGGTTCACACTAGTGCGAATTGGATGTGGTATCCCCACATTCAATTCGCAATAGCAGGAGAATGTGACCGGCTCTCTATGGAGCCGGTTCACATATCTCCGATGCGGCTCCGGTGCAAATTTGCACTGGAGCCCTGTGCGTCTTTTGGTTTGTTTTAGGTCTGAATTCAGCCCAAAATTCGTGCTGAAATCAGGCCTGAAACTGTGAACCAGGACCCACAGGTCCCCTGCTGTGAGCCTCATCGGCATGCAGTGTGAACAGTTTAAAAAAATAGTTACATTCCCGGAAGTTGCCATAACTGTCACTTTGGTTGTGCTCTCAACCACACTGTCAAACCATCAAATGACTGTGGAGCACCATGGCAGTTGCAGAACAAACAGAAGCAGCTTCCTTGGCTGTACAGAATAGGAGGGTTTAGTTCTGTTTTAATGTATAGCTCCTATTTTTTCTTATATATTTTTTTTCCAACTCCATTTTTTTTGCAGTATCTAATTACCCTCTCTATGTACCGGGTTCATTCTTGGTCCAGTGCTGCCACTACTTTTGAACCCAGCCAGCTTGTTGTTTACACACCCCTTAGGGTCATCATGCAGGCTGTGCTCACAGTACTCCTGAGCTAAGCAGTGCTCACATGTCAATTACATGATTGTCACTCAGCCCAAGTAAAATGCCCGCTGCCGCTGGAGGAAGCTGCAATGACATCACTGGGCTGGCTAGAAGACTGTAGGAAAAAGGTATGTATCGTTTTTCTTTCCTTTTTTTTAACCACTTGCCGACCAGCTGTCATTATACTGCGGCAGGTCAGCTCGTTACCACGAATCGCCGTATCGGTACGTTGGCTCCTTTAAGAGCTATAGCAGGCACGTGCTGGCCCACTACATGGTGGGGGAGCCAATGCTCGTGGCCGGCGGCCGCGATGTTCACCGGCCACCTGAGATCGCTCCACAGAGAGCCAGACAGGGATCTGTCAATGTAAACAAACAGATCCCCGTTCTGACAGGGGAGTAGTAGAGAGAGATCTGCTGTTCACACAGTGATCAAGAAGAGAGATCTCTCTCCTCCAGTCAGTCCCATCTCCCCACAGTTAGAAACATCTCCCAGGGAACACATTTAACCCCTTGATCCCCACTAGTGTTACTCCTTTCCCTGCCAGTGTCATTTATACAGTAATCAGTGCAATTTTTTTAGCACTGATCGCTGTATAAATGTCACTGGTCCCAAAAAAGTGTCAAAAATGTCCGATCTGTCCGCCGCAATGTCGCATTCCTGCTAAAAATCGCAGATCGTCGCCATTACAAGTAAAAAAAAAAAAAAAAAATAATAAAAATGTTGTAAATCTATCCCCTGTTTTGTAGATGTTACAACTTTTGCACAAACCAATCAATATACGCCTATTGCAATTTTTTTCTTACCAAAAATATGTAGAAAAATATATATATATATGGCCTAAACTGATGAAGAAATTAGCTTTTACATTTTTAATATTTTTGGATATGTATTATAGCAAAAAGTATTGATTTTTTTATTTTTTTTTCAAAATTGTCGCTCTTTTTTTGTTTATAGCGCAAAAAAAAAAAAAAAACACCACCAAAAGAAAGCTCTGTTTGTGGGGAAAAAAGGACGTCAGTTTTGTTTGTGTACAACGTCACACGACTGCGCAATTGTCAGTTAAAGCGACGCAGTGCCGTATCGCAAAAAAATGGCCTGGTCATTAAAGGGGGGGGGGGGGGGGGGATCTTCTGGTCCTTAAGTGGTTAAATAAGAAAAATACTGGGCGTGGAGGATAATGCTGATAAATACTGTTGCTCCATCAGAACAGTAAATTGACAAAACTTTGTGACGGAGCAAGAATTCTGATATTTACAACTACTTGACATTTCTTCTCTTGGTAGAATAAAAAAAGCCCATACGACAACAGCAACCTTCATACGTTTAAGCACAGGGAGAGGCCTGATACTAATATTTCTATATAGCAAAAACTGTCAATGAAGCAAATTGAAAGGCAGATGTGCTGAAGAGAATGAAAGAAAAACAAGCTGTAAGCTCCCTGTATCCCTTTACATGTGCATGTAGGCCAAATGTGAGCCAGGTTAGGAGCAATGCACCTCCTACGCTCGAACGGTTTACAGATCACACAGCGCTGTATAACTAATGGACTGGGTTCTGTATGTTCAGCCACTTGAATGGCTGGGCCGCAATGACATCACTCCCATACATGCACACAGGAGTCAAATCATTACGGCATAGAGGAGTGCCGTAAATCTACGCTGAAGTGTGAATTACAGCTGACAAGAAGGAAGAAGCATTTATGACACAAGAGAGACCAACAGGGTCTTTTTACTCATAAAAACCCTGCCTGCCTCACAGTTTTTATTTTTTTTTTAATTTAATTTAGCTTTATTATACCATTGGAAAGCATTTTATTATATTTGTGTGATAATTACAAAATAAATGCTTTGCTGATCCTGCCAATAATCTTGTGAGAAAACAGCTTACTGTGCTCTTTGCCTCTGCTGACTGTTAGCTTTGTTCTCAGCATAGGTGTGCGCAGCTCATTGCATTAGGGTGTGCACCGCAAAGCTCAAATACACATGAACATGTATATACACAGACACGCACGTGCTCAAAAATAAATATTAACACACGTTTTAAAATGTATTAGAACATGGACAGTGTCAGTAGAGCAGTGAATGGCCTCAGTATTTTTTTATAGTTGTATTTTATTTTTTTTATTATTTTTTACAATATTATTTTTGATTTATTTTTATTTTTTTACAGGTGTGGTAATAGCCCCATTACTAACACACACAGACACACACGTGCTAATAAATAAATATAAACAAACATTTTAAAATGTATTAAAACATGGACAGTGTCAGTAGAGCAGTGAATGGCGTCAGTATTTTTTTTTATAGTTTTATTTTATTTTTTTAAATTATTTTTTACAATATTATTTTTCAGGTTTTTTTTTACAGGTATGGTAGAAGCCCCATTGTTAACACACACATACACATACACACACACACACACACACACACAGACGCACACGTGCTGATAAATAAATATAAACGAACATTTCAAAATGTATTAAAACATGGACAGTGTCAGAGCAGTAAATGGCATCAATATTTTTTTATTATGATAATGGTTTGTAGCAAGAGATATACAAATAAACCGCCCCTGAATCTCTCTTACTCCACTGCGCCAAAGAAAAGTGCAAAGCTATATAAAAGATGTGTAAATGGATACAAAATATGTGTACATACACAGTGTACAGTGAAAAAAGCTGCCACTTAAATAAATACGTAAACTGATCAGAATCCCAAAACTATACCTCTCACACGTGTACAGATAGAGATAGCGGCGCTAATATAAATTGTGTAAAATAATGGGTCAGAGCAGCATAATGAGGAGTGGGGAATACCGCGCCAATCAGAAACATAAAATAGCAGCCAACACTCCAATACGACCAAATTGTGCAAATTACATAAACATAAATAGTGTAGCGCTAAATATAAACGACTGTGCAAAAAATTCGTGTACGAAGAAAAAGAAAAAAAGAAATAATTTTTCCACAGTGAAGTGAAAGATAATCCTATCTTATCTCCAGGTTACATATTTATGAAAAATATCAAAATGTGTGGTGTACCAACATATAAGAAAACGTTCATATATTAATGAAGATAAAAAATTTTTTTTTTTTTTTTAAAATGAAAAAACACAAAAATAACGTGATAAACTTAAAGTGTCCACCTTCTAAAGAAATATAAATTCAATCTTAGGGGATATGAAAATGTCCCAAATTTCAGAGATGTGGCCGCAAAGTAGATCTGAAAATATTCTATTCCCAATGATCTATCATGCAAACAAGGCGGATTCCATGCAATGCAAATATTCCATAAATGTGTCCTCCATAATGATATGATCAACACAAAAGATAAGGTACTCTTACCAACTTTGGTGGACTCACGGGCCGTTGGCGGTGAGTCAAAAAGGCTTACACTGTCTCAGAATGAAGGACAGTATGGAAGCAGGTTATGTGCTGGTGAACTTCCTCCTCCAAATGGAATGCCCGGATCCTGTCCAGATGGTCTGCACGATCTCAGTTTAAGTCAGGAGTGGTAACCATGTATAAAGAAAGAAAAAAGGAGCCTCCACATGGTGTAAATCCAACAATTCAATTGGCATTTATTCGATCAATCACGACCATTAACAGTCCATAGAAAATATATAATAAAAATATAGAATCGATTCCAGTATTAAAAGACAAGCGTGGTATGGGTGGCTGGATACAGCAAGGAGACCCGACGCGTTTCGTCTGAAGAGACCCCAGCAGAAGTCTCTTCAGACGAAACGCGTCGGGTCTCCTTGCTGTATCCAGCCACCCATACCACGCTTGTCTTTTAATACTGGAATCGATTCTATATTTTTATTATATATTTTCTATGGACTGTTAATGGTCGTGATTGATCGAATAAATGCCAATTGAATTGTTGGATTTACACCATGTGGAGGCTCCTTTTTTCTTTCTTTATACATGGTTACCACTCCTGACTTAAACTGAGATCGTGCAGACCATCTGGACAGGATCCAGGCATTCCATTTGGAGGAGGAAGTTCACCAGCACATAACCTGCTTCCATACTGTCCTTCATTCTGAGACAGTGTAAGCCTTTTTGACTCACCGCCAACGGCCCGTGAGTCCACCAAAGTTGGTAAGAGTACCTTATCTTTTGTGTTGATCATATCATTATGGAGGACACATTTATGGAATATTTGCATTGCATGGAATCCGCCTTGTTTGCATGATAGATCATTGGGAATAGAATATTTTCAGATCTACTTTGCGGCCACATCTCTGAAATTTGGGACATTTTCATATCCCCTAAGATTGAATTTATATTTCTTTAGAAGGTGGACACTTTAAGTTTATCACGTTATTTTTGTGTTTTTTCATTTAAAAAAAAAAAAAAAAAAAAAAATTTTTTATCTTCATTAATATATGAACGTTTTCTTATATGTTGGTACACCACACATTTTGATATTTTTCATAAATATGTAACCTGGAGATAAGATAGGATTATCTTTCACTTCACTGTGGAAAAATTATTTCTTTTTTTCTTTTTCTTCGTACACGAATTTTTTGCACAGTCGTTTATATTCAGAGCAGCATAATGCCTATGACCCTCTACTTATACATAAAAATAATAATAGTGTCATGAAAAATATTATTTTTATCATGAAAAGAAATTTCTTTAACACCCAAGTGAAAAGTGTCACTATAAATAATAAATTACAAGAAATGAATGAATAAGTTCAACAGTTGTTTTTCAATCTTCTTGTGTGAAAAATCTTCTACTCTTCCACCACACCACCATGATAGTGACACCACTCCCTCTGAAGAGTGCACTCACCAGATTGTATAGCCTCCCACTCTCATGTTCGGCAAAACAGCAATTGAACCACACCTGGGTTGCATGTGATGAACCGTGAATCCAATCAAGCCAGCTCCATATGTGAAAAAATGAATAAAGTGCTCCACATAGCGTGATACCATTTTGACAGATTTATTAAAATCACTTCAAACACACTTCAATGGTTACACTCACTTTTAAACTGAAACATAAAAGCCTTTAAAAAAAATCCACAGCAAGCAAGAGGATCAGTGATCCAACGGTGCACCGCGGTCACAGCGGACCTGAAGTGTAAACTGGTGTATCTCTCACCCAACCTTCTAAGGCCCAGCCATCCGATCGGTGTAGTCCTCCTCAGACAGCGGCATCTAATGTCAGTGCGATGGAATGCCGTGTAACCATGCCCAAGACATGTTTCGTCGAAAAGACTTCTTCAAATGGGATTGGCTACACGGATGGTTCATCAATCCTTATATACTATTTTTTTATTATTTTTTACAATATTATTTTTCTTTTTTTTTTTTTTTTTTTTTTTTACAGGTGTGGTAGAAGCCCCATTACTAATATCCCCCCACAGAGAGATGAACGAAGGTGATCACTCCCCCACGCCCGCGGGAGACAAATAGACACGAAGCTTACCCTTTTTTGAAGCCTATTAGAGCCTCTGGCTCTAATTACATGCTTAAAAAAAAAAATCAACCCTTCCATTGGAATCCATGCATCCGGCGCCCTGCATCTAAATTAGGGGGCCGGACGCATGGATGGGGAGGCGGCGCCCCTTATGGAGCGCCCACCACTTCTAAAGACAGAGATTCCCCAGTCTCTTTCTCTGCAGCCTCAGCTGCACTGGACAGTGAATGAATGGGAAGTGCTCTGTGCTGAGCGGCCTCCGGTTCATTCTCAAACTGCAGCATAGTAAACTCAGTTTACTATGCTGTAGTTATGAGGGCACACAGGAGCGATCGGTACCAATCACTAACTGTGTTCATTTAGAAAGCATATTGACGTATTTACTGGCCTCTTCCCTCACTGTGGAACATCTCTGTGTGCCCACAGCAGCATCTGGTGGGAGAGAGGAAGGAAGCCGACAGTGCTCTGTGTGTGTGCGCGGGGGGTGCAGGGCAACAGGGGGAATCTGTGCCATTCGGAGTGATTCAGGTGTGCCCGGGTACATCCGGAACACCCTGTGCGTACGTCTAGGGTTCTCAGCTATCCCTGTAGACTACAGAACACCTCCCGCATTGTTATTAAGGGAGTGGGGTAAGTGTTCTGTAGTCCTGTCCAAGGATGACAACATTTGTCCTCCATAGAAGCAATATAATGAGTTATCATTCTAGAACTGGAAGTGTCAATGGCAGGAACATGTGATGAAAATAAAGAATATCAATGCAGCCACCACATCTAAGGACTGGTAAGCTGTTGGTTGCATCTACATTATGTGTTATCTCTTTTATTAGTGTAGTTTAGTGTCAAATCATTCAATCTCCAGACAATTGAATTTAGATTTTGGGTGCAGTCGGCCATTTCACAGACAAATGTAGCACAGGCACCAAGACAGGAGCCAGCTGTGATGTTTTAGGCAGGGTGGCTACATGACTCCTAGATTATAACCATCTGTTTACATACAGTAGCTCACAAAAGTGAGTACACCCCTCACATTTTTGTTAATATTTCATTCTATCTTTTCATGTGACAACACTGAAGAAATGACACTTTGCTACAATGTAAAGTAGTGAGTGTACAACTTGTATAACAGTGTAAATTTGCTGTCCCCTCAAAATAACTCAACACACAGCCATTAATGTCTAAACTGCTGGCACAAAAAGTGAGTACACCCCTAAATGAAAAAAATATTTTGTGTAGCCACCATTATTTTCCAGCACTGCCTTAACCCTCTTGGGCATGGAGCTCACCAGAGCTTCACAGCTTGCCACCTCTTCCACTCCTCCATGACCACATCACAGAGCTGGTGGATGTTGGAGACTTTGCACTCATCCACCTTCTGTTTGAGGATGCCCCACAGATGCTCATTAGGATTTAGGTCTGGGTGACATGCTTGGCCAGTCCATCACCTTTACCCTCAGCTTCTTTAGCAAAGCAGTAGTTGTCTTGGAGGTGTGTTTGGAGTCGTTATCATGTTGGAATACTGCCCTTGCGGCCCAGTCTCCGAAGGGAGGGGGATCATGCTCGGTTTCAGTATGTCACAGTACATTTCATTTTACAAAAATGTAAGGGGTGTAATCACTTTTGTGAGATACCGTACCTGTTAATCCATCTGTCTGTTCGTATGTTGGGCTATGAGAACATTTTTCGCTCTGTAGACTGTATGTATGTAGCCTGGATGGTATATTGTTGCCCTTATGTTGCCAGGCTGGCACAGCAATCCCATCTTCCACTTCACTTGCAGTATTATCAGCCAAAGGGTGGAGTACATTATAGTAACGACAGGGAATTTTCCAAACTGCCAAGGGAACACAATTCTGGAAGAAAAGGTTATAAAAATGTCTTTAATGAGTCATTTCTGGTTAACTGCATGTAGCTTATGATTCCTGGACTGTGTTCAGAACCCTGTTGCCCGTAGAGGAAGTCACAGACAACAAGCTTTCTTTTCCTTTATCGGACTTGCACATTGATTTCATGTTTTGATTAGTAATATGCTTCGTAACACACAGATCAGTGTTTGAACCCTTTGGGTAACAAATTCCAAAAGTCACCACGAGAAAGGAGCTACCGCCTGCCTAAATACATATTTATTACTTGTCAGGGAGAGCTTACTGTCTGAGATTTTCATGCCTGCGGCAAAGGAAGGAGTGATTTGCTAAATCACAAGCTTAACGACCTGTAATTGGCTAATCGTTGGGTCTTACTTCCTCTCTCCACTGCGGAGATTCTTCTACAGAAGATTGTATGTTTGTGAATATCTGTCAGGCAAAAAAGCTTTCTGAGTCACACTTATTTCTTCGGTCCTTGTGAATAAGTAAACTTTCAACTAGTGAAAAATGAGTGTTCTATATAAATACATGAAATAAAAGTGAAAAACGTTTCCAAAATGCTCACATACAATATAAGACTGAAATTCCTTTAAAGTGTAACATATGACTGAAAAGTCCTCTGAAGTTCCACAAAAACCCAAACCTCCTCTGAAGTGAATCCGATGATCACCACGTGTGCTGTGAGACACCGCTCCTCTTTAGATATACACTCCCCGAATCAAATTGCCTCTCATCTACATGATTGGCATATTATTTTATTATTTAAGGTACTTATATAGCGCCGTCAATTTACGCAGCGCTTTACATATACATTGTACATTCGCATCAGTCCCTACCCTCAAGGAGCTTACAATCTAAGGTCCCTAACTCACATTCATATACTAGGGCCAATTTAGACAGAAGCCAATTAACCTACCAGCATGTCTTTGGAGTGTGGGAGGAAACCGGAGTACCCGGAGGAAACCGACGCAGGCACAGGGAGAACATGCAAACTCCAGGCAGGTAGTGGCCTGGTTGGGATTCGAACCAGCGACCCTTTTTACTGCTAGGCGTGAATGCTACCCACTACACCACTGTATAACGCTCAATATCACTCCACAGGAAATATCGATATCGATGCATCATTTCTCCAGAGTTTTGGTAAAACTCATACCACATGTAGGGAAAGAAAGCAGCCCCCAATAGCGAAGTATGCTAAAAACACAGTCTTTATTATATTATTGTAAGCTTGTATTAAAATATAACTCACAATGCAACTAAGTGTAACGCTCATTTCACATTAAGCAACTTCAACCATGTAAGGTGAAGATCATTCCACCTCCGCTCACCCTGCCTGGACCTCTCCGTCACATCAACATGTCACTCCCGGTTCCGGGATAAAGGTCGCCTCCATTTGCCGCATAGCCATGCCCTGATCCGTTTCGTCCTACGACTTCGTCATGGGGGTTGCCAAAGGGGGACAAACCCAGGGGCTCTGTGGATACTAGTTTAGGTTAGCTGATGGTACCCTGCAGTGTCTTTTTGTGTGTTATGTTTTTCTATTATGGTCATGACTGTTTACCTGGAAGTATACAAACTTGCCAGATGCAGAATAGCATACAGTGCATGTGTTGCTGCACCAAATTCAGCAGCTTGCAGATGACAAAGAATGTAGTGTCCAATGTGACTAGATGCTGCAAGTCATTACCAAACAAGACAGCACAACCTGATCATGGCTCAGTCCCCAGTCATGTATCTGTATCAGGGAGTTCTTGACCGGCCAGAGGAACGCCTGCTGATGTCCCCATTGTTTTCCCTACTTTCCTCTCTCCATGTATATCTTAATGCCCTGGTACCCAACCTGTGGCCCAAGGGCCGTGTGCAGCCATTTGGTACTTGTTGTGCGGCCCTTGGACCCAGCAGTCATTTATTTGTAAAGGAGTGATTGTAGTGATCTTGACTAGTTTCATGTTATGCCGCGTACACACGGTCGGACTTTTCGTCTACAAAAGTCCGACAGCCTGTCCGACAGACTTCCTGCGGACTTTCGGCGGACTTGCAGCAGACTTTCTAACGAACGGACTTGCCTACACACGACCACACAAAAGTCCGACGGATTCGTACGTGATGACGTACACCGGACTAAAATAAGGAAGTTCATAGCCAGTAGCCAATAGCTGCCCTAGCATGGGTTTTTGTCCGTCGGACTAGCACACAGACGAGCGGATTTCGGGGTCCGTCGTAGGTACGACGTAAAGATTTGAAGCATGTTTCAAATCTAAAGTCCGTCGGATTTGAGGCTGAAAAAGTCTGCTGAAAGTCTGGAGAAGCCCACACACGATCGGATTACCAGCCAGCTTTAGTCCGTCGGTGTCCGTTGGACTTTTGTAGACGAAAAGTCCGACCGTGTGTACGCGGCATAACACATACCCAGTCTCCCGCTGTCTTCAGTAGCATGTCTACAGTGGGCAAACAAGTCTTGCATGTCAAATCTCAGATCATCATCTCCGTAAATATGTCTGCAGGCACTCACATAATGAGCAGCCCTTGAGTGATGCCAGTGGCCATAGTTGAGGTTCTCCATACCTCGTAAAGCTGACCAATTGGCTTAAAACAAAAATGCTTTCACCCCCCTTAGGATTTTGTTTTCTGGTTACAGAACTATGTCCCAATGATGTCGTTGGATGTCCAGATATAGCCCTTCAATCTCATGACGGTTAGGAGGAAAGATCTGTCCAGTGCTCTACTTCACATCCCAGGGATGTAGAGCGCTCCTCACAGGACTACAGTAGGCTGCTCTATGTGGCTGTAAGTGTAGCAGTGCCAGAATCCTGCATCTCCTAGTTTTATAAGGAGTGGTAGCAAGACTGGTAACCCTGCTTATAAAGAACGAGCAGTGACGACCAGTCTTCATTCGTGAACAGCCACCATACAGTACAAAGCTTGTACAGTCAGACTGTATGGCCAGCCTAAAGTGGAACTAAACAAATCGATCTAAAGCGGAACTAAAGGCACACGTAACTTCCAATGGTTCGACACCCATGAGGTCTCTCCTCGGCATCTTTTTCCCGGGCACTTCCGCGTGCAAATCTCTGAATGTTTTGATTGGCCATTGGAGTGCAGTGTGCCAGACTGTTTACATTAAGTTGTGCTTTAACGGTTTCCCAAAATGATTACATTCAAGGCGTGCCGTGAATGATAACTGTTGCTTGTGCTCTCAACTAAACTGTCAATCCACTAAAGGGACGATGTCCTAACTGACCACATGTGCAACATTATGGCAACTGCAGACAAACGGAGGCTAAGATGGCAGCTTTCTTGGCTGTAAAGGATAGGAGGGGACTACTCCAGGTAAAAATATTACCGCTGGAATATCCTAGAAATGAAAGGCGTCAGCTCGTGTTTCTGCATAACTGTGACCAGCCAAACCTGAAATAGCTTGATGTAGTTTGGCCTTTAAAATTTTAAACTTGGCGACTTCATAGCATCTAAATCATTCCTTTCATTCCCATCGCTTAGAGAAAAATATGATCTACCAAACTCTGAGATATTTAGATATCTCCAAATCAAAAATTTCTATACACCATTCCTAAAGGGGGATACACCATTATCCCAATTATCCATTTTTGAATCAATCTGTACAAAAGATCCATTTGCTAAAGGTACAATTTCATCACTTTATAATCAATTATATGGAGTAGCAAATCTTAATAGACCCTCTTACGTTCAGAGGTGGGAGGAGGACCTGGGACGAACTTTAGAAGACACGGACTGGTCTAACATATGGCTCACATCTAAGTCATCTTCACCCAACATCTTAGCACTGGAGACAAATTATAAAGTCCTAACTCGCTGGTACCTTGTACCCGCTAGAGTGGCAAAATATTCACCTAATACCTCAGCTCTTTGTTTTCGAGGATGCCCAGAAATAGGCACATATTTACACATATGGTGGACGTGCCCAGTAATCCAAACCTTCTGGAAGGAAGTCTTCGTGATTGCATCTAAAATATTTAAAAAAATAATACAACCAGATCCATATTTAACTTTACTTAATCTAAAACCGGAATGGTTAACACTCTCTCAATTCAAACTTATGATCCAACTAATAACGGCTGCAAAACAAACAGTGGCCAAGGCATGGAAATCTCCTACATTGGTACTAGCAGAAACAATTCACAGAATGAATAATACAATGTCCCATGCTAAGATGGTAGCCATCGATCAAAATCAAATTCCAAAATTTGAAAAACTTTGGCATCCTTGGATAAAACAACAGTTCCTGTCAAACTTCAATGACTCTGTCCTGTTGCCATGGTAACAGATTAAATGACTTACAGAGACACCCATTCTAAGGCTTCAAAGAGAACTAAAAAGAATAATAAACTGACGAGCGGGACAACCTTGTGGACCATACCTCTACCTTTCAACCCTTTTTCTTCTTTCTCTTTCCTTTTCTCCACCTTACGATTAAAGCTCATTATCAGAATTTATTTGACCTATATACACTCTACTTGTAAACAATATGTATAGTAGGTATAAATCATTTAAATACCTACAAAAGTAACTAAGGAAATGATATATATCTTTAATTTAGGTTTACGTAAACCCAATGTTTAATATTTGAAATTTCATGATATTTACCTATATAAACCCTACTGTAAAACAATGAGCTTACTTTATAGATCCTTGTAAACTTACTTTATGTATCTTTATAACATTGTATACTCAATAAACTTCTTTTGACAAGGAAAATTTTAAACTTGGCTGTAGTAGAAAAATGAAAATCTGATCAGCTGCTGTTTAGAGCACCGACACCAAAGTACTCAATATATTTACAGAACATCAGCTGCTATTTACCCTTTTACATTTTGTTTTTGTAAACTCTGAAGGGAATTTGTAGTGTTTTTAATGGTTTTAGACATACTGTATATGTGAAAGAGAGCGGCTGAAAGTAACAAAACCATAAAGGCAGCAGCGGTCAACGTACTAGATATAAGAGGCCTCAAGTACAGCCCCTGAAAACACCAAAGGGCCACACAGAATATACATAAGGTCTCAGTCAGACTTACAATTGGAGGCGCATTTTTGCCGCCTGCCAACCACCACCCCATTAGGTTGCTTCCATAGCAGCAGATAAGGTTGTTTACATGCCGTAACCACGATGCTTCACAGCCACAGCAAAAATTACCCAATTTGTAGCGATTGGTGGACAGCACCTATTCCCTCTATAAGGCCCCATTCACACCTGAGCGTTTTGTAGCTTGAAGCCTCAAGCTACAAAATGCTGGAGGGGAAAAAAAACAATTATTCTCTATGGAGATGGTTCACATCTCCACTCCAAAACGCCTGAAGCTCAAACAAGTTCTGGAACTTCCTTTTTAGGCAGATTCAGGCGTTTTTCTGCTTTTTACACTGGTGACCTTTTTGACCTGTACAAAATTGCGGTAAAAATGTGTCAAAATCACGGTGAAATTGCGTGATTTTCTGCCTGAAAACGCTACGCTCAGGTGTGAATGGGGCCTAAGTTAATACGCGCTGATTGCCATATATCATATAGTAACACTCCAAAATATATATAAACATACTGCTATTAATAATCATTAACCAACTCTTGATATACTGCTAATACGATATACATCAAACACAGAAAATGTGAATTAAGCTCTCAATGTCCATATAAATGTATATTTTCTTCTTATCTTCCACCTCTGGTGATCCAATCAATATTGATAAAAGTTATGAATCTCACCACCGTTCACTTATTTTCTTACCTTTAACAGTGGACCTGTACAGTGTCAGGTCAAAACACACCTTTTCCACGCAGGGCTTGTTGTAGATCCCACTTGGATAAGGTTACACTTCAAATTTCTTCTCAAATTACCACTTAAGATACTTAAAGTGTTTGTTAACCCAAAAAAAAAAAAAAAAATCAGATCATGGTCCCTTAAAGCAGACTAAACTGCACAGTGCTTGTGCTGTGTAATCTGCCCCCTCTAAACTGTAAAAGAAAACCTTGCTGAACCTGCCATTTCCTGTATCCCCCTCTTTGTACTGACCACGAAAATCATGGCTGCTGAGCCCTGACCACCGTGGTCAGAGTGCGTCCCTCTGTCATACGTAGCTGTCCTCTCTGCTCTCCTCTCTCCCCCCTTACCCTCTCCTCCTTGCCTGTCAGCTCCCTCTCTCTGTCTCTGTCTCCCCTCCGCCCCCCCCCCACCGATATTATTAAAAATAAAAAACCTACAATGGTCACTGCCATCCCCTCTATTAGAGGATGGCATACCACACTATGTAAGTAATTTCTAAAGACGAGCATTGTAAATACCTATTTAGAGCTGTCTTCAGGCCGGTCACGTGACTCGCGGCCATTTTACAGCTCCGAGACAGGACTTCTGCAGGAGGCCACGTGATCTCCCCGGCTGATATCAGAGGGAGATCTTGGCCACCCCGCAGAAGCCATGTATCGGAGCCGTAAAGCAGCCGCGAGTCACATGACCGTCCTAAAGACAGCTCTAAATGGGTATTTACAACGCTTGTTTTTAAAAATGACTTACATAGTGTGGTATGCCAGCCTCTAATAGAGGGGCTGGCAGTAATATAACATTTAGACTTTACAAACACTTTAAAGTGATTGTAAAGCTTAGTTTTTAAAAAAAAAACAAACATGTTCTACTTACCTCCTCTGTGCAAGGGTTTTGCACAGGGCGGGACAATCCTCCTCTTCTGGGGTGTCCCATCAGCGCTTCTGGCTCCTCCTCTTCTCGAATGCCCAGACGGAGAGCCACTTTCGATGGGGGCACTCGTGTGGGCGCGCTCCCGAGTCCTGCTGCTGCGTCCCTTCACACAGACAGCAGGACTTGCTGCCCCGCCCCCCCATCTCCCACGTCACTGGATTTGATTGACAGCAGCAGCAGCCAGTGGCTCCTGCTTCTATCAATCTATCCAATGAGGACCCAAAACAGTGTCTGGAGCTGCTGTGCTCGTCCCCGTCGCTGGAAAGATCGGGCTCAGGTAAGAAAGGTTTTTCACCTTAATGCATAGAATGCATTGTAAGTAGAAGTGATCAGCGCAACTTCCTAAATCATGAATAGTGTTGATAATTAATCTATAATGTGCTAAAACCAGTTAAACACGTATGACTATGAAATCAGTGGTCAAATCCAAAATATCCAGAGGTGGTGAATCGATTCTTCTAAAAGAAATAAACAGATTCTTCTGAACACAATCTTCGTGACTTTGCAATAGCTTAATGCTCCCAGAGCTCTTACCTCAGTAAGAAGTATAATCAGCCTTATAGATCTCCTGTGGTGAAGCCGGGATTACAGCTCCGGGTCTCCAATTTCCAGGCGTGTTGAAGGTACTGATTCTTTATGTTGTTAGATCAGGCTCCATATGATGGTGCCAAACTTTCCCTTCGGGGCTCCCAATTACACGGTCATCTGTGCTTGAGTGTCTGTGTGTAGATCCCGGCCAATCTCTGTCCTAATGTCACTCCAGCTCCTCGGTCTAGCAGTACAGATCAGCTGATCCTTCCCCCACCCTGCAATACCTTGGAATGAGCCAGGAAGCACTAATGCATTAAGGTTAAAAACCATGAGGGTTTACAACCCCTTTAACACCACATCCAATTTTTATAGGTGCATGGCCCTTTAAGAGATCCTAATTCCTCCCGGAAGTGGACTCATAAAGCACAAGGGATCCCCACAGTCCAGCAAGCTTCTTAAATCAATTTTATTAAGAATATGTTGCACTTACATCAAAGCAAAGTATAAATGGCATAAGAGAAACAGCGGGGCTGCGGCTCCCACGTCACTTCCGGTTACGGCTATCAGTCATCCGACTCCGCTCAACGTGCATCGTCTCGGTCACGTGACTTCCACAGGGGAGGATTTAAATGCACATCTAAATCTACCCAAACTTCCAACTGTTCCTTATTTGAAGTGACTGTCCCTCACCAAATCCCTCTGTCCCTTTTTCCTTCTTAGTTGTCCCTCTTTTGAGTGAGATGTACAGACTTCTATAAAAAAAATGTACGATTTAATTACATAAAGGGTTACTAATGCCTGGTTCACATTAGTGCAATTTCAGATGCGACCTTGAGTCACACAAAATTGCATGACAAGGGAAATCCTGATGTTTTTAGTGATGTCCATTCACATCGATGTGACTCGGCACGGAGAGATTTTGGAAAAGGTTCCTGTACTACTTTGGTGCAATTCCAGTGTGATTTTTGGCCCCATAGACTGTGCAAACCTTATCAAAGGTGCATCAAACTTGCATCCAAGTAGCACTACATAATCGTACTGAAAGTCGGATCAAAATCGTATCGCAGCAGTGTGAACCCAGCCAAAATCTTTTATTCAACTTTAAAGTTATTTTGAAAAGCCAGGATAAAGGACAAATAGTGGTGGAAAAAAGGATTTGTTGGTTTAGACAATCATTTTTGTGTACTTATTCTTCATGGGAATTTTAACAGCCCTCTAAAAATATCTGCTACCAAGTTTGACATTTCACTCAGCCGAATCCATTATAAAAGATCAGAAAAAATACATAAACAGAGAAAAGGGAGTGATCAACCCAGAAAGAGTACGAAAATGTGAAACGGATAAACCAAATTATTTTACTAGCAAATGTTTCTTCATTCACGTGTCTTGATTAGAGATGAGCGTTATGCTTTTTTTTTTTTTTTTGAAGTCCAATCAGCTGTAGGCCAGGTCATTTCGCGCCCCGCAACACACGTAACAAAAGGGGCGGCGTCAGTGCATTTATGTGGACACAAGCTAATATTTAGTCAATGTCACCTAGTCTCCCGATCAGCAGCGCATGTCCTATGATGCAGGAAGACCCTTTTAAGCGTCCAATGTGTTGTATGCATTCAGAGGGATAACTCCTCTTCTTCAGAGCCAGGATTGGCTCTGAAGAAGAGGGGTTGCCCCCCTCGAAATGTGTCTTCCTGCATCACAGGACATGCCCTGCTGATCTGGAGACAGTTGTTTCTTGGGTTTCTGTTATGCTTGTCAATTTAATGTGTTTGTGAGTATCAGGTTTGCTTTTATCTATAGAAAATTCAAAAGTGTGGCGCTATAAGCTCCGTAAATAAGTGATGAATAAATATATCAAAATGATTAAAAAAATCCTAAAAATTAAGTGACTTCAAAGCAAACATTTCAGTGTGAACCGAAAAGTGCCACGTGAATAGATGTAACTAGTGAACAAAGTAATAACACTTGTATACATTCACCAATTCAGATGGTAAGTGAAAAAAACATCAAAAAATGGTATTAGATATAAAGTCCATATCACAATAGGTGAAATAAAAAAGCAAAAAGTCTGTGGTAACAGTGCATAGGCGATGATAAACAAGTGTCTCCTGAGCATGCAGAGGGATTGTTTAGACCCGGCAACCTGGCAGATAAATGGACCGTAGGGAGACCAGAAGTGCACGGAAGATTGAAATCAGTGCCAGGACCATCACCAGAAATCATGGAGGCTCACCAGAAATAGTGGCCTGAAATAGCATATGCCATACAGGTCAAAAGGGCTTGATGACCAACAGGTCTGGGTATTTTATCTGGTCAGATGTCATCACCACACAGAAAGGGGGAAGAAATCAGCACGGCTTCCTCATCAATGGATACACCATAAGCCAAGCGAATGATTCGTGCTGCATGTGAGGGGTAAAAACACTCACATAGCGTGATAACGTTTAAACTTGGATTTATTTAAAATTTAAGAATAAAAAACAAACTCACATTGTCAGAAGATAGGAATAGCATGTAAATCGTATAGCGGTAGTCGTGAGGGGTCCACCCGACATGTTTCAACTAAACAGTCATCATCTGGGGTGTGGAACCCCCTCACCCCACCGCTCTATATATAGGTAAATGATGACCCCCACTGGAAGTGTCCGAAACCAGAAGTGCTTCAGATGACCTTTATTTCCGGTTCAAGGGGGCATATAATACAAATGCGCTTATAATTCCCTATAATCTGAAAGGAACTGTGTGTATAGGGACTTATAGTTTATTATAAGTCCCGATTTTTATTAAAAAGGTGCGGATGCAGCTTGGCATTGGTCCGGTTATTTAATCCGGAAACCAAGCCTCACTGTCAGTGCCTCTATCTGATGAGTGGGAGCGCAGCGGCGCCGCCGCGCTCCACACTCAGTACCAAGCCTCGTTTTCATGTGGAGCGATGACGTCACGCGCATATCAGAATAACGACGGCAATGCGCTCCAAGCTTCTTCAGCCAAGCCTCATTTTCAGTCCGCCATCAACCCCAACTGATAGGGTCACAACACTACAGGAAGTGGAGCCCGGCCTCAGTAAGGGGCCGGAAGAACCACCAAGGTGTCACCAGAGGTGGACATGCACAGAAAAGCATGATGCTTGGATTTATAGGAACTTGGGCAGTTCAAAATATATTATAAATGCCTAAAAAAAATCTAAAAAAATATAATTAATATGGAAATAAATTACATTAAACGTGAAGAATAATAGATTAAAAAATGAGTTTTTATGGAATGAATTTATTAAAAAAGGGAGCGTACTCACTACGTTCAAAGTGTGAAAGCTCAAACATAGCTTTCACACCAGACACTGCCAATAGGGGGCATCAGTACAATCCATTAAACAGCTTAGATGCCCAAAACACATATAGAGTATATGGAAATAATCGAAAAACCATAAGTATGATAAATTGTACAATCCATAGTTATATATGTTGATTAAAAAATCCTGTCAATAACCGGGCTAAAATAAGTGGTATGTGCCCATATTCAGTTTGGAAAAAGGAGAGATCAGAAATGTATTTACGCCTGATTAATGAAAGAGTTGATGTCCCATTCAACGTTGATACCCTGCGGAAAATGGGACCCCAACTCGTATATCCAGTATGTCTCTAAACGGGAGACACCCCTAAGAGTCGACCCCCCCCCCCCCGCCAGGGAGCCGTATATCTATCTATGATGAGAAACTGAGTACCAGCAGGGTTTCTATCATGACACTCCCTGTAATGCCTAGGGACAGTATGTTTAGTGCTGCCTGCTTTGATAAGAATAATATGCTCCGAGACACGTACAGTAAAAGATCTAATGGTACGGCCCACATATTGTTTGCCACGGGGCAAGTTACCAAATACACGATCCCGATAGTTGCACACGTGCTATATTCCCCGTTATGTGATCATTACAATGAGAACGTCTGTCCGTTCCCCAGTGCTGGGTACGACCCATCCCCTTACAAACAACCTTATCTAGACCCACGTGCTACTCTGGGTTTTCGCGAGGACACTCTGAACAAAAAAAGAGGTCCGGAAACAAGAGAGGGACCAGAGGAGGGAGGAGGGTCCAGAGACGAAAAACGAAAAAGAACTTAACGTGTCAGGGGGTATTTAACTTGAGCGACACTATTCTCACACAGGAGGAGAAGAGTGTTCTGAATAAGGGGCTCAAGTTTGCCCCCCCACACAAACTTAACAAATTTAACACGTTCATTGACATTCATAAATTCATTAGAAAAATCAATGTCCAAAGAATATATCATCTCGAACCCTACCAGAAATATAGCCAGGGCAAAAACTCATTTTTTAATCTATTATTCTTCACGTTTAATGTAATTTATTTCCATGTTAATTATATTTTTTTAGATTTTTTTAGGCATTTATAATATATTTTGAACTGCCCAAGTTCCTATACATCCAAGCATCATGCTTTTCTGTGCATGTCCACCTCTGGTGACACCTTGGTGGTTTATTCCGGCCCCTTACTGAGGCCGGGCTCCACTTCCTGTAGTGTTGTGACAATATCAGTTGTGGTTGATGGCGGACTGAAAACGAGGCTTGGCTGATGAAGCTTGGAGCGCATTGCCGTCGTTATTCTGATATGCGCGTGACGTCATCGCGCCACATGAAAACGAGGCTTGGTACTGAGTGTGGAGCGCGGCGGCACCGCTGCGCTCCCACTCATCAGATAGAGGCACTGACAGTGAGGCTTGGTTTCCGGATTAAATAACCGGACCAATGCCAAGCTGCATCCGCACCTTTTTAATAAAAATCGGGACTTATAATAAACTATAAGTCCCTATACACACAGTTCCTTTCAGATTATATGGAATTATAAGCGCATTTGTATTATATGCCCCTTTGAACCGAAAATAAAGGTCATCTGAAGCACTTCCGGTTTCGGACACTTCCAGTGGGGGTCATCATTTACCTATATATAGAGCGGTGGGGTGAGGGGGTTCCACAACCCAGATGATGACTGTTTAGTTGAAACATGTCGGGTGGACCCCTCACGACTACCGCTATACTATTTACATGCTATTCCAATCTTCTGACAATGTGAGTTTGTTTTTTATTCTTAAATTTTAAATAAATCCAAGTTTAAACGTTATCACGCTATGTGAGTGTTTTTACCCCTCACATGCAGCACGAATCATTCGCTTGGCTTATGGTGTATCCATTGATGAGGAAGCCGTGCTGATTTCTTCCCCCTTTCTGTGTGGTGATGACATCTGACCAGATAAAATACCCAGACCTGTTGGTCATCAAGCCCTTTTGACCTGTATGGCATATGCTATTTCAGGCCACTATTTCTGGTAAGCCTCCATGATTTCTGGTGATGGTCCTGGCACTGATTTCAATCTTCCGTGCACTTCTGGTCTCCCTACGGTCCATTTATCTGCCAGGTTGCCGGGTCTAAACAATCCCTCTGCATGCTCAGGAGACACTTGTTTATCATCGCCTATGCACTGTTACCACAGACTTTTTGCTTTTTTATTTCACCTACTGTGATATGGACTTTATATCTAATACCATTTTTTGATGTTTTTTTCACTTACCATTTGAATTGGTGAATGTATACAAGTGTTATTACTTTGTTCACTAGTTACATCTATTCACGTGGCACTTTTTGGTTCACACTGAAATGTTTGCTTTGAAGTCACTTAATTTTTAGGATTTTTTTTATCATTTTGATATATTTATTCATCACTTATTTACAGAGCTTATAGCGCCACACTTTTGAATTTTCTATTGCTATTTTGATCCTGAGTCTACCGGTGTGTTGGCTGCTGTTTTAGTTTACTTCCAGCGCAGCGCTGTACTTAACCTTTGTATACCATTGCTTTTATCTATTAATAGTGTATTATAAAAAAAAGACACAAGCCCATTTAGTTCAACCAATAAATAAAAAAAAAAAATCATACAATCCCATATACACAATCCTATACCCACGGTTGATCCAAAGGAAGGCAGAAAAACCCAGCAAAGCTTGACCCAATTTGTTACAGCAGGGAAAATAATTCCTTCCTGATCCCCCGAGAGGCAATCGGATTTTCCCTGGATCAACTTTACCTATGAATGTTAGTACCCAGTTATATTATGTATTATTTAGGAAAGAATCCAGGCCTTTTTTAAGTCAAACAACTGAGTTGGACAGAACCACCTCTGGAGGGAGTCAGTTCCACATTTTCACAGCTCTTACTGTGAAGAAACCTTTCCGTATTTGGAGATGGAATCTCTTTTCCTCTAGACGTAAAGAGTGATGACTTTAAAGTGAATAACCCAACAACAAGTTCACTATATGGACCATCTATGTCAGGGATATGCAATTAGGGGACCTTCAGCTGTTGCAAAACTACAAGTCCCATCATGCCTCTGACTCTGGGTGTTATGCTTGTGGCTGTGAGAGTCTTGCTATGCCTCATGGGACTTGTAGTTCTGCAACAGCTGGAGCTCCGCTAATTGCTTATCCCTGATCTATGTATTTAAACATGTTGATCATATCCCCCCTTAAAGAGGATGTAAACCCTGATGGGTTTTACTTCCTCTTTGTTTCCCTGCAAAGGTAAAGCATAATGGGCTACTATGCTTCGCATAGTAGCCCATTATGTGTCACTTACCTGTCACAGCTGTCCCCTCTTCTATGAAGCGTCCATCTTCCTTCAGTGTATCATGGCTCCGGCGCTGTGATTGGCCGGAGCCGCAATGAAGTCATTAACGGCACGATCGCCATTAGAAACGGCACGCTCAGTGTGCAGTGCCTGTCTTTTGCAAATATCTCCTAAACCATGTAGGTTTAGGAGATATTTCTTGCACCTACAGGTAAGCCTTAATCTAGGCTTACCTGTAGGTAAAAGTGGTCTGTAAGGGTTTATAACCACTTTAATCTCTTCTTCTCAAGAGAAAATAAATTCAGTTCCTCTAATCTTTCCTCATAGCTGAGCTCCTCCATGCCTCTTATCAGTTTGATTACCCTTCTCTGCACTTTCTCCAGTTCCCTGATATCCTTTTTGAGAACTGGTGCCCAAAACTGAACAGCATATTCCAGATGAGGTCTTACTAATGATTTGTACAGGGGCAAAATGATATCTCTCTCTGGAGTCCATACCTCTCCCCCCAGATCCTTCTCCATGATGTTGTTTTGTAGTTCTGCACATGAAGGGATATCCATAGTCCCAGGAGGGCTGCAAGGCTTTTCAGCATTGTAACCATAAGCCGGAGGACCATAAGGCCTGTTAGACCCATAGCACCACTTTTGAGCGCAAGAGATTGAGTGTATAGTTAGCCACTACTGACCTGCTGAAAATGTTAGTTTCAGGGCTTTCTGAGTACGCAGTCCTGAAGTTTTGACTTCTCTTGCTGCATACTTGTGCAAGTCAGTGATCCATAGAAAAATAAAGTCATAGAGGGCCAGACAGAATGACAGCCTTCATATTTCTTTCAACACAGGTTTCATTTACATATTTACATGTATCCAGTGGGTTCATTGTGGTAAACCTGGTATCCTCAGAAACCCTATTTGGTCCTGACAAAGGCAAAATACCCAGTGAGCATACAAAACATATGGATGGCTTCTCTATCCCCACACATGCTTCTTGCCATTCATTTAATACAAGGCGTTCCCCGGGCAGAGCAGCTGCATTCCCACTGATCTCCAGCGAAGGGTAAATGGGCCTACTAAGCCATCTATTACAGCCGGTTAATTAAACTTAAGTATGAGAGATTCATTGGAGATTTTGTTGCGTATTGTGAAAATGAAGATGATTTGAGCCACATCCAAGTTGTAGGAAACACGAGCAAGTTGGCATCTTGCGGTCGTATTACATGTGTCCCGGGAAGGAGCTTGTCCCCACACGTCGGGTGAGCCCAGCAAGCAAATTGATTGGATGTGTCACATTATTCCTCTCTATTCTGGTGCTTCAACTTGTCAAGCTGATTAGAGTTCAGATTTTCTTCTTTGCTGAACGCTCGCTGAAAAAAGACATTACTGGAGGTTTTTAGGCACCAATAAGATTTTTGTTCATGCCTAAAGGGGTTGCAAACCCTCATGGTTTTTCACCTTAATACATTCTATGCATTAAGGTGAAAAACCTCCTGTCATGTAGCGGCCCCCAAACCTCCCCCCCACGAGCCCCCCTTTTGCTTACCTGAGCCCCGTAATTCCCACGACCGGAATGAGCACGCCAGCTCCGGCCGGTGTCTCGTGTCCTGATTGGATAGATTGATCGCAGCGCAGCCATTGGCTCACGCTGCTGTCAATCAAATCCAATGAGGCGGGCGCAAGGGGGCGGGGCTGAGTCCTGCTGTCTGCGCCCGCACGGGTGTCCCGAAGGGGAGCGCTTCTCCGAAGGGGCACTCAAGAAGAGGAGGAGCCATGAGCGCCGCTGAGGGAAACCAGAAGAGGAGGATCGGGGCCACTGTGTGCAAAACCAACTGCACAGTGAAGGTAAGTATGATATGTTTTTTATATTAAAAAAAAACAAAAAAATGAGGGTTTCGGAACCCTTTAAGCAGTAGGAGCAGGCTGAGCATTGAGTCACACTTGTGTTACCAGGATCTAGTGGCCAGAAGGTACTTGTTTCCCTCCTGGGATATTTTTGTGGCCCTCAAGATCAAGGTAAAAGACATTTCAAAATGTTATTTTCTTCTTTTAAAGGGATTGTAAACTTAAAAGTATAATTATAGGCAAAACTTTTCTTTTTATTTTGGATAGTGTAAGGAAGTGTTATAAACCCTGTAAGGTTTATTTTTGCCGCTGTGTCCCATTGGGGAGATTTACGTTCACTGTCTGTCCCATAGCCAAACAGGAAGTGAGAAGAAAATCCCTGCAAATTAAGGGAATCTCTTGATGACCCCCAGGTCACCAGAACTAGTGTCCCCATTGAAAGATTTCCCTTCTATTACTTTTCTGGGGACAACCCCCAATTTGGGATTTTCTTTTACTTTCACTTTCAATGATAAACAAGACAAATCTCCCTAACGGGGGGCACAGACAGCAATAAAAGCAGAAAACTTTATCTAATCTATCTCCACTCTATCCAAGACTTTAAAAAAAGTTTTGCCTTTAGTTATACTTTAATCTTTGCCTTGTACTTACAGTATAGGTAATCCTATAATGAGGCTTACCTATAGGTACTGTAAATATCTCCTAAACATGCTCAGTTTAGGAGATATTTACTATATATGCAGCCGATGACGTCATTGGCGCATGCGCTCTGAAGAAAGGGCCACCTGGGCCGTTCCTTCAGAATCCTGTGCCATAAACATTGGCTACGCCGCGCAGAGCTGGAGTGACGTCATCGTGGCTCCAGGCAGTCACACAGCTGGAGTCTGCGGACCCAGAAGGAAGACGGGTGAAGATGAAAGCAACCTCCAGCAATGACAGCACATCGCAGGAATGCTTTGTTTTCAGATAAGTTTCACATAATGTGCTAGTATGCATACTAGCACATTATGGCTTTACCTTGCAGGTCTGAATAAAAAAAAAAGGCACCTAGCAGTTTGCAACCGCTTTAAAGCGGAGTTCCACGCAAAAGTGGAACTTCTGCTTATCTGATTCCAATGACCCCCCCCTTCAGTGCTACATTTGGCACCTTTCGTGGGGGAGGGGGGAAGCGAATACCTGTTTTTCACAGGTACCCTGTACCCACTTCCGGGAGACCGGGCAGCAGCGAATTACGTCGGCAGCTTTGTCCCCCTCCTCCTCCTTTCTCCCTCCACTCCCCCGGGCCAGTGAGAGAGCGCAGCGCGCTTTGCACATATGCAGTAGGGACTTGGTCGAGAAGCCGGAAAGGCTACACTGCCGGGTTCCACTACCCGCAATGGCGGCGGCAGCACCCAACCAGCCGATGGAAACATCAGTTGCGGTGCCGACATCGCTGGACTCCAGGACAGGTAAGTGTTCCAATGTTAAATATCAGCAGTATGTGCAGAACTCCGCTTTAAGATGTCTGTTGAACAGAGAACACAAATCTGTAGCAGAGTTGCATTGTACAGAGCTAACACAGGTAACACTGGTAGTACTTTGGTACATAGTAATATAAAGCAGTGGTCTCCAATCTGCAGCCTGGGGGCCAGATGTGGCCCTTTGCTTGCTTTTATCTGGCCCTTGTGACACTGTTTTATTGACACCAATGAATGGTACAGTTCTTCCCAAAGACACCAACGATGGGGCACAATTCCTACCAATGACATCAATGATGTGGAACATTTCCTTTCAATGACACCAACAACGGGTTCAATTACACCAATGATGGGGCACAATTCCTCCCAACGACACCAATGATATGGCACAATTCCCCCCAATGACATCAATGATATGGCACAATTCCCCCCAATGACACCAATGATGGGGCACAATTCCTACCAATGACACCATTCATGGGGCACAATTCTGAAGTGATGGGGAATTGTTTAGTCTAACTGATGCTGGGACATTTTGTACTAGCGATGGCCAGAGTCTGAAGAACAGTAAACTGGCCCTTTGTTTAGAAAGTTTGGAGACCCCTGATCTAAAATATATCTAAAGTCAAAACTCAAGTCAACATAGAGTAGGCAAGAGTTAAGCTGGGTATATGCTTGTAAAATTTCATTCAAATTTTTTTTCATTTTAAGAACATTCATACAATTTTCTAATGGCAAATTGGGTCAAATCAAAGTTCATTTTCAAATATACTGGTGAAAGAATTCCAAGGATCAGGATGGATTTTTTTTCTCAAATGAACACATTTCTAACAGTATATGTGGTTGCCGGGGTTTATTGCTTTCTGTATCTCATCTGTAGATTCAAGAATAATAAACAAAAAATTACAGCGCTTCCCCAAGTATAAATTCTAAAAAAAGCAGCAGTTATAATTGTGGGGCACACACAAATAACATAACATAAAATATAGTCTAAATAACCGCGCTCTCAATGAAATAATTGAACACTTACAAAGTTTAAATAAGTGAATTAAGCTGAAAATCACAAATATATAGAGATTAGACTTCAGTGATAATATCAGAGAGAAAGTCCCAAATCCAAATCGTTGGTAAATGAAAAACTAGTGTAAACCATTAAAGGAAATTAATGTGACTAAGTCCATAAAAGAGCAGAATCCTTGAATGCATAAACACTGTGCACACGGTGATGAAATGAATCAGCGACAAACACCCAGTGAGGAATCCACCACCTGTAAAATTAAACGCTTACCAGAGGCAAGCTTTGTTACAGCTTGTAAAATCAGTCCTAGGGGGACCTCATAATCGATCTCCTTTAGAGAGAGGCAGACAGGAACCCTCCGTGTATCCACGTATTCAGTAGAGAGGACTCTGAGGGATAAAAGATGGATAACCCATAGTGTAATTCCGCATAAAATATTTATTAAAAAATAAGTATCCACTTACACTTAAGGATCGCAGTTAAAATCAAGATCGAAAGTAACATCACAAGTAGAAGCAGCCGGCCGGTCTGCGAGCGCCCGTTCGAGCCAAGATGAGCTTGATGACGTCAGTGCGTCGGCCTTCCGACGTACGTTTCGTCGTAAAAGACGTTGTCACGTTCTCATGACGTCAACCACAATAGTTCCCAATAGTCAACCACACAACTCAAAAAAGCAATGTATTAGTTATCTTGCAAACTAATTCAAAATCCAGGTGGAAAACACTTTTAAACATCACTTCATCAATGAAAAACCCAACTCCAGGCTGGCCGGATGGTACTTGATGACCTCCAGGACTTCTTCAGAGCCTCTCCCATCCTTTGGAACTCTCTACCCCAATATTTCCAACTATCTCCTACTCTGTCCACTTTCAGATAATCCCTGAAACTCATCTCTGCAGAGAAGCCTATTTGGCCCGCACCTAACAACTATACATTTATTTTCTGCATCAGCCCATCCCCCACAGTTATTACCTTTTGTATCTCTTGACCCTCCCTCTTAGATTGTAAGCTCTAATGGGCAGGGCCCTCTGATTCTTACTGTATTAAATTGTATTGTAATTGTACTGTCTGTCCTTATGTTGTAAAGTGCTTCGTAAACTGTCGGCGTTATACAAATCCTGTATAATAATAATAAGTCAGTGGTCCCCGACCTATGGCCCGGGGGCCGGGTGCAGCCCTTCGCTTGCTTTTATCTGGTCTTTGGGGCTCTATTCCATTCGCTGACACCAACATTTGGTCATGTGTCCTCCCATTTACACCAACAAATGGGCATATGTCCTCCCACTGACACCAATGGAGGGTCATAATTCCTCCCAATGACACCAACAATGAAGCACAGTTTCTCCCAAAGACATTAACAAATGGGGCGCAATGATTCCCACTGACACCAACAATTGGGCATACTGTATGTCCTCCTATTAACACCAATGAAGGGACAAAATTCCTCTTAATCACATCAATGATGGGGCACTATTCCTATTACTGACACCAACAATGGGGCATTGTTTACTCCCACTGACATCAAGACGTTTTTTACTCCCACAGGCCTCAGTCTGGCCCCCCCCAAAGTCTGAGGGACAGTATCCAAAGGGCATCATTGGAACTAGCTGCCTGAACTCGAAAGTGGTTAGCACTTCTGTCTAGCAGCACTAGGGTCAATGGTTTGAATGCCAACCACGACACTACCTACCTGTGCCTGCGTGGGTTTCCTCCCACACTCCAAAGACATGCTGGTAGGTTAATTGGCTCCTGTCTAACGTGCCCCTAGTATGTGTATCTATGAATGTGAGTTAGGGACCTGAGATTGTAAGCTCTTGAGGGCAGGGACTGATGCAAATGTACAATGTATATAGATGTAAAGTGCTGCGTAAATTGACGGCACTGTATAAATACTTGTATTAAATAAAGAGGACCAAGATGCTGGTGCTGTGTAGCTCCCATGGATGCAGCAATAATGGTGCCTTCTATTCTATACATACCGCTTAAACTAGAATTAGATACAGAGTTAATCTCTAATTTTTTAGCTAATACATCACAGCGATGGACGGCTAATTTAAAGGGAAATTCCCTCCCCATGCATACAGATTGGGGGTCAGCAACCTGTAGATCGCAATCTACCAGTAGATCTCGGACAGGTGACTGGTAGATCCTGGTCTGGGCTTGCTGACCCCAGAGCATTAAACAGAGTGCAATGCAGAGGCACAACTTGTAAACTTGGAGCTGTAGTAGGGAGTAAAAGCCACATAAGCCAATGTTTCCTCTAGAGCCGGCTCCTGTCCCATGCGGAGTGATGCCAACTGTACTCCATCTCTTATCCCAGCTGGCGGTCTCCAGAGTGGTGCCAGCAGCAGGAAAAAAGAGATCTTCAGGTCAGTGTGAATCAGTACACTGGGCATAATAGCAGCATTGCGTTTGCTTTCTCACCACCTGCTTTAACTCCTTGGACCCCACAGAAGCATGCACTTGGGGGGCGCTTGATGAGTGGCCCTAGTTACTTGAACTAGTTGTGATTGGCAGGCGGTAGCACCCACCAAAAGCAACAGGAGAATTAATTCCTGCTGCAGCAGGTGTACACCAATGGAGGTAGGGATTGGGGGTGGTAAAATCACCCCACCCCTTAAATTTACGTGTGAACGAGCCCTAAGGGTGCCGCTGCCTAATGCAACTAAGGGCTCATTCACAAGTGCAGCAGGCACTGCTGCTTTCCTGGAAAGTGATCCAAGTTTTTTTGACAGGTGGTTAGGAGGCAATATGTTGCCTCATCTCCACCTAATTTAAACCCATGATTGCTGTGCAATGCACCTGATTGCAACATGATAGTACGCAATTAGAGGTTTAAATCCAGTGTGAGGAGGTGACCCTGTGCCCGGTGATCTTTGACTTCTCCCATGTTGTTCAGGTATCTCCACCTCTTTAAGGTTGTCTACCCCTGATATAGACTAGCCATGAGATCAATCCACTACCTCTCTACTTGCTGTTATGTTATAATCCCCCCCCCCCCCCCCCCTTAGTGTTTTCTTCCATTAGAATAGTTTTTTCTTCACAGCAACACTTGATGCATGATTATACACATACATCTAATTGGTAGCTCTATATTTCCAGTTAGCACCTTTGATTCCCTCTATCACACTGGGCAACAATCCGGATTGTTATTTGTTTTGTTGTTTGCATGCTTTGTTGTTCAGTTTTTGGAAGGTATGTTTTTTCTTTCTACATGGATGTAATTCCACAATATTTCTTCAACGAGTTTCAATAAACTTTTTTGTATACTACACTGCATGGTAAATCATTGCCTACTTTTTGACAGTCTGCACTATACAGCTGTTTTTCTTTTTTACATCTCCATTAGGCATATACTACACCATACTGGTGAGTCAGTGAGTTATTTACCCCCTCAAAGCCTGATGTTTTTCACCTTTTTACTTTATTATGGTGCTGTGTAGCACCCGGACAGCGGAGGAAGACAACTACAATGCAGGCCAGGTGGAAATGATCACCCGAAAATTCTATGAGATGCAATCACTGTTCGGCAATGCCAGTGGGTGCCACCGCTGCCTGAATACAGTAGCCAACAGTGGAGATTCCTCCATCCACGCTGTTAGCATGGTTAAGGGAATAAATTGATTGATTGCCTCAGGCTGACTGAGAGATAGTCATGCCATGGCACCCTTTAGTCCGAATCATACTACGTAGTGTGTCGGGCGTGTGCGTTTCATGCATATTCATGGGCTACCTTAAAAGTGACAAATGTCGCAAAGAAGCGCAAGTATCTTTTTGAGGTTTGCATATTGTTTGCTGTGTTTTTTGCATGCAAAAACTTGTGTTGCTTGCCTCATTTGGGGTACCATTTACTAGGGTTGCACCGATGCCGCGTATTTGCATGAGTACTTGTACTCATGCAAATGCTTTGGTGCGTGATCCAATAACTGGGGCAGCCTCAGGCATGATCGGTGCAGCGGTGGAGGCAGTTACAAGCATCGATCTCCCTGTATAGCTTTTCTGACAGGCGCTTCTGCTCCTCTCCCTCCCGCAGCTGTCAGGGAGATTTGTGCTTGTAACTGCCCCCATTGCCACACCGACTGTCCCTTTTGTCCTCCTCCGAGTCCCCCTCTGTGCTCCCCGGGTCTTTGTGTCCTGCTCCGGGTCCCCTTCTGTGCTACTCATGTCCCCTGTGTCTTCCTTCAGGTCCCCCTCTGCTCCCCGTGTCCTTTTCCAGGTCCCGATCCATGTTGTCCTCCAGGTCCCCCTGTGTGCTCTTCGGCTCCTGCTCCTCCGGCCCCCCCCCTGTCCCGAATCTGTCAGGATGGAGAGTGGAGGAAGGAGCCGGTAAATGACATTTACCGGCTCCTTCCTTTTCCGAATGCACAGAGTCAGTGATCACTGACTGTCCATTCATAACTGAGCAGTTTCCAACGCTTCAGTTTATTAATGGAGAGAAGCCTCTATCTCTTGTCCATTCATCCCCAGTGCAGCTGAGGCTGCAGAAAAAAGGGACTGGGGGAATCTGTGTCCTTAGTCCCTTCCCCTGTCTCAAAGGGGATATCTCACCAAAGCCCCTCCCTCCAACAAGGCTGAGAAAAAAAATTATAAAAAAAAAATGTTATAAATATTTAAAAGTTAAATTGTAAAAAAAACACTGATATATATGTGCAAAAATATTCACTAACAAAGCAAACAAAAAAAAGTTTTAATTGTTTATCGTTTATAAAATAGACGTGAAAAAAAAAAAAAAAAAAAAGCAGAAAAATAATAATTAAATGGAGGAGAGTAGAGAGTTAATTAAGGCTGATTAGAGTAAATTAAGAGTTAATAAGGGGTTAAACAGAGGAACATTTGTTCATCCCTTTGATCTTCAGATGAAGAAACAGAAAGATACAAAAAGAAACAATGTTTCTTTCTTTTTTTTTTTTTTTTTAAGTGGTTCAGGGGCTGAGCAATGTTGTTAAAGCGGGATTCCGTCCTAAAAAAAAAAAAAAAATTTTTAAAGTCAGCAGCTACTAACACTGTAGCTGCTGACTTTAAATAAGTACTTACCTGTCCTGGGTGCCGCGATGTCGGCCGCCCGAGGCCGACCCGTCCCTCGGCTCTCGGGTCCCGGCACCGCCATCCTAGGAAAGGGAAACGGGCAGTGGAGCCTTGCGGCTTCACTGCCAGTATCCTACTGCGCATGCGCGAGCGGCGCTCCGTTCTGTGAATGGCCCCGTGGTGTTCTGGGAACACACACAGTTCCCAAAAGACAACGGGGCCGCTCACCGAGGAGAAGAACTCACCGCAGAATAGGAAGAGGCAGATTAGGAAGACTGCCTAGCAACAAGGGTTTAGGTAAGTTTAATTTTTTTTTTTTTTTTTTTTTTAGGATTTTTGGTGATTTTTTTTTTTTTCAGGGTGGCCCTCCACTTTAATAGACATTGCCAGCTACTTTTTTTTTTATTTTCACAGCTCCAATCCGGACTTCTTTAACACTTTAACTGTCAACAGGGGAGACCCATTGACAGCTCAAAGAACCGAGCCTGAAAGTATCGTTTTCAGGTATTGATGCATTTGCAGGCGTACCAATACTTGTGCAAATACTCGGTATCGGCGCAACCCTAGTACAACCCTACTATTAACAATACATGGCATTGCAACAGCAGCAAGTGTTTTAACATTTTTGTATTTGACTGAAGTGTACCTTCAAATATGATCGTGCACTTGTGTATGTCTGTATGTATATACAGATATTATACACACACACACACGTTATTTGTGTTGGAGCAATGCATTGCCTGTCAATTTTAGTTGTGCTCGCTGTCCACGCGGGTGTCCAGCTGAGCGTCTGTATACGTGTTGTGAGACATAACACTGCAGTGCAAACAAACCCAGCGGTGACTTGCTGTCTGATTATACATATCTTGCTATGAAAGTTAATCTGCCCTCGCCGCTTTGAGGTGAACTTTTGCTCCAGCGTCTCACAGCTGGAAACCAACTGTCAGGAGGAAATTGGTGGGTGGGAAAGATTAACTAAGATTTAAACATCAGCCATAAGGGCTTTGTTATTTCAAAGTCACAGTTACAGATCTCTATCTTACATTGCTGCCATTCTCTCTCTTCCTTTTTTTATTTTATTAAAGCTTGGACACTTTTTTTTTTTTTTGGATAGGAGGTAATTATTATAACACATTTATACTGGCCAAAGAACTCTTTTCTTTAGTGGCTGTGCTTATTTTAGTTACTTCATGTTTTACTGTAGAAGAATGGCTTTTCCTGTTTTTTTTTTTGCTTGCATAATAGTGTGAATAGTGGGAAATGCAAGCCATATTCTATAGCCATATAAACTTTACAATGATTCAGAAAGAACCATCATGTTCCCAATGTATTTTTAACCTTTGGGTATCTCTGGGGATTGTGCTTGCCACAGAAAATCACCTTAAATCACTTGTGATGAGGGAATGCAGTCATCCTGGCATAATGGAAGAGTGCTGCAATGTGAACTGAGCTCTGCATGTGCAGCTCAGTGTACATTCCACAGAGGATTGTGAATAGGCTGGTAAGTGTACTTTATTGCAGACAAGAGATTCCATGTCTTTTCTGCCTGTTTGTAGTTTTTTAGTTTTTAAGGCAGATGAGCAGTGGAGCTTTGTCACCTCTCCACCCCAGAATACTGATGGAATAATGGACTGGCAGTAGGTCATCCCTGTGATCTTTCCACCTGTAACCAAGCTCCCTGCGCCTGAAAACATTGGGCTGTTCAGTTCTTTGGTGCCTGATCGGCTCACAGTGCTGGCTGTCCATCTCTCAGATCTTAACCTTTTTACAATTACAGAACAAGCCCCAATGGATTGCCCAATATGTCCCCACACCACCTTCACTAGACTGTTGAAATCCTTATCATCACCACCAGGTTTTTAGGTACCAATAGGACTTCAAAAGATATCAATAGCTTGGTTTTACTTTACATATGGATAGATATGAACAAAACAGCCAAGCTAAAGCCAAATCAAAAAGATATTATCTTGTTCATTTATATCACGCGTGTCGAACTCAATTTAATCGTGGGCTGTTTTAGCAGTATGATTGCCCTCAAAGGGCTGGTTTTATCTGATGCCCTATTTACAGAGTGCAGAGTTCAGGAGTGTGTTATGTACAGAGTGCAGAGTTCAGGAGTGTGTTATGTACAGAGTGCAGAGTTCAGGAGTGTGTTATGTACAGAGTGCAGAGTACAGGAGTGTGTTATGTACAGAGTGCAGAGTTCAGGAGTGTGTTATGTGCAGAGTACAGGAGTGTGTTATGTACAGAGTGCAGAGTTCAGGAGTGTGTTATGTGCAGAGTTCAGGAGTGCAGGGTTCAGGGGTTCGCTACGTACGGAGTGCAGGGTTCAGGATTTCGCTCTGTACGGCGTTCAGGGGTTCGCTACATACGGAGTGCAGGGTTCAGGGGTTCGCTACGTACGGAGTGCAGGGTTCAGGGGTTCGCTACGTACGGAGTGCAGGGTTCAGGGGTTCGCTACGTACGGAGTGCAGGATTCAGGGGTTCGCTACGTACGGAGTGCAGGATTCAGGGGTTCGCTACGTACGGAGTGCAGGGTTCAGGGGTTCGCTACGTACGGAGTGCAGGGTTCAGGGGTGTGCTGTGTACGGAGTGCAGGGTTCAGGGGTTCGCTATGTACGGAGTGCAGGGTTTAGGGGTGTGCTACGTATGGAGTGCAGGGTTTAGGGGTGTGCTGTGTACATGTGTCGCATCTCTCTCCTACCTGGCCCGGCTCTAGTACCTCCCTGTGTAGGTGGCATGCCTTGCAGGGAGATCGTTCTCTCGCTCTGGAGATCTGTCCCCATCATGGCTCGCTGTGAGCACCTGCAGGGATCTGTTCGGTCCAGGAGCTGAAGTGCAAAGCTGTCTCTTGTAAATACAGAAGGCTTCTGTGTTTACAATATGACAGCAGGGGGTGAGAGCTGGAGGTGGCGGGAATGGAGATCCGCCACATTCCGGCTGCAAAACTGGGTGCGAGGGTCACGTGTCAAGGCCTGGCGGGTCGGATTCAGCCCGCGGGCCTTGTGTTTGACATATAATATTTATACAGTATTCATTCATCTATACAGCAAATCACAAAGTACCATACGAATGATCACAATACATTAAAAGTAAACTGTGGTATATTTGAGCAGATCTTTTTGAACACTCCCTTGCTTCCTCAGAAAGGAAACAAAGGAAAGCCCCCTTACATCGGTGGTCAGTGGGAAAAGGACCCCTTATATTAATTAGTGAAGCATTCAATCCTTATCTTTAGTGTGAGTTTAGTACCTCTTTACATAAATGATTAGTAGTAAAAATGCCCCCTTACTGACAAAAAACAACATATTACAGCTGAGAATACACTGATCCCATGCTGAATCTGCCAAGCGATTGGTGCGATAACGAAGCCAATACCATAAGGTCGAAGATACTGTACATCTACCATTGCTCACAGCTCAAGGAATCCCGAGCAATTTCTAGTTTTCCACGGAACCCTGTTTGAGAAAGACTGTTCTAATCTAAATACATATTTTTTTAATTTTTCAGAGATCCAGTCACATATTCCCATCACTTGGTTCCCATACCAGTGGTCTAAGGTCTTGCGTGCCGGGTATTGTATAATAATATCAAGACAGATTCCCAGTACATATGTTAGTACTAGCAGTATTTAAAAATTAATTGGAGCTCATGCTTGCAGGGAATACATACTGTATACAGTAAGTGTTTATAAGATCATACTTCTCATGTATTTATCCAAAGATTCAGGCCCTTGTTGGGTTACATTGAGCAGGTGAAATACAGTATAATAATAATTAGGGATACAAACAGGGAAACCCGCTCCAGGTGTCTGAGCCACAATATTTCCTCCCCCCACCAAGGACCTCGACTATGCAACGCTCTTCCAACCCACATGCGCATGGAAGAAAACCATCAGGCCTTCAGGAAAAAACTAAAGACCTTCCTTTTCTAAGAAGCTGGCTACAGAGAACGCATTCTAGCGCCTTGAGGCGATTCAGTTCGCATTTGCAGCGCTCTACAAATCTTTCATTCATTCATTCATCAGATACAGGTGCTGGCTCAGTATGCATATAGCAGAAAAAGTTATCTGGATGGCCGCACTCCAACAAAAATCTCTTTACTAATGACAGTCAATACAGCAAAAAGGATAAAACAGATGTCTAACGCGTTTCACATTTTAACTACTGGTGCTTACTCATAGCGAAATGCGTTAACCATCTGTTTTATTCTTTTTACTCTATGAACTGTCATTAATAAACAGAGTTTTGTTGGAGTGCGGCCATCCGGATAACTTTTTCTGCTTTAATACTTAGGGATAGGTGGCACAATCGTAGATGAAATGAGCAGAAATAAATGAATGTCTGGATAGAAATATTGGAGATACAATTTCTAGCTTGTAAAGAATTAAAGCCCATTTCTACAAAAAAAATGAATGGATCCCCCCACACCTCCTCAAAAAAAAAAAAAAAAAACCTGGGCTGCTTTATTTACCTGATTGTTGGCACTGTCCCCGCAGACTCACCGACCCAACAATAGGGTGCTGCTTCTCTTTCAAGTTGAATGACGCTCAGCACCACTTAACAGATCTACTGTGAGCCCAGGGTGTCAAGGCTCCGCCCCCACCCTGGACACACAGAACGAAGGTCTCTGTGGCACTACTCTCTGCAGCATTTAGGATCTGTCCACCACTAAAGGGCAAAGAAGATCTCTGCTGTTGTCAAACCCAGCTGGACATGTGGAAAAGGGAAGTATATCATCTTTTTTTTTTTTTTTTTGGAAGGGTGCTAAGGTTGCTCCAAGGAGGAAGGGGTGACATAAGTGGATGACGTATACCCGGAGTTAGGTTTTAACATATCTAAAACCAAAACTTTTCTTTTGGTTTGATTAGAGTAGGCAGGGGTTAAAATTTCTGTCAGGTTTTTATGAATGTCTGTGTGCCGCTGGGAAATCACTTTATATTTTTCCTGGTGACCACGGTCACCGAGACTGGAATTGAGGGAAAATCCAAGGTGTTAAGCTGTCACTAGGATGGGAACAGAAAGGAAATCTTCCAGTTCCACCTGTTACACATAGAATACAGATGGCAAAAAAATGTAAAAAAAACGGTTTGACCTTAAAGAGTTGTGCCGCGTACACACGATCGGATTTTCCGACGGGAAATGTTGGATGTGAGCTTGTTGGCGGTAAGTCCGACCGTGTGTACGCTCCATCAGACATTTGTTGTCGGACTTTCCGCCAACAAATGTTGAATAGCAGGTTCTCAAATTTTCCGCCAACAAATGTGTGTTGTCGGATTTTCCGATCGTGTGTACACAAGTCCATCGGACAAAAGTCGAAAGTACAAACACGCATGCTCCGAAGCAGAAGCGGTCGGTCTTGTTAACTAGCATTCATAATGGAGAATTAACATTCGTGACGTGGCAGATTATGAAATCTTCAAATGCAGCGCACAATTCTCTTCTTCTTTAATGGGATAATAATGAAGCTGCTTTGCTGGTGATACTGATGGAGAATTTGCAAACTGATTTTCAAAGGCTTTTTTTTTCTAGTGATATCAAGAATAATATTATTATGCTTTTTTTTTTTTTTTTTTTTATTTATTTGGGCAAGTTACCACAACACCATTATCCCGTAGTTTTTAAGAACAAAGATACAACTATGTTGGTGTCCCTTGTCAATTTTACATTGTATTTTTTAAAATGTAACTGCCTACTCCCAAACTGTCATTTGAAGTAAAACACATAGCCAAGTATTATTCTACACAATTTTTTTATTGTGCATTAAAAAAAAAAATTGGACATGCTATCTGCCAATAGAAAATAACAAAAAAGTGGATTCTATGCATCCAAAAATATAGAAAATTTACCAAATCAAATCATTATTCAACCAAACAAATGGTGTCAAAGCAATAACTCCAAAGCCAACAATAAAGAACACGTTATCTCCTCCTATTCCGCAACATGTCTGGTTGACGAACAGCCATTCAGAAACTAACTGAAAAGCACGAAATGAAAAGCGATAAATGAAAAACGCGAAAAAGAAAAGCGCGAATCAACACTCGCCAAACTTCTACTAACACGAAATTAACAGAAGGAGCCCAAAGGGTGGCGCTAAAGAGCTGAAAAAACACGTAGTACGTCACTACGTTCGTAATTGTTGGCCAACATTTGTGTGACCGTGTGTATGCAAGACAAGTTTGAGCCAACACCCTTCGGACAAAAGTTTTGTTGTCGGAAAGTCCGATCGTGTGTACGAGGCTTTAGTTCACCTGTTGAGAAAAAATTAAAAGGTAAACGAGGACTGTACAGCGACCCCCCCCCTCTCGGTCCTCACTGTACTGTCAGTGCTGAACTGTCGACTCTGATGGATGCTCTGTATCACTGCTGATCAGTCAGAATTGCTCCGGTTCGTCAGGGAAATGGCAGACACATAAGAGGGAGAGGGATGAGGATTTTAAATCATTGGGCCGCTGCATGGGCGCTGACAGCTCAGCAGCCACCAGAGTAGGTACAGCAAGGACTGGGGAGGGGGGGGGTTTAACAGTGTTAGTTCACCTTTTTTCTGTAAAGGTGAACTAACACTTTAAGCTCCAGGACTGCTATCCTCATCCTTGCTTCACTACTTGTTGAGCCATAGAGCCTGCACAGGTTTGTGTATATTAGGTATCCTGACACTAGAATTCCAGTGCTCTACAGAGTGCTCTAGTGACTGAGTAGTGTCACTTATCTGACATGCTAATAAGGTAATGCTCAAGATCTTGCACGCCCGATTCAAGCAGTATGTGGATTGAGAACTACCAGATGTACAGCCGGGTTCAGAAGAGGCATTAGGAGCAGAGTTTAGATCCCTGGCATCTGCTGGATAACGAAACAAGCGATGGAGTCAGAGAAAAATGTTTTTTACTTTATTGGCTTAAGCTGTCTTGGCTCTGAAGACCATAACAAACTCCGGCTACTACTTGAGGAAATGGAGAGAGCAGGTCATTTGTCTCTGGAGTTTGTATGTGGACGAGGAACAGATTTGTTTATGTGTAACTCCTTGGAGGAGTCATCAGACCAGTTGATGGTTTAAATTTATTCAACTAACACAAAGATCATGGCATGTAAAACACATAAAGGTATCGGATAGAGAAATTTAAAGCAGTGTTAAACACAAAAACAATATACTGCATCTTACCAGTCCTTAAAGTGACATTAAACCTATGTGCATGTTATTATTATTATTATACAGGATTTATATAGCGCCAACAGTTTACGCAGCACTTTACAATATAAAAAGGAGACAATACAGTTATAATACAATAAAATACAAGAGGATTAAGAGGGCCCCGCTCAGAAGAGCTTACAATCTAATAGGGTGGGGCAGGTGGTACAAAAGGTTGTAACTGTGGAGAATGAGCTGATGGAAGTGGTAGAAGATTAGTTGGAGACGTGATAGGCTTTCCTGAAGAGATGAGTTTTCAGGGATCACCTGGAGGTAGCAAGAGTAGGGGATAGCCAGACAGGTGGAGGTAGGGAGTTCCAGAGGATGGGAGAGGCTCTGGAGAAATCCTGGAGACAAGCATGGGAGGAGGAAACAAGAGAGCTTGAGAGTAGAAGGTCTTGAGAAGAGCGGAGAGGACGATTTGGGTGATATTTGGAGACAAGATTGCTGATGTAGCGGGGCAGAGTTGTGAATGGCTTTGTATGTTGTAGTTAGTATTTTGTGCTTGCATATACACTCACTGGGCACGTTATTAGGTACGCCTTGCTAGTACTGGGTTGGACCCCCTTTTGCCTTCAGAACTGCCTTAATTCTTCATGGCATAGATTCAACAAGGTGTTGGAAACGTTCCTCAGAGATTTTGGTCCATAGTGATATGATAGCATCGGGCAGTTGCTGCAGATTTATCAGCTGTACATCCATGATGTGAATCTCCCATTTCATAGCATTCCCAAAGATGCTCTATTGAATTGAGATCTGGTGACTGTGGAGACCATTGGAGTCCAGTGACCTCATTGTCATCTTCAAGAAACCAGTGGTGAGATGATTGGAGCTTTGTGACGTCGTGCATTATCCTGCTGGAAGGAGCCATCAGATGGGTACATTGTAGTCATAAAGGGATGGACATGGTCAGCAACAATACTCAGGTAGGCCGTGGCATTTAAACAATGCTCGGTACTAAGGGGCCCAAAGTGTGCCAAAAAAATATCCCCAACACCATTACACCACCAGCCTGAACCGTTGATACAAGGCAGAATGGATCCATGCTTTCATGTTGTTTATGCCAAATTCTGATCCTACAATCTGAATGTCGCAGCTGGAAATCAAGACTCGTTTTTCCAATCTTCTATTCAATTTTGTTGAGTCTGTGCGAATTGTAGCCTCAATTTCCTGTTCTTAGCTGACAGGAGTGGCACCCAGGGTGGTTTTCTGATGCTGTAGCCCATCTGCTTCAAGGTTCGATGTGCGTTCAGAGATGGTATTCTGCATACCTCGGTTGTAACGAGTGGTTATTTGAGTTTCTGTTGCCTTTCTATCATCTTGAACCAGTCTGCCCATTCTACTGACCTCTGACATCAACAAATCATTTTTCCTCCACACAACTGCCGCTCCCTGAATATTTGCACTTTTTTGGACCATTTTCTGTAAATCCTAGAGATGGCTGTGTGTGAAAATCCCAGTAGATCAGCAGTTTTTGAAATACTCAGACCAGCCCGTCTGGCACCAACAACAATGCCACGTTCAAAGTCACTTATGTCTCCTTTCTTCCTCTTCTACCAAGCAATTGAACAGGTGTACCTAATAAAGTGGCCAGTGAGTGTACGTGTATGGGTGGGCGGAGCTCCGGTGGTCATGTGATTGAAATCTATATTTTAGTCTACGTCAGTGGTCTCCAAACTTTCTGAATAAAGTGCCAGTTTATCGTCCTTCAGACTTTAGAGAGGCCGGACTGTGGCCAGCGGGAGTGGAAATTTTCCTGACATCAGTGGGCGTAAACATCACCACGTTTGGTATTAGGTGGAGGACTAGTGCCCCGTCGTTGGTGCTAGTGGTAGAAATAGTGCCCCATTGTTAATGTCGGTTGGCAGAATGCTGTCTCGTTTCAGTGGGAAGAATAGTGCCCAAAATACCAGATAAAAGAAAGCAAAGAGCCACCCTTTGGAGACCCCTGGTCTATGTGAATAGGTAGACGGGGCTTCGGCTGTGACGTGATCGTTTTTAAAATAAGAGTGAATGTAAAACAAACCCATGAAAGCAATTGCATTCATAGGTTTGTTTCATTAATGGTATTGTAATGTCGTGTAAAGTGTGTGAAACCGGAGTAGCAGTTACTTTAAAGTTATGACTTCCTGCTCGTATCAAGTGCCAAATTACTGGCCATTTTACCTGAATTGTAGCTTTTCCTTCGTAAAGGTGAATGTATTGACTTTCAGGAATTCAGTAGACTTTGCACCAAGCTATCATCAAGTTTCAAGGTCTATATTTAATCCGCATTTGTTGGTAATTTTCTTTCTGTACGACCCTTCCCAACTGAATTTTTCTCTTGGTCTAGGTAATTTCTGCATTTCCAGGATGACTGTTGCTGCGTGCCAAATACCTATATGTCTTCAAGGAGTAATGACCATGATTCATCCTGTTCACATGACCTGTTTGCTTAAACTCTGTGCAGCAGGATATGTCATTATAGAACTATAATTACTGAGCTTTTTCATTCCTTTTGTTTGGGCTTCAATTTACCTTGTAGATGCACACAAATAATTTTATTTACTACACACATAATCTGTAACATAATGGATCATTCTTTTTCTTTTGAGCGCTGTAAGATGACTGGTGCTTGGGGAATGCATATAAGAATGTGATCCAGCAAGCACAAATATTACTAAGCCTGGGAAGAGGCACCTTAAAGGGAAACTATAATGGTTTTGGGTCTGTTTTATTTAAAGCCCCAATCCGGTATAAAACTATAATTTACCCTTCTCTCCCTCCAACTCTCTCTAACCCATCCTGACAGTCGTTTTTTCCCCCTTACCTTGTGAAGCCAGAAATATTCACCTAAATGCTCCATCCAGGGATCACTGGGGATCACAAAGCCAGAGCTGTGATGGTGCCCAAAACCACCTGCCATCCACCTGTGATGATGTTCATTCTCCTGTCTCTCCTGAGAGGACCTCGCTGCCAAACATACAACAGAAAGTGTCCATATCACTCAGGCAGTGATGTGGACCCCCAAAGAAGGACCTCAAGCAGGAAGTAAACAGAAGAGGAGAAGACTTTGGGTTGAAGGGTCATGTGATTGTGGCTTAAAGAGGAAGTAAACGCAGAAGAAATATTCCCAGTAATCACATGGCCGCTATGTATAGCATTTATAAACTCACCAGGATAGGAATTAGCATTCTAGGATCTTTCTTACTTTTTCTGCAGCTTGGTTTCTTTTTTATCTGTTCCTGCCTAAGCCAGCGCCATGTTTGCGGTTGCCTTCCGACTCCAGCCTCATCTGTACTTCCGCCCTTTCCTCTCTGTCAAAGCCAGAATCTCAGGCATGCTCAGTAAAGATTAACCAAGCCTTGTTTTAGTATACCGTTACCATGGCAACGACCCGGCAAACCAATAAGAGCACACATGCACATGAAGTTAACCACTTCAATACAGGGCATTTTCACCCCTTTCCTGCCCAGGCCAACTTTCAGTTTTCAGTGCTGTTGCAATTTGAATGACAATTGCGCGGTCATACGACACTGTACCCAAATTACATTTTTATCATTTTTTTCCACACAAATAGAGCTTTCTTTTGGTGGTATTTGATCATCTCTGCGGTTTTTATTTTTTGCGCTATAAACAAAAGAAAAGTGACAAGTTTGAAAAAAAAGCACCATGTTTTACTTTTTGCTATAGAAGGGACGGACTGCACCTAAATGAGGAGGGTGCAGATCTGCTGGGAATGAAGATGGCCAAAAAGTTAGAGGGGTTTTTAAACTAGGCGATGGGGGGGAGGGTCCAGAGACAGTGATAGCCAGCACGGAAGATATTCCAGAGGGTAGTATTGGGGGCATTAGTGGTAGGTTAACCAAAGCACAAAAACACAAGGTGAGTATAGTAGCAAGTCCTAGTTGCAATCTTGAAACACCCAATACGAGGACAATATGCGACCAGTCTAAACTATGTGGCATGTTCACCAATGCCAGGAGCATGGCGGACAAGATGGGTGAACTTGAGATACTGTTGTACAAGGAGGATTTGGATTTTGTGGGAATTTCAGAGACCTGGTTCAACAGCTCTCATGATTGGCTGGCAAACATTCAAGGGTATACCCTATACCGCAAGGATAGAGAGGGTAAAAAAGGGGGAGGGGTATGCCTATATATCAAGAATAATGTACAAGCGAATGTGAGAGATGACATCACTGAGGGAGCTAGAGAGGAGGTGGAATCCTTATGGGTAGAGCTCCAAAGGGATGAAGCTAAGGGGAAAATAATACTGGGAGTATGCTATAGACCCCCTAACCTGAGGGAGGAAGTGGAGACGGATCTCCTATCACAAATTGGATTAGCAGCAAGGATGGGAAGTGTTATCATAATGGGGGATTTTAATTATCCAGACATAGACTGGGCGGAGGGAACCGCGCATTCATTTAAGGCTCGCCAGTTCCTTAATGTCTTGTAGGACAATTTTATGGGTCAGATGGTAGACGCACCAACTAGAAATAAAACATTACTGGATCTACTGATTACCAACAATACAGACCTGATCACAGATGTGGAAATACTGGGCAATTTAGGTAACAGCGATCACAGGTCAATTAGTTTCAGTATAAATCACACAAATAGGAAACATGAAGGGAAAACAAAGACACTGAATTTCAAAAGAGCCAACTTCCCTAAACTACAAACCTTGCTAAAAGGGAAAAAATTAGGATAAAATATTAGGAACAAAGAATACGGAGGAGAGATGGGTTTGCTTTAAGAGCATATTAAATAAGGGCATTAGCTAATGTATCCCATTGGGTAATAAATTTAAAAGAGCGAACAAAAATCCTGGATGGCTTAACTCCAATGTAAAAATGCATATAAAAGCAAAGGAGAAGGCCTTCCAAAAAATACAAGGTTGAGGGATCATCCTCAGCATTCAGACTTTATAAAGAATGCAATAAGAAATGTAAGGGTGCAAGTAGGACGGCTAAGATAGAACATGAAAGACACATAGCGGAGGAGAGCAAAAAAAATCCCAAGAAATTCTTTAAGTATGTAAACAGTAAAAAAGGGAGGACAGACCATATTGGCCCCATAAAGAATGAGGAAGGACATCTGGTTACAAAGGATGGGGAAATGGCAAAGGTATTGAATTTATTCTTCTCCTCAGTCTTCACGAGTGAATCGGGGGGCTTCAGTAACCAAAACTGTTTATCCTCATGACACAACACAGGAAGCACCTCCATGGTTAACATAGGACGGAATTAAAATTAGACTTGAGAAACTTAACATTAATAAATCACCGGGACCAGATGGCTTGCATCCGAGGGTACTTAGGGAACTCAGTCAGGTGATTGCCAGACCGTTGTTCCTAATTTTTACAGACAGTCTATTGACTGAAATGGTACCAGCTGATTGGAGAAAAGCCAATGTAGCACCAATATTTAAAAAGGGCCCCAAAAACATCCCTGGGAATTACAGACCAGTTAGCCTAACATCAATAGTATGTAAACTCTTGAAGGGGATGATAAGGGACTATATACAAGATTTTAGTAATAAGAACGATATCATTAGCAGTAATCAGCATGGATTAATGAAGAATCGTTCTTGCCAAACCAATCTATTAACCTTCTATGAGGAGGTGAGTTGCCATCTAGATAAAGGAAGGCCCGTAGACGTGGTGTATCTGGATTTTGCAAAAGCATTTGACACAGTTCCCCATAAACGTTTACTGTACAAAATAAGGTCCGTTGGCATGGACCATAGGGTGAGTATATGGATTGAAAACTGGCTACAAGGGCGTGTTCAGAGGGTGGTGATAAATGGGGAGTACTCAGAATGGTCAGGGGTGGGTAGTGGGGTTCCCCAGGGTTCTGTGCTGGGACCAATCCTATTTAATTTGTTTATAAACGACCTGGAGGATGGGATAAACAGTTCAATCTCTGTATTTGCAGACGATACTAAGCTAAGCAGGGCAATAACTTCTGCGCAGGATGTGGAAACCTTGCAAAAAGACCTGAACAAATTAATGGGGTGGGCGACTACATGGCAAATGAGGTTCAATGTAGAAAAATGTAAAATAATGCATTTGGGTGGCAAAAATATGAATGCAATCTATACACTGGGGGGAGAACCTCTGGGGGAATCTAGGATGGAAAAAGACCTGGGGGTCCTAGTAGATGATAGGCTCAGCAATGGCATGCAATGCCAAGCTGCTGCTAATAAAGCAAACAGAATATTGGCATGCATTAAAAGGGGGATCAACTCCAGAGATAAAACGATAATTCTCCCGCTCTACAAGACTCTGGTCCGGCCGCACCTGGAGTATGCTGTCCAGTTCTGGGCACCAGTCCTCAGGAAGGATGTACTGGAAATGGAGCGAGTACAAAGAAGGGCAACAAAGCTAATAAAGGGTCTGGAGGATCTTAGTTATGAGGAAAGGTTGCGAGCACTGAACTTATTCTCTCTGGAGAAGAGACGCTTGAGAGGGGATATGATTTCAATTTACAAATACCGGACTGGTGACCCCACAATAGGGATAAAACTTTTTCCGCAGAAGAGAGTTTAATAAGACTCGTGGCCACTCATTACAATTAGAAGAAAAGAGGTTTACCCTTAAACTACGTAGAGGGTTCTTTACTGTAAGAGCGGCAAGGATGTGGAATTCCCTTCCACAGGCTGTGGTCTCAGCGGGGAGCATTGATAGCTTCAAGAAACTATTAGATAATCACCTGAATGACCGCAACATACAGGGATATGTAATGTAATACTGACACATAATCACACACATAGGTTGGACTTGATGGACGTGTGTCTTTTTTCAACCTCACCTACTATGTAACTATGTAACTATAATAAATATCCCAATTTAAAAAAAAAAAAAAAAAATTCCTCAGTTTAGGCCGATACATATTCTTCTACATATTTTTGGTAAAAAAAAAAAAAATCTGGTAAAAATTTTTTTAATATAAATATAATATAAGATAAAATAATATAATATTTTATATTATAATATTTGGTAAAAAAAAAATATTGATTGGTTTGCGCAAAAAGTTATAGTGTCTACAAAATAGGGGATAGTTTTATGGCATTTTTATTATTATTTATTTTTTTTTTTTTACTAGTCTGCGATTTTTATCGTGACTGTGACATTGCGGCGGACATATCGGACACTTTTGACACCATTTTGGGACCATTCACATTTATACAGCAATCAGTGCTATAAAAATTCACTGATTACTGTACAAATGTCACTGGCAGGGAAGGGGTTAACACTAGGGGCCGATCAAGGGGTTAGGTGTGTTACCTAGGGAGTGATTCTAACTGTAGGGGGAGGGGACTCACAAGGAGAGGAGACCGATCGCTGTTCCTCTGTACTGGGAACACATGATCGGTCTCCTCTCACCTGACAGGACGTGGATCTGTGTGTGTGTGTTTACACACATAGACTTGCTGAGTGTGCCGTAAATGAGGAACAAAATGGGTTTGCGCGAGTGACGTCACTGAAACAGATGTCGGCGATATCTCCTAAACAGCACAGTTTTTGAAATTTTTAAAGCCACTTACAAGTAAGTGATTGCAAAACGCTTTACATGCGGCAAAGTTGGGCAGGGGAGTTTACAACCACTTTAAGGCAGTGGTTCTCAATCTAAGTCCTCAAGTACCCCCAACAGGCCATGTTTTGGGAATTTCTCTTAGATAAAATAGCTGTTCAAAATACCAAGCCATTGACTCTGATTTAAAGCACCTGTGCAAGATAAAGGAAAACCTGCAAACATGTCCTGTTGGGGGTACTTGAGGACTGAGGTTGAGAACCACTGACTTAAGGTAAGTAAAAAGGGGCATTGAGATAGGGCTTTGCATTTTTTTAAAATTCAGAAATCAGTTCGGTGGGTAGGAACATCCTTATTACATAGAGGATCTTTAAAGCGGGGTTCCTGCGACCATTCCCATTTTTTTTTTTTTTTTTTAAATCATTCTGAGACATGTACAATCATAAAGTGACACTCACTGTTTCAGTTGTTTTAAGCTGCTGCTGTCCGTTCTCGTTGTAAATATATATTTATAAATCTCGATCGTGACCGTTCCCATCTTGCTTGTGGGCATATGAAGCCCACAAGCATGGATTTCCGGGATCTGGTGAATGCTGAGCTCCCAGCATTCACCGCTATTTCCCGCACATGCTCAGTATTTACGGTGAGCAGCCCTGTAAAATTCAGGGTTGCCATCACAACGGGCGGGCGTCGTCATCGAAATCCCGCGAGAACTCGCGGCAGGCCTCCGCAATGACTCCTGGGAATAATGACAGGAGCTCCCAGGAGACATTGCAGCTACAAAGGAAATTGCAAAATAGCCGCAGATGACCCGCCCATATCCGCAGGGAGCTAAAACAGGAAGCAGAGATGGACATTAAAAAAACACAGGTACAAACGAAAAAAAATAAAATAAAAAATATCCGTTTATAACTGAATATAGTCCTGGCATGTGATTGAGCAAAACTTGTAAAACAGGGTGGAGCTCCGCTTTAAGTGAATGATTTTTAATCTGAAGTTATATTTTTATTAGCCATTTTATTTACAAATATTTAACATGGAGAACCACCCATGATGCAAAAAATATGATTGTTAACAACCGGTATTTTTCCGCAAAGCAGGATAGTTGGGAAAACATATGAACTGTAACCCAAAACTCCACTTATCACGTATCTAAACTTAACCTCTTTGCGCCGGTGCCTCCCAGCCCTTTAAGAGGTTTAGGATTTCGGGAGGTGGGGCAGGGTTTAAGATCACGCGACCATCGTGATTGGCTGAAAGAAGCGATCGGGAGCTTTCGGTTAGGCTGCGGCAACTGTGCCGGGAGCGCGCAGCTTATATTAATTTATATGTTTGTGTGTGTGTGTCACCTTTAAAATCCCATTTTTTCTTGGTACTTGAATATTTTTAAAACTTTTTTTTAACTGTTCCAGTAGCCTAAACTCACTTTGGCAATCCTTTACACGTCTCTCTCTAACAAAACAAATTTTTCTAAAACTAACAAAAGGAAGCAATAGAAAAGGAGGGGGACACATTTTATCTTAAATGAAGAAATTAAGAAGTCAAAGAAGAAAGAATTAGAGGAAACCTTTCAATATTAGGAAACAAGTGGATTCCCTGCCTGTAAAAAAAAAAAAAAGTGTAAGGTTAGGTTATGTTTGGTTGGCTGACATAAATGGAATGCCTTCAGCATAGTCCCTTGTGATGAGGATTTCCTGGGGTGTGGACAATGCTAAAAACAGACATGCTGTGCAAACAGGCAAGAAAAAAGGTTTTGCACTTAAATCCCGTTTGTAGATGGCCAGTTGGAAAAGCCTTTGTTTGCTATTGTGGACACTAGGGAAGGTCCAGAGGCCACATATATTCTGAGTAGAACAAAAGCTTTCTATTTAAAGGAAAATTATGATGGATTTTATCAAGTTCACAAGAGAAATGGTGTCTACAGTCACCTGACAATGTTTGTCCAATCCGGTCTTTTTTTTAATGGAGCAGTGAAGGTGAAGTCTGTAGAACCTCTCCAATATGGCATTTTTGCGTTTTTTTTGGGGGAAAAAAGATTACTTGAATTGGATGTTTTACAGAGAGTCTGGGAATGTTTGCCAAGTGTTTGATGCCCTCCTACAGAGGTGCTGTTTGTCCAATGTAAACCAGCATGTCTGTTCCAGGATCCTTTAATGAAGTAGAATTCCAAGGACGTGGGGGTCGGGATGTGGCGGGGGTGGCGAATGGAGGAAGTGTCCACGGCCGATTTGTTGGGGCAATGGCTTATGTTAGCGCTTCAATCATCACAACACCATGGTTGGTATGATGTCAGGAAGATTGAAGTGCATTATTTCTATTGTTAAATTGTAATATAAAATGAAATACTTTAACCAGATGCAGCTTGTCACTTGCCACCGTCAGCTGCTACCAGATGCAACTTGTCACTGTCGCCTGCCACCAGAGGCAATGTGTCACTTGCCACCAGATGCAACGTGTCACTTGCCACCAGCGTCTGCCACCAGATGCAACGTGTCACTTGCCACCAGCGGCTGCCACCAGATACATCAAGTCACTGGCCACCATCATCTGCCACCAGATGCAGCGTGTCACTTGCCACCGATGTCTTCCACCAGATGCAGCGTGTCACCTGCCACCGTCGTCTGCCACCAGATGCAGTGTGTCACCTGCCACCGTCGTTTGCCGCCAAATGCAGCGTGTCACCTGTCACCGTCATCTGCCACCAGATGCAGCGTGTCACTGACCACCGTCGTCTGCCACCAGATGCAGCGTGTCACTGACCACCGTTGTCTGCCACCAGATGCAGCGTTTCACCTGCCACCGTTGTCTGCCACCAGATGCAGCGTGTCACTGACCACCGTTGTCTGCCACCAGATGCAGCATGTCACCTGTCACCGTCGTCTGCTACCAGATGCAGCGTGTCACCTGCCACCGTCGCCTGCCACCAGATGCAGCATGTCACTCGACACCGTCGCCTGCCACCAGATGCAGTGTGTCACTTGCCACTGTCGCCTGCCACCAGATGCAGCTTGTCACTTGCCACTGTCGCCTGCCACCAGATGCAGCTTGTCACTTGCCACTGTCGCCTGCCACCAGATGCAGCTTGTCACTTGCCACCGTCGCCTGCCACCAGATGCAGTGTGTCACTGGCCACCGTTGTCTGCCACCAGATGCAGCTTGTCACTTGTTACCTGATGCAGCTTGTCACTTGCCACCGTTGCCACATTGGCTGGGTTCCAGAGTAAGGGCGGGTGGTGAGAGATGATGTAATCTCTCTGCCCGCCCGCCGCACCTGTGAAAGAGCAGCCTTCGCGGCTGTGAGGCCGGGACAGCGGTGATGCAGGGCTGGTGGACAGAGATGTTGTCATCTCTCTATTCGGCCGCACCGTTGACACAAAAGCCTTTGTGGCCTGGCTGAAAAGAGGCCATGGACCGGTACCAGTCCGTGGCCTGGGGGTTGGGGACCCCTGATAAAAAGACAGGCAGGGGACAAAAAAAGCTATTGGTGTTGCCTGTAAGCTTCCTGCAGGTGGTCTATTCCCTCATTACTAACTTATCATTCCTTGTTCTACACTGTGCTTCTGTGTGAAGTTGGCCATCATGGTAGAATCAGGGCTTTGCTTCCTCTTGTCTGAGTTGGTGTCTGGGGATCTAATGACTGGTGGGGGGCAATATTCAGGAAGCAGGAGAGATGCACAAAGCACACATCCACCGAATGACTTCTTTTAGAAGCAGAGAAATACTTGCACTGTAGGCCTTCAGGTACAGTGTCTTCTCCAGCCAGCCATCAGTGAGCAGCGCCCTTCAAATCTAATGATAGCTAGCAGTGGTTTAGATGCTCTCACACTGCAGATATAGAGCTGTGAGGCTCAAGACACAGGAGTGCCTATGCAATGACACAATCATCACGGCGACTTGCAGTAACGTACAATGATGCAGAGAGTGGCAGTGATGTCCTCACATCACCCCCATCCTTTGCATCTTTGAACGCTGCCCACCACTGGAAATGAATCTGCAGAGGCAAAGGGCCAAGAGGGTCACATGACCAGCCTGAAGACTTATGGAAAAGAAAAGTACATAAGAATATTATAAAATAACATACAATATTATAAAAGCATATAATGCAGCTGGGGAAAGGGGGAACCCTGGAGACGGGCTATAGCATTTCTAGCCATGCCCTATGAGGTAGGAAATCTTACTTTCTAAGTCCAGGTCCCATTTAACCCCAGTTGCAACTGGTTCTCTTTGAAACATTTTTTGAGTTGTTTTATTATAATTAATGTAGGGCTGCAACTAAGGCTTATTTACATAATCAATTAGTTGGCCGATTATTGTTTCAATTAATCGGTTAATAACCTTAAAAAAGTGTGGTGTATAATTTAGTTAATGTGTAAAGTTTAAAAAAAAAAGGCAAATTATTCTTAAATATCTCTATATGCAGTTGTAAATATATAAATAACCAACTATATGGTTAGGGAGCAAAATATCTAATCCACTCTGACAATAACAGACAGAAGAGATATACTGTATGTACTATTAGAGGAGATGTACTGTATATACTATTAGAAGAGATATACTGTATATACTATTAGAGGAGATATACTGTATATACTATTAGAAGAGATATACTGTATGTACTATTAGAGGAGATATACTGTATATACTATTAGAAGAGATATACTGTATATACTATTAGAGGAGATATACTGTATATACTATTAGAAGAGATATACTGTATATACTATTAGAAGAGATATACTGTATATACTATTAGAAGAGATATACTGTATATACTATTAAAGGGTGAATTTGGTAAATATCATCAGACTCGGCAATAAAATTTTTTTTTTTGATTTTCTAATCATTAGTGGGGTCAAATCGACATTCATTTTCAACCACAGTGACAGGACAATTCGGAAATAATAGAAAACTTCTTGGTCAAAGGAATTTTAAGACAGTGTATGTAGTTTTCGTTCAGAAATTACATTCATTTTAAAAACAGAATGGTAAAAACAAGTGAAAATTTCAAACAGCATTCTTTCATTCAGCGAATGTACAAAGATTTTTCGTCTGAATATTCTTGTCTGAAAATTGATCGGTGTGGCCAGCATAAGGCTTGGTACACACCTATGCAGTTTGCTTTCGATCCATTTCTACAGTGTTTTTTGCTGTGCGTTTTGATTTTTGCGCACGTGATTTTGCTGCGATTTGCGTTTTTGCAATTTTTTTTGGCCAATTTGTTGGGCAGTTTAAAAAACACGAATTGCTGCAAAAATGCTTTCTGCAGCTTCTCCATTGAAGTATATTGAACCAAAAAAGCAACGTTTTGCGTAAAAAAAAAAAAAAAAAGTCCCTGACCCTTTCCAAATACGCGGCAGCTGAAAAAAGCATAGATGTGAATGTGTCTCATAGGAAACCATGTAAATAAACTGTAGTGCCTTTCTGCAAAAAGCACCAAAAGAACACATACATGTGAACCAGGTCTAAGATGTTTAATAACATAATGGGGGTTAAAAAAAAACTAAAATTAGCCCTTTATAGTACAAAAAAAAAGCAGATCGCTACTGTAAGTGATTAATTTTTTTCACTGTAGAACTGTGAAAGTAATATTTACAGTAACGATTATTTGCTCTTTTTGTACTATAAAGGGCTCATTTTAGTTTTTTTAAACCCCATTATGTTACTGGCCAATTAATCGATTATGAAATTAATCGATTACTATTTTCATAATCGATTAGTTGTCGATTAAATTGATTCGTCGTTTCAGCCTTAAATTAATGATACAGTTGTGTTTCTTTTATTGTTGTTTGTTGGTATTATTGATTTTTCATGTCTTTATTGTAATTCTACATTTTTAGAACAGCAACACGTTCTGTAGCTTTTTTTTTTTTTTTAAATTCTTTATTTTCTTTCACAAAGGTAATAAAACATTTTCACAAGTACATCAGTTCAACACAACCTTCCTTCTCTTTTTTTCCTCTTCCCCAATCAAACTCCTAATCTTCAACTTATCCTACCTATTCATACTTTCATATTAATCTTATTTATAACAACCCAACCTTTGTGCCATTTTTTCTTAACCCAAATCCACTCCGGTTATCTTCAAAAGGCAAAGATAACACAAAAAAAAAAAAAAAAGAAACTAGAAAGTAGAGCTAGAAAATGTAAAAGAAAGAAAAATAAGGGAGGAAAAAAAAAAAAAACATCCCCCCCCCCCCTGGAATCTCATTTATTACAATGGTTATATAGGGATTCTGTTCCCTATATAACATATAAGGAGCCCATATTTCCCGATATTTCTCGTCTTGGTTCTGTAGCATTTTTCACAGAGCGGAGTGATATCTACGCTGTTGTACAAACAGCTCTCTTATATTCCTAGCTATATGGATATCTGCACCTTCCGATAAAAAAAAAAAAAAATAGAGCTTGAGTTTGCACATTCTTCAGCGCTGTGTCATTAAAGGTATAACCATAACATAACCAGCATCATCCCAACCTAAGCACATGTTAAGCCCCTGAATAGCCAGTAATTAGCCAGCAGCAGCAGTGTGAATGGCGCTTTCTCAATCATCATAAGCCTGCTGTTACACAGTTCTGTAGAAAACCTCGGGCAGGAAGAGTTTGTTTTGTCACGCCGTGTCACACGAGAAAAACAGCAGATATCATGGGATTTACACAGTGACAATGTTTTTACAAGGCCTTCAGTTCTAACTGGTTTAAGACAAAACATTTCCAATCCGGATTGCAGGCATATTTTTGCAGCTTGTATAATCACACCGCTCGCAATTCATAGAATAAACCGCACTCCGCATTTAATAACACCTGTTTACAATCGGTCTATTTTTCTTTCTAGACCATAGCTAAATAAACGCTAATTTACACAGGCATGTGCCCGGCTTCCACGTTAATCCTCCTGTACACAGGGAGCCATTGATAAAAAAGAAGTGTCTAAGAAGTGATCTGTAAACTATAACCTAGAGAAAGAGGAATTTATCTTGATGACTTGACATTTTATACACCGATCAACTGTGACTAAAGGACAACTTCACTTTTTGTGCTACATCTCTTAATAATATTCTCCCTTCAGTGTGACCCGCACACTTACTTAAAGTGATACTAAAGTCTCGTATTTTTTTTTTTTTTTTAAATAATAAACATGTTATACTTGCCTCAATATAACATAACATTGACAACAGCCAGTGTAGTGCAACCAATACAATCCATAATATATTAATTACATAGTATGTGAGTACAAAAAATGGAGAGAGTTTCTCTAAGGGGTTTTGTGTTGCAGCAAACAAGTCCAAAATAGTTTATTACAAAAAATAATTTACAGAAGCAAAGCTTCCCCCTCCAGAACCGTACCAAGCCACATGCCCTCAACATGGGGGGGGGGGGCGAGTGCTTTGAGGCAGGGGGGCCCTGCGCCCCCCCCACCCCAAAGCACCTTGTCCCCGTGTTGATGAGGACAAGGGCCTCTTCCCGACAACCCTGGCCGTTGGTTGTCGGGGTCTGCGGGCGGGGGGCTTATGGGAATCTGGAAGCCCCCTTTAACAAGGGGCCCCCAGATCCCTGCCCCCCCACCCAATGTGAATGATTATCGGGTACATTGTACCCCTACCCTTTCACCTAAAAAAAAAAAGTGTCAAAAATAAAACACATTACACATGTTTTTAAAGCAGCTCCATCTCTTCCGCTCTCTTCTCCCCTCTTCGGCTCCTCTGTGTCCTCCGCTGACAACTTCTGCCTCTGTTGGTTCTTTTCCCCTCTCCAGTTCTTCTCTGCTCTCTCTCCGGTTCTTCTCCCTCTGTCTGCTGTCTTCTGCCGGGTCTCCTCCGCTATCTTCTCGCTCTTTTGCTCGCTCTTCTCCGCTGTCTTCTCCCTCTGTTCTTATTCCGATGTTGACTCGACGCTCTCTCCCACTCTAATGCCGGGTGCGTGGTGTGCCACTACTTATATTGGCATAAGGGTGGTGTGCCATCATTCGGAGGCCCCACCCCTTATGACATCACCACCTGGGGCATGATGGGCGGTGACATCATAACAGGCGTGCCTCCGGTGACCCCGCCCCATGCCAATATAAGTAGTGGCACCCGGCATTAGAGTGGGAGAGAGTGTCGAGTCAACATCGGAAGAAAAACAGAGGGAGAAGACAGCGGAGAAGACCGGGCAAAAGAGGGAGCAAAAGAGGGAGAAGGTAGCGGAAGAGACCCGGCAGAAGAAAGTGAACAGAGAGAGAACCAGAGAGAGAGCGGAGAAGAACCGGAGAGGGGAGAAGAACCATCAGAGGCAGAAGACGTCACCGGAGGACACAGAAGAGCCGGAGAGGGGAGAAGAGATCGGAAGAGGTGACGGAGCTGCCTAATAAATTACTTTAAAAACATGTGTAATGTGTTTTATTTTTGACACTTTCTTTTAGGTGAATGGGTAGGGGTACAATGTACCCCATACTCATTCACATTGGGTGGGGGGCCGGGATCTGGGGGCCCCTTGTTAAAGGGGGCTTCCAGATTCCGATAAGCCCCCGCCCGCAGACCCCGACAACCAACAGCCAGGGTTGTCGGGAAGAGGCCCTTGTCCTCATCACCATGGAGACAAGGTGCTTTGGGGTCGGAGAGGCGCAGGGCTCCTCTGCCCCAAAGCAGTCGCCCTCCATGTTGAGGGCATGTGGCCTGGTGTGGTTCAGGAGGGGGGGTGGGCTCGCTTGTCCCCACCCCCTTTCCTGACCTGCCAGGCTGTGTGCTTGGATAAGGGTCTGGTATAGATTTTGGGAGGGGCGTTTTTTCGGCGTGGGGGTTACCTTAAAATCCATACCAGACCGAAGGGCACGGTATGCTCTTGGAAGGGGAACCAATGCCGTTTTTCTTTTTTTTATTTGTCGTGGAGTTCCCCTTCAAAATCATCAGAGCACAAGTCGCATGCCAAAGTCGGATCAGTCAAGACGGCGATCAGACTTTGATCCGACTTCAGTGATATTCCACGGGCTGATTTAGGATCAAGGTCGGACCAAAGTAGTGCAGGGAGCATTTTCAAAGCCGGACCGACTTGTGTTGGACCAGTTAAGATGGCTCCCATAGGGTTGCATTGATTTTCACATGTCATGCGACATGAGCTCCCAATGTCGGAGCATTTGTCGTATCAGTGTGAACCCGGCCTAAGGCTTTAGAACCACTTTAATTGCCCCTAAAATATTTTATTGTGTCAGGTGCTGGACTGGCTGCTCTGCCATCACAAAGATAATTGCTACAATTAGCTGCATTTTGTGATCTCAATACTTCATGCTTTTTTAAAACAGTGACTTGATTAAAAGAAATGCATATTTATTTCCCTTAGATATCCTGAGTCTGTTCCTATTTCCTTATATCTGGGCGCATTCCGTTGTGTTTGGCTGGTTTTGTCACATGCCGTGCACTGTGCTTGCTCCTCGTGTCCTCGTGTGTGACTAGGTAAAAAATAGGAGGAACATGTTCGCTTCTACCTTTTCCTCTGTACTGGCCTCTGACTTGCAGCTGTATCCTCCCGGACAGCCAAGTCTGCGTTACCGCTGAAATATCTGCCTGGAAACTAACAGTCACGGGGAAAAAAAAATGAGGGGCCTCAGACCCAGATTTCACTTAACCCTTTTCATTCTCACTAAACTATACTTACTAAGGCACCAGGACAATGTTTACTTTATGTGTTCTGCCAGCTGTTACCACCCTGGATCCAAAAACATTCCTTTATTACCAGGCCTGGGAACATTGCTTTAAACCTCCTCAGTGGATGCCTGTAGCCCTTGGCAGTCTTTGTATATAGCCTGTAGGCCATAGACAAGAAGATGTTTTAACTTTCCCTTCAGTTATTGCCGCTGGCAATAATCGCATCCTGAAAATCCGACATGCTGGTTGTACCCAAGGTTAATCAGTGAATAAACCTGGGAACATTCAGCCTGCCCATACATGGTTCCAATCTTGGCCAGTCCTTGCTGAACTGGCCGAAAATTCAAACCGTCTATGATTGGCTTAAAGTGTTTGGTAGCCTCCCTGGCGGTTTGCCCGAGTGTGGCTCGGGGTTAAATTTCAGCACCATTAGCGGTAACCCCGAGCCACACGCGGGATTGCATCTCAGGAGCCTGGTGCAGGTTACTTACCTTGTCCCCAGGATCCTGCGATGTCCCCCTTTTGTGTCTGCGGGCTCCGTCCTCCTCCCAAAGCCTCTCTGTGCCGGGCTCCGTTCCCTGCGAGCGTCGCGACGCACGGGGGCGGAGCCTTGCGGCGAATTCAAAAAAGTGAAAATTCATAACACATACAGTACACTGTAATCTTACAGATTACAGTACTGTATGAAATTCTTTCACATACCTTTTGTCCCCAGTGCTTTGTCCAGTGCCCTGCATGCAGTTTTATATTATATATACTGTTCTTTCTGCCTGGAAACTGGAGATTGTCCATAGCAACCAAAAAGTGTCCCTCTACGTCAAAAGTGGTTTTAGACCAGCTAGAAAACAGCGATAGTAAATTAGAACGCTTGCAGAATTGAGCGATAGTGAATCGAGGGGAAATTTATTTTATCATTATTATATTATTATTCTTTTATAATTTTTTATATTTATTTATTATATTATAATTTATGATTTTGTGTTTCAAACTTCATCATACCCGGGATATCTACTAGACTCTTGGTGGACAGATTTAAATGTGTTATTGCTAAGAATTACAGGCCTACAATATTAAACGCCAAATTTCAATGCAAAATAATTGTACCGCTTTGAGATGCAAAAATCTGAAATAATCATACCGCCAGTGAGGTTAAGGCAGTGCACACAGCCACTGCCAACCCCTCTGCTAGGATTACATGATGTGTGTGTATATATATATTATATGCCATGTTCTAAAATTCTTCTTATAAATACTGTTTTTCTTATCCCCGATCAGCGGTCATGTGACCGCCTGCCGCTGTCTTCCTCTGATGTATGTATTACAGAGGGAGGTGCTGAGCTCTCCCTCTGACGTCTGCCGAGTGGTCACCTGATCTTCCTCTTTAATACAAACATCGGAGGAAGACCGCTGATCGGGGATAAGAAAAGCGGTATTTATAAGAAGAATTTTAGAAAAATGGCATATAGTATATACATCATGTAATCCTAGCAGAGGGGCTGGCCGTGATTGGGAGCAGTAATGTGCGAGCTCCTCGGAATGGTGATAGAAGGGGAAGACATTGCTGCAAGTGGGAGCAGAGGAGATCCCGGATGGATGTGCTGAGGAGCCCAGGAGCCTGACACTACTAAAGAGCCCAGAGGTGGTTCACATGCCTGCTTTGCAAAGTCACACGCTCTAAGGTGAGCGTTCACTACCTAGGGGGGGCACCTGAGTGATGACACCCTAGCACGTCTTGGATCACGTACCAATTTGTTTTTCAAATTACACGGACTATATTATCACGTTATTAGTGACGCAGCTGGATGCTACTCGTATGCACATGAGCACCTTGACATATGACATGAACCAAACATTTTGCTTGTATTGCTTTTTCCAGCACGGTCATTAATTACATTTTTGGACATTTTATAACTACACAGGAGCACTTTGCTGTATTATTTGTATATGTCTTTGGTATTTTAAACACAGTTATGCACCAAGCACTTTTAAATTGAGTTTGCCATTATATGTAATATGCATTTATTTTATGTATTTACTCATATAAGTATTTAATCTATTTATTATTCATTTGATTCAATATTTAATTTGGAAGCAATATACACACTTTTTGGTGTACACTACAACTAATATCACTTTTTAGCGCAGCGTATATAATTTATTCATTTGTTTTTGCACGGTATATGTGACGTGTTTAACGCTAGCAGCTTTTAGGTAATTTTTTAATTCAGGCATCTAGGCAGTGGTGGCTCGCAGGACTTCTTTCATTTTTGGTGATAGAAGGGGAGGGGAAGGGCGGCTCACACAGTCACACACGGAGCTGACAGGGAGAGAGGGGAGAGGGGAGGAGGACACAGGAGCAGAGAGGAGAGCTGGATATGACAGAGGCACGTAAACTGACCACGGTGTCGGGGCTCAGCAGCGCTGATAATTGTGGTCAGTTTGCAGGGGGGGGATGGCATACCCAGGCAGGATCAGCCAGGTATTATAGGTGTAACAGGGGGGGGGCAAATCACACAGCACAGGTACTGTGCTCTATAACATGTTTTAAAGAAACCGGATCGATATATATATGTATATATATTTATTTTTTTTGGATTAACAAACGCTTTAAGTGTATGGCAGCAGGCACCTTTATGACAACTGCTGTTGGGTGTACAGAATGATTGGATAGGCTTCAAAGCCTTATAAGAGATAGAGATCCCAGACTGTGCGTGCCACATGTCTACGTCCCTAAACATCACATATACTATCACACCATTTGTAGTCAGAGGACTTTATGTGGACATATATAAAAAGGCTGAGTGTCATAGGAACAATGTTATTGAATCCCATTTAAAACATATACAAAAACATGTTAAAATACTCTCCACTTAGTGGTTAAAACCATGCACAGATTCCAAACACATTTCACATGCAGGCTCATCGCATTTTGTAAATCCCTCTTCAGGAGCACATGTGAAGGAATCTGAAGGGTATAAGTATAATAATTAAACATAAAAGTTTCACAGATAAAATGTATGATGTATATCAAAATCAACACATACAACATACTGTACCAGTACAGAGGAACCCACTCAAGATCTTTTCAGAGGTATCAAGAAATATGATTCACTGGAAGTAAATATGTTAATGGATATACTTATATCCTTCAGATTCCTTTACATGATTTCTGAAACGCATCGAGAAGCCTACATGTGAAATGTGTTTGGAATCTATGCATGTTGTGAATCACTAAGTGGAGAGTATTTTAACATGTTTTTTGTATAGTGATACACAGAAATTTTGGCTGCCGAAAAGTATCAGCCGAAAATAGGGCTTTCTGCTTTGTGCTGAAAGTTTTTTCATAGGTATGTGACTCAAAAAATGCATCAAAAATGCAACACGGGTGCACTCTTGCTGTGTTTTCAATTCATTTTAATGGGAAGGTGCCTTTTTGGTGCGTTTTTTTTTTTTTTTTTTTTTTTAACTGACCAAAAATGCAGCAAGCAGGATTTTTAGCACCACTTCAGAAAGTGCCAGAAATGTCCGACAATAAATTCATATTCATTTAAATTCATGATATTAATTAAAAAGCCGAATATAATACACATAAAAAAAAATATACAGTATATATATTTTTTTAAACAATCCATTTTGACTCTGGCCAAGAGCATCCTAAATTTTCGGTTTCTGCACTGAAATTTTCATGTAGTTGTGCCGCTATTTTTGTATATGTTTTAAATGGAATTTAATATGAAACTCAGCCTTTTTATATGTCCACATAAAGTCCTCTGACTACAAATGGTGTGATAGTATATTGGCTTCAAAGCTTTCTCTGATTGCTTTTGTTTCACCCAAAATAAGGCAGACATGGCATTATCTGCTTGCTTACCTGTCCATCCCTCACCACTTGGCTAAACCTGTATGCTGTGGAAAACCCAACATACATGCTTAGGGGTCCCCCACATGATCTAACCCACCCCCACCCACCCATTTGCAGGCCTGTGACCAACTTTATAGAGAACAAAGGTTCTGAGAACTAGTCCCAGAGTGTCCTAATCTGCCATGATGAGTTGTACTGCGGCAGAATGGCACGGCTGGGCGCACGCGTCGCTTCGTCCTGTGGCCGCTTGCCCTCCGAGCCGATGCGAGTGCCCAGCGGTCTTGATCACTGCCGGCCTCCCGCGATCGCCGCTGAAACACAGAGAGCCTAGAACTGTGTGTGTAAACACACAGGTTCCGGTTCTGAGGGGAGAACTGACCGATCGTCTGTTCATACAGAGTATGAACAGCGATCTGTTATCTTCCCTGCACAGTCCCCTCCCCCCTTCAGTTAGAACACAAACCAGGACACACCCCCTTCACTGCCCCCTAGTGTTAACCCTTTCACTGCCAGTGACATTTTTACAGTAATCAATGCATTTTTAATCGTACTGATCGCTGTATCAATGCCAGTGGTCCCAAAAATGTGTCAAAATTGTCCGACGTGTCCGCTATAATGTCGCAGTCATGATAAAAATCGCAGATCGCCGCCATTACTAGTAAAAAAAAAAAAAATTATAATAAAAATGCTATAAATCTATCCCCTATTTTGTAGACCCTATACCTTTTGCGCAAACCAATCAATATACGCTTATTGCGATTTTTTTTTTTTTTTTAACCAAAAATATGTAGAAAAATACATATCGGTCTAAACTGAGGAAAAATTTGGTTTTTTATATATTTTTTGGGGATATTTATTATAGCAAAAAGTAAAAAATAATGTGTTTTTTTTTTTCAAAACTGTTGCTCTTTTTTTGTTTATAGCGCAAAAAATAAAAACCGCAGAGGTGATCAAATACCACCAAAAGAAAGCTTTATTTGTGGGAAAAAAAGGACGTCAATTTTGTTTGGGTGCAACGTCGCACGACCGCGCAAATGTCAGTTAAAGCGACCCAGTGCTGAATTGCAAAAAGTGCTCTGGTCTGCTCTGTCCCTTTCATTCTCCCACTGACAATTGGAAGCACTGGTTAATGCACCTGGGTTAGACAGACCGCGGCCAATAGACATGTGCACTCCTAAAAAATGTGTTCATTTTCGTTTCATTAGTTTTTCCGGTCATTCGCAATTCGTAAATTTGAAAATCTGAAAATAAGAAAGAAAATTCAAGATTCGAAAGAATAACTAACTAATTAACTAACTATTAAATTATAGGTATTGGAATTTCCTTTAAAATTTGTCTGTTGGTGAACGTAACAAATGCGAATTTATCGGAAATAACGAATGCCGCAGCTAAACAAATGGAATGGAACAAATTAATAATAATAATAACAAGTTTTTATTATTATTGTTATTCATATTAATTTGTTACGTTCCATTTGTTTGGATACTGCATTCGTTATTTCGGATAAATTTGCATTTGTTGCGTTCACCAACAGACAAATTTTAAAGGAAATTCCAATACCTATAATTTAATAGTTAGTAATAGTTAAGTTATTATTAGTTAGTTATTATTTTCAGATTTTCTAATTTTTGGGGTTTCGAATTTCCGAATATTCAGAAAAATTAGGTAAACGGGTTTTCATTAACTTGGACATTTCCGAATTAATGAATTTGTCAAAATTCGGTAAAAAACGAATACGGAACTGAACGAAGCGGGCAATTCTCATTTGATTGAATTAGATGATTTGTTTGCATTGCTCATACTTGACAATCCTATGCAATGAATACAGAGGCAGAGGAATTAAGGGGTAGTTCTATTTGTCACTTATAGAGAGACATTATTCTGTGACATGTTCTGTTGTGTAAAGCGTATGCTACTTTTGATATTCATTCTCATTTGTTACGGTACTTTAATCTGTGTATTTGTTGTTTTTCAGGAGGGGCCTTCTGACCATATACATGGCCAACCAGGTAAGAAAAAAAAAAGAATATAGAGTATGTCAGTGAAGTGTATATTTTATTACAAATAGACTTTCAAATCATTTGACCATCATGTTGCAACCCATGAGCTGCGACCCAAAGCCAATAAATATTCTGTACCAGCTGGTAAAGTCTGATATTGTGGTCTCTCTCACTCAGATATTACTATGTTCTATGGATAGGGACAGATCTTTGTTCTCACAGCTTGTGTGAGAAATAGTGGGATAGGTTTCTGCTGATTAAAGGGGAAGGGGGGAATCACTAGAGACCCCTCTGTATGTTATTAGAAAGAGGGGGGGTCAAAAGCCATTTAAACCTGAATCTAATTTTTCTTGGCACCTTTTAGCTCTTGATGAAGTTCTTTCAGCTCTTAAAATATTAAAATGTTAAAATTAAACATCAATTGGAAAGGTTCCCCATGGGGTTTTGTATTGCAGCAATACATTAACAAAAATGTTAAAAAGTATACATTTTATTTAGAAAAAAAATCCATAAAAGAGACCTCTTTTATGGAATTTTTTTCTAAATAAAATTTATACTTTTTTAAAAATTTTTGTTAATTTATTGCTGCAATACAAAACCCCATAGGTATCAATTGGAAAGGTTCCCCATGGGGTTTTGTATTGCAGCAATACATTAACAAAAATGTATTGCTGCAATACAAAACCCCATGGGGAACCTTTCCAATTGATACCTAACAGGGGCGGCGTGCAGCGTTTATCTCACTTCCAATATCGTTCTCCCCTCTTTTCGTTAAAATTTAACATTTTCAAAAAAAAAAAACCCACTAACCCCAGCACTTATTCAGGGTATACACGTTACATTTTTTGTTGTTGTTGTTGAACCTGTTGGGTGTACAACCAGCCAGCCTATCAGGTTTTTCTTGAACGATCGGTGTCGCCAGCTATAGTCAGCAACTCCGATCATTGTTTTCTGCCGGTGGGGAAGGCTCAAACCATGTGTGACCCGCTTTAAGGGTTCACTTACTGAATTATTGCTATGTCTTACAGTGACCACATATGTGAAAATAGTATCTTTAACACAGGCGGCAGCTAGTCCCTGCTGCCCCCGGGGAAAGCAATCTGTGCTGGATCACTCTTCAGAAACAGTTTGCAGGCATCCAAGAGGCAATACTCCGACATCCTTTTTTTGTTTTTTTTTTTGTTTTGTTTTGTGTTTTTTTTAGCCAAAGGAGGATTTTGCCTTGAGAGACCACATTTGGCTTGCAGTTGTGGCTTTGTCCTGTTAACCCCAGGGGGTAAGTTTGACAGGCAGCGCTGCCGAGTTACATTTGTCGCAGACGCAAAGTATCGCGACGTGTGCAATACCCTCCGGCTGCCAAGTTAGGTTTCAGGTGGATGGTTAGGGACAGTAATATTGCAGATCGTCTGCTTATTTTAACTGCCCCACTTCTGGCCCATTTGAAAGAGGCCTTATGCCGCGTACACACGACCGGACTTTTTGGCAGAAAAGGTCAGGCGGAATCATTCCATCAGATATACTGATCGTGTGTGGGTTTCGTCTGACTTTTTCTTTCGAAAATTCTGACGGACCTAGAAATAGAACATGTTTTAAATCTTTCTGACGGAATCAATCCCTATCGGGAAAACCGTTCATCTGTATGCTATTCCGACGGACCAAAAATTACGCAAGGGCAGCTATTGGCTACCGAACTTCCTTTTTCTAGTCCCGTCGTACATCATCGCGTTCTAAACGATCGGATTTTGGTGTGAACGTGTGTAGGCAAGTCCGTTTCAGCGGAACTCCGTCGGAAAAACCGTCAGTTTATTCTGACGGAAAAAAACAGTCATGTGTACGCGGCATAAGCATGTACAGCATTGTAGTAACTCTCACCTAAAACTGGCTAAGGGCCTCTTTTCACCCCAACAAGCTCAGACAGGACACTGATTAGAGTAACTGATTAGAGTATGAGGCCAGGATCATGTAGAGAAGTTAGAGGATAGAAATGTGAGAACCCATAATGTTTTCACTGTCATACCTGCAGCAAGTTTATGTTTTAATACACGTCATGCAAATGTAAACAAAACAGAGACAAATAAAGTTATTGATGTGCTTCACCTGTATTTTTATAAGGCTGACACTTGTCACTCATCATGGTAACGTTTTCTAATTTATATACAATAACATCATTATTTTTTATTTTCCCCGTATGTTCCGGATTCAGAATATCATATCGTATTTTGGTTTGTTTTTTTTGCATGATTTCTCTGGTTTTAAGAGAATGCAGTACCTCCATTAATAGTATTGATGGTAAAAGTGCTCCTACATATTCCATGGCCATTGTCTAATAGCTGCAGCATGTTAATTTTATCTATTTTTACAGTGCCCATGTATTCTGCAGCACTCTACAGACCTGGTACTCAACCTGCGACCTGGAGGCTGCATGCAGCTCTTTGATGCTTTTTGTGCGGCCCTCCAGAGCCCTTTTATCTCTTTTACGTTATTACGTTTTCTTATGCTGCTCACCCCCTTTTTCTGTTAATGCTTTAATATTGCTTCTTGATGAGAAGTATATAAATTGTGGCATAAGTAATACATGAGGGGACTGTATGGTATAGAAATGGTATAGAAATGGGGAAACATTGATCTGTAAAGAACTCTATATCAAGCTCTACACAATACATAGAACCATTTGTAACAGCCCTTGGCTCAGAGGAGCTTACAATGTACCTACTACAGTCATAATAATTAACACACCAGTGTGTGTGTGTGTTTGGATTGCTCTAGGAAAATATTATTGCATCAGTTTATTGTAAATTGGAAGATCCCTCCCTATTGGCCTTGACTGCATTCTATACAGCTTTCTGCTGCCCGAAAGCTAAGGGGTGTAGCTATACTCTAGGTCAGGGGTCTCCAAACTTTTCAAACAAAGGGCCAGTTTACTGTCCTTCAAACTTTACAGGGGCTGAATTGTGGCCATTGGGGGCTGAAAATGTGTCCTGCGCCCATCATCAGCGAGAATAAATATGGCCGCAGGGTTGGTGGTTAGCAGGAGGAGTTCCCCATCATTGTTATTAGTGGGAGGAATTATCCCCATCATTGGTATCAGTGGGAGGAATTACCCCCATCATTGGTATCAGTGGGAGGAATTACCCCCATCATTGGTATCAGTGGGAGGAATTACCCCCATCATTGGTATCAGTGGGAGGAATAGTGCCCCATCATTGGTATCAGTGGGAGGAATAGTGCCCCATCATTGGTATCAGTGGGAGGAATTATCCCCATCATTGGTATCAGTGGGAGGAATAGTGCCCCATCATTGGTATCAGTGGAAAAAATTGTGCCCCATAATAGGTATCAGTGGGAGGAATAATGTCTCATTAGTGGGAGAATAGTGCCCCATCCTTGGCATTAGTGGGAGGAATATTGACCCCTTCATTATTATTAGTGGGAGGAATAGTGACCCATCATTGGTATAAGGGGGAGGAATAGTGAACCATCATTCTTATTAGTGGGATGAATAGTGCCCCATCATTCTTATTAATGGGAGGAATAATCCCCTATCATTCTTAGTGGGAGGAATAATGCCCCATCATTCTTAGTGGGAGGAATAGTGCCGCATCATTCTTATTAGCGGGAGGAATAATGCCCCATCATTCTTAGTGGGAGGAATAATGCCCCATCATTCTTAGTGGGAGGAATAATGCCCCATCATTCTTAGTGGGAGGAATAATGCTCCATCATTCTTAGTGGGAGGAATAGTGCCCCATCATTCTTAGTGGGAGGAATAGTGCCCCATCATTGGTATAAGGGGAAGGAATCGTACCCCATAGTAGGCGTCAGTGGGAAGAATAGTGCCCCATCATTGGTATAAGGGGGAGGAATCGTACCCCATAGTAAGCATCAGTGGGAAGAATAGTACCCCATATCATTGGGAAGAATGGAGCCCCATATCATTGGAAGGAATAGTGCCCCAAGCGCCAGATAAAGGCTAGCAAAGGGCCACATGCGGTCCTCAGGTTTGGAGACCCCCTGCTCTAGGTTAGAATTACATAATGTAATGTCATTATTTTACTATTATTGCTGTAGTCACTTTTAAAGCTTATCTCTGTTTCCTTTCATTTTAATCAGTCCAAACTATTTGCTTGACTAACAGTTGCAGCAGCTGTGTGCGTTGTATAAGCTGTATGTAGCATCAGCTATATACAGTATACAGCTCTGTGTTCCCGCGGTGGGAGGAGGACTTCCTTTCCCACTCCTGGAAAGAATTTGACCCGGTCTGAGCGCCACTCATCCTTTCACAGGGAGCTTTGCATCCTATCAGTGACTGAGACGGAGAGGCGGGCTGATGACATCACAGATTTTAATAGAGCCATCGGTGAACTGCAGGGAGAGAATTTTACGATGCAATGCAAACACAACTTCTAGAGTCAGGAAACGTATCTGGTCGCCAGTTTGCACATAACCCTTATTGCTGTCATCCTGTTGATTGGAAGCTGAACTAATCTGGATCCATCCCCATAAGATGTCTTTCATCAGTTCACCTGGGGTGAAACATAACCATGGAAATGACCCGAGCATAAATCTTTGCTTACACCCTGTTTTCAGAACGGTTGTGAACTCCGTAGAATAGGCGAGTCCAAGTGTCACACCTAGAACCCTTCCATTGCTCCATCTGCATCTGTTTCCTGCTTTACAAGTTTCTTATCAAGGCATGAGGGCCCTCTTCCTGTGAACACAGAGAGGGAAACGCACTCGTATGCCTTCTGATTGTCATAGCCGCTTATAAGTGACACATGTTTACACGATCATGGAAGGTGACAGTTGAATAAGATGTGGGAAGAGGCAGAAAATTGATGAGGGTAGCAATGAAGGCCCTTTTTGGGGCCCCTCTGTGTTTGCTCTTTTGACCGGTTTGTATTTTATTTTTTTATTTTACTCTATGAAGATCAATCTTCCAGAGGTAGAAATTTATGGACCTGCAGATCCCGGGAAGGCCATGAGGTTCTCTTTGTCACCTACAAACTACTGTAGTGTAGCAGCAGCTTTTTGAGGGTTGACGTGCTGAACATTGCAGGTCTTTAACATTTGTGTTCACACCGAATTTAGGAATGTTATTACTGCTGTCATGCTATTGTTCATATTATGTTTTCATATCTGATAATCCAATTTCTCATACGGAAACCAACTGACTTCTGCAGAGGACAGGAATAATAAAAATTGAATGAATGAGCCACCTCAAAACCATAAACCCTCACTCAGTTGATGCAATGAAATACAAACAAAAAAAAAAACCTTGTATAACATGCTTCAGTTTACTCCCACAGGGATAAAATCCATCTTAATCCCGAAAGGAAATAGGATAACTCCCTGGATCAGCCTTAAACAATATTGTTCTTATTGCATAGACTCAAGAAGTGAATATTTTCTACATTATATGTATATGCAATGTATGTGATAGACAAATTTAATAGTTTTGTATAAGTGTTACCCTGAAAAAAAAAATCTTCATCTTGTTTTAAAGTCCTCTTGAAAAATAGTAATGTACCTCCTGACTGGACCTGTTCCGTGGTCTCATAACTGTAAATCTGTGAGATCTAAGGCACTGCTGCCTTTTACTACTAGTCTCACGAAAATCAAAATTATATTTGGTGGTGACACTACAGTGCTTCTGACTGTTCTCCTTACTGGAGTACCTGTAGTGCAAGGATCTCCCTACTTCTGCTTCATTTTTTCAATGGATCTGGGCTTTCCCTACCTCTCTTGCTGCTTGATCATTACCCCTCCAGTCATAAGATCACGGAGCAGCCCTGACACCAGTAAGCAACGTTCTGCTCCTCCACCAAGATATCTGCTTCCACACAGAGACACAGTGTGAAACAAAGCCACGGTAAGTGAGTAGCTTCAAGTAGACTACAGGCATTACTGGTGGTTAAACTTTTGCCCTCTGCTTTCCCTATTTAGACACTGCTTCCACAGTACATGTCCTCTTTAGTGGCAACTTCTAATTTTGTGCATTTAGAAACGCATCCAGCCCTTTTACTTCTTCTACTGTGTTACTTAAAACGAGGAGCAGTGGCGGCCCGTCCATTAGAGGCGCCTGGGCATGAATCTATCCACGGCTGCCCCCTATTCATGTGTCTGGCCCCTTTCAGGGGCCAGGTTTTTTTTTTTAAGCACCTGATTAGAGCCAGAGGCTCCAATAGACTTCAAAAAAGGGTGGGCTTGGGTCGCAGAGGATGCGACCGGAGTGCACCCAGGTGTGTTGCAACAGTGAAAGAACATTCGCTGTTGCAACACTGATCCTCCTCCCGGCCAATCGGGAAGCAGGTATGAAACCCGCTTCCCAATTTGGCCAAAACGTCAGGCGATCCTATAGGATGCCTAGCGCCGGAAGGAGCAGAGAGGAGACGCACCGCGGAAACTGCTCCAGGAGAGGACATCGGAGCAGCTTTCCCAGAGCCCGCCACGATTAAGGACAGGGCTGGAAGATGGCCGCATCAGCTCCCACCGCTGCTCTCACCGCCCGCATCCAGGGTAAGGGCAGTGGGTGGTGTGGGGAGGAGGGGGAGTAGGTGACAGTTGTGTGGACAGATTGAGGTAGAGAGTTCCAGAGGATGGGAGAGGCTCTGGAGAAGTCCTGGAGACGAGCATGGGAGAAGGAGACGAGAGAGTCTAAGAGCAGGAGGTCTTGAGAGGAGCTGAGAGGACGGTTTGAATGATATTTGGAGACAAGATTGGTGATGTAACTCGGGGCAGAGTCTTAAATGGCTTTCTATGTTGTAGTTAGTATTTTGAATTTAATTTGCTGGGCAATCGATAGACATTGGAGGGATTGGTGGAGAGGGGGTGGTAAGGTAGAGGAGTCTGGCAGCAGCATTCATGATGGACTGAAGGGAGATAACAAGGGAGTGAATGAGTAGCTTGGTGGTTTCATTAGTTAAAAAGGGGCAAATTTTAGAGACGTTACGGAGGCGAAGTCTACAAGCTTTTGACAGCAATTGGATTTGGGGCTAAAAGGACAGGTCAGAGTCTAGGATTACACCTAGTACCCTGGCTTGAGGGGAGAGATTGATGGTTGCATTATTATTAACTATTCTGTTCCAGCCCCTCATGCTACATTCTCCACAGTATATAGTAAAATCCAAGCAGGGATGGTGGGAACCCCTCATAATGTCTACTACAAGAGAGCAGACCCAGGAACTGAGTGCACTAGCCTTGCCTCGCTCACATTTGACAGGTGGGGGCATTGTATTGCCTCCTCACCACCTGTTTTAATCCCCCAAACGCCAGACTTGCACAGTGTGTGTGGATGTGGGGTGGTTGCAGTGTGGGCCCATTCATGGGGGGGGGTATAATTCCTGCCGTAGCATGTGTTAACCTCTGACCGCTGACTTTCTAGCTAACGAGGATGGTTGAGAGGCAGTAAATATATGGCTCAATCAAGGGGTTTTATCGATCACGGCAGATGTTGCTGACAAAACGCGTTGGGTCAGTTAGTGCGTGACACGTCACTTCCGCCATCTCTCTGGAACGCAGGTGGAACACGATCGGCGTGCCTGCTTGTTTTTATTTGCATTTCAAGATTGACTGAACTGAAAATGTAAAAGGTACACTATGAGGAGCTCTCTCCTTTTTTTTTTTTTTTTTCCCTTGACATACATGATTTACAAACCTCTGTTGGCGGTTGTATTGTCTTGGGCCGTTTCTCATTGGAGGATAGATCTCTTATTACCCATGCTTTATATGACTACATGTAATGGGTGTCATGTCTGTCCGGTGAGTAGCATGTTTGCCTAGTATCTGGTGGAAGAAGGCACCATACATTTTTCACTATTGCCAAGTAGAAATCTCCCATTCACTATTGGAGACATATGGTGGTGGTTTTATGGACTTTATATATTGTTATTAGGGCCCTTTCACACTGGGGCGGTTTGCAGGCGCTATTGCGCTAATAATAGCGCCTGCAAACCGACCCGAAAGTGCCGCTGCTTTGTCTCCAGTGTGAAAGCCCCGAGGGCTTTCACACTGGAGCGGTGCACTAGCAGGACGGGAAAAAAAGTCCTGCTAGCAGCATCTTCGGAGCGGTGAAGGAGAGCTCTTGCCCATTGAATTCAATGGGACAACGCTCCTTCACTGCTCCTGCCTATTGAAATCAATGGGATAGCGCGGCTATACCGCCGGCAAAGCGCCTCTGCAGAGGCGCTTTGCGGTGGTTTTTAACCCTTTCTCGGCCGCTAGCTGGGGGTAAAACCGCCCCCGCTAGCGGCCGAATACTGACGGTAAAGCGCTGCTTACAATAGCTGCGTTTTACCGCCGCCACCGCCCCAGTGTGAAAGGGCCCAAATCAAGCAGAATATATATGTTTGTCTATATTTAGGAGCGCGGTATGGAAAATGTATTACACTTTCTTCTTTATATATAAGGGGTTTTACTGCCTCCCCGACCGCGAGCGTAGATGAGGCCTTACTCTTCCGTGCTTAGCAAAAAACCCGAATATCGGTTTTGGATTGACTAACCCTTTAATTGTGTCTAATAATGTGTTCTTTCTGTAGTATTAGAATGTTAATGTGATGGTTTTGATAACTTTTATATCTCATGCTATGTTGTGGAACATTAAGCATTTTTTTACTGGTCTGAAAGCTGGCATTTTAGTCATATCAGAGTGTTAGCCTTCAGTTTGTGACCCGTGTAGAGGCAATAAATCATTTAAATGACAGATTTTCCAATTGGAGCTCATGTGAGTCTGGAAGGCGCGAGCCTTTCCCTGTAACTTATACGACAGTGGAGTCGGATTGTGGCGGGCATGTTTTGTGGCTTGACATGGCTAATTGGTTTTGGCATGCCGGCCCCAGGAAACCTCATCCATCACTTTAGAACAGGAAGTTTGGCTGAAGTTAGGGGAAACATTCAGTACTTTGTCTCTTGCTGTTATGCTACACTGCTTTGCCGTTCCAGTCTCTGAGAGGTAAAATGTCCTTTCTAGGTTTACTCAACCCATTCTGTGCTGGCCAAATACCTGAGCATCTGTGGCTGGAGCTCAGACGACTTCTGCTTTTTACATTTCACTTACATTTATTATTACTTTTTTTTTTTTTTAAGGAAACCACCACTTTTAACTTTATTTCCCCACAATTCCGCCTCCTAGCAATTTTCAAAATAAATATGCAGACTGTTATAAAAAGTTCACCATTTTCATGCGGTTGTCACCAGAACAGGTTTCTCCATTGGAAGACTTTACCTTGCCTCCTGTAGTAGGGACACAGACGGCGACAAAAACCTGACAGAGGTTTTACCCCTTCACAGCTCTATCTAAAAAAAAAAAAAAAAAAACGTTGGTTTTAGATGCACTTTAAAGTGACCCTATCACTTGTAAAGAAGTACATACCTGTAATTAAAAAGTTCTATATTTACCTTTATTTTACCCTGTTGAAAAACTGCCACTTTGGTGCTCGTCCACTGCTGCATGTAGTGTACGTAAACCCTATATTAATTTTCCCTATGTTTGGCATCGTGTTTCATGGTATACCCTTTTTCATTCGCAAATAATTGTTTGTGCATCTGTTGCAAAGTTTTTTACTCAGGGAACCTTCTAATAACGGCACATCCAGTTGCAGGCTGACAACACCCCAGCTGCTGCCTCACCATAAGCTGTCGCGTAGCTCTGGATCAGACCTGCACAATGTTCAGGAGGAATTTTTGACCATTCCGCTTTATAAAACTGCTTCAGCTTAGACACATTTGTTGGGTGTCTGGTGTGAACGGCTCTCTTGAACCGCTTTTGAAGTTGTACCTACAGGTAAGCCTATAACAAGACCCACCAGTGCATACAGTGAATATCTCCTGTCACTGTTTAGGAGATAATCGTACTGGATGCAGCTGGTGAAGTCACCCACGCATGCATTCTGAAGGGTCAACATACCCATGCCGTCCCTTCAGTGCTCTGTGTTGTAAACCGTGATGCACATATGTGCACGGGCGTTACATCATCATCATCATCATCATGGCCCAACCATTCATAGGACCGGAGCCAGTGAGCCTGGAAGGAAGACCTTGGGAAGATGGAAGCCCCGCCAGCGGTGACAGTGCACCACTGGAGGGCTTCGTTGTAAGGTACCAGTCTGTGGTGGATTTACTTTGATGCTTAGGTCATTGTTCTGCTGCATCATCCAACTTCTACTAAGCTTCAGCTTGCAGACAGCCACCAAAGCTATTATCCCGTAGGTTAAATTGGTAAGCATACCAAATCATGATGTTCCCTCCACCACACTTCACAGTTGGGATGATGTTTTGGTGTTGGTTAGCTGTGCCCTTATTATGCCATACATAGTGCTGAGTATTTTTCCCGAACAATTTAACTTTTGTTAACCACTTGCCGACCAGCCGCCGTCATTATACAGCGGCAGGTCTGCACAATACTGCGAACCGTCGTAGCTATACGTATGTCCCTTTAAGCGGGATAGCAGGGGCGCGCGCCCGCTGCACAACGGGGTGCCGATGCTTGTGACCGGCGGTCGTGATGACCTCCGACCACGAGCGATCGCGGGCACAAGAAGCAGAACAGGGACGTATGTGTGTAAACACACACATCCCAGTTCTGTGAGGAGAGGACAGAGAGATTGTGAGTTCCTACGAGCTGGGAACCACGATCTCTCATCTCCTATAGTCAGTCCCATCCCCCACATTTAGAACACACACATAGGGAACACAGTTAACCCCTTGATCGCCCCCTAGTGTTAACCCCTTCCCTGCCAGTGACATTTATACAGTAATCAGTGCATTTTTTTTAGCACTGATCGCTGTATAATTGTCAATCCACCCAAAAATGTGTCAAAAGTGTCCGATGTGTCTGCCATAATGTCACAGTCTCGATAAAAATCGCAGATCGCCGCCATTACTAGTAAAAAAAAAAAATTATAATAATAAAATGCCATAAACCTATCCCCTATTTTGTAGACACTATAACGTTTGCGCAAACCAATCAGTATACGCTTTTTGCGATTTTTATTACCAAAAATATGTAGAAGAAAACATGTCGGCCTAAACTGAGGAAAAAATTCGCTTTTTTAAAAAAAAAATTGGGGATATTTATTACAGCAAAAAGTACAAAATATTGTGTTTTTTTCAAAATTGTCGCTCTTTTTTTTGTTTTGTTTGTAGCGCAAAAAATAAAAACCACAGAGATGATCAAATACCACCAAAAGAAAGCTCTATTTGTGGGAAAAAAGGACATCAATTTTGTTTGGGTACAGCGTTGCACGACCACGCAATTGTCAGTTAAAGCGGCACATTGCCGTATCGCAAAAAATGGCCTGGTCATTAAGCAGCCAATTTTTTGGGGGCTGAAGTGGTTAAAATCAGTCCACAAAATTTTTTCCCAGTAGCGTTGCTGTTTGCCAAGGAGCTCTTTGGCGAACTTCAGGTACGTAGCAATGCTATTTGTTTGAAGAGCAGCTGCTTCTTCTGCGGCTTCCTGTGTGGTGTTCTGCCGTGGACAACTTGCCTGTTCAAAGACTTCCATATGGTAGACTCATGAACAGGGATGTTTGCCAGTTCCAGTGATGTCTTCAAGTCTTTAGCTGTTACTCATGGGTTCTTCTTTACCTCATTGTAGATTCTGCGTTGTGCCTTGGGAGTCACCTTTGCTGAGTGCCCACTTTTAGGAAAAGTAGCCAGAGTGCTAAACTGTCTCCATTTATAGACAATTTGTCTAGCTGTCGACTGATGTCTAAACAGTTTGAGATTGCTTTGTATCCCTTTCCAGTTTTATGCATAGCAACTACTTTTGATTTTGTCTTCAGAGAACTCCTTTTTGCATGGCATGGTTCACATCCTATGAACATAAGAGACAGTGAAGACGCTTCTAAGTACAATAAAACCAGTATTTATTAGGAATAAGAGTTAAAACCACTCACAGGAAAGGTGTGTAGATCAAGCTCATCAATCCCATGCAGACGTAAAGGAAGGTCTCCTGTCACAGCTTTCTCCTCTCACACCTGACCAGCGGCTATGGGAAGGTGTATCAGTGTAGACAAGATGGCTGCCGCACTTTCAGGACCAGCGTGGAACGCACACACCATAAGTAACCTCAAAAGGGCGGTTATGCATTTTGGAGCATTGCACAGAGCTTAGGTTTGACAAAGGAGCTCTGCGCTTGCTCCAAAATGCGTAACCACCCCTTTGATGTCACTTTCGGTGCGTGCGTTCCATGCTGGTCCTGAAAGTGCGGCTGCCATCTTGCCTACACTGATACACCTTCCCATAGCTGCTGGTCGGATGTGAGAGGAGAAAGCTGTGACAGGAGACCTGCCTATACATCTGCATAGGATTGATGAGCTAGATCTACATACCTTTCCTGTAAGTGTTTTCAACCGTTATTTCTAATAAACACTGGTTTTATTGCTCTTGGTGCCTTCTTTGTTTCTTAGGTTCTACTAGAGTTCAGCTTATCTTTCTATGAAGTGCATACTAGGCTTCCTCCAGCTGTTTGCCTGATCTTTTGGATTGGTGGCCTATAGAACCAGGATACCTAATGCCGCGTAAACACGAGTGGAATGTCCGTCAGAAAAAGTCCGATGGGAGCTTTTCATTGTATATTCCGACCGTGTGTGTGCCTTATCGGACTTTTTCCGTCGGAAATTCAGATGGACTTAGATAGAGAACATGTTCTATATTTTTCCTATGGAACTAATTACTATCGGAAAAACCGCTCGTCTGTAAGCTGTTCCGACGCACCAAAAATAACGCATGCTCTGAAGCAAGTACAAGACGTTATACGTGTTGTACGTCACCGCTTTCTTGACGGTCGGAATTTGGTGTGACCGTGTGTATGCAAGACAGCTATGCAAGACAGCTTGAGCGGAATTCCATCGGAAAAACCTTCAGAGTTTATTCCGACGGCAAAACCGGTCGTGTGTACAGGGCATAAGAGGTCTGTTGTATGGAGGAGCATCCTATTCCTCCACATCACATGAACAGCAATCATAATAGGTTTGAGTGCTTTTTATCAATCAAAGTTGCTCTACACCTCACCTCTAAACTCATTTTATTACTTGGACCCCAGGTGTGCAAAATCCTGACTCCAATTAGCTTTCATTGAATTAATTAGTCCGTGGGTTCACCTTTGTGTGAATGCCACTGTATGTCTTTTCTGCAATAAAATGCCTGCATGCTCCTAAATTTTGTGTGGGGGGGGTGGTTACACTTTAAATCAGAACTCCTAATTTGTATACTTATTTTGGGATTATGAATTTAAATTGTTCTTACTAAAGCCATTGGATCAGCATGATGGTTAGGGAACTTTTGTAATCAGAAGTCAGCAATGGCAGCCTCCATCCTTTCTCATTACAGGTTTGCTTTAATAACGCTCAGACTCTGCAGACATAGAGGATCATGTGAGTTTAGTGGCGGCTGGTGATAATGTTTTTTTTTGGGGGGGGGGGGGGGGGGGGGGGCGGAAAACAGTGCACCCGCCACCCAACCCCCCTTTAAAAAAAGAACCCACCCCCCATTGGAATTCATGAGCCCGGCATCCAGAAAGTGGCCGGACGCATGGATGGGGGTGGCAGTGATGGATAGGGGAGGCGGCGCCCGTACGCCCTTAGTGGACAGGCCGCCCCTGTGTGAGTTGTTCTCAGAAGTTCTTGTAAGATCCCGCCAGTACAGGATTACAAGCAGTGGTGGCTGGTGCTCAAAATTTTTGGGGGGGCGCAAACAAACTGAAAAATTCTGAATACTTTTTTAAAAAACAACAATTGTGCCTATCAAATTCAGCCACTTTTCCCATTAAATGCAGCCACTGTGCCATCATTTGCAGCCACTGTGCCATCATTTGCAGCCACTGTGCTATCATTTGCAGCCACTGTGCTATCATTTGCAGCCACTGTGCTATCATTTGCAGCCACTGTGCCCATCAAATGCAGCCACTGTGCCCGTCAAATGCAGCCACTGTGCCCATCAAATGCAGCCACTGTGCCCATCAAATGCAGCCACTGTGCCCATCAAATGCAGCCACTGTGCCCATCTCATACAGCCACTGTGCCCATCTAATTCAGCCACTGTGCCCATTAAATGCAGCCACTGTGCCCATCATATGCAGCCACTGTGCCCACCAAATACAGCCACTGTGCCCATCATATTCAGCCACTGTGCCCACCAAATACAGCCACTGTGCCCATCATATTCAGCCACTGTGCCCACCAAATACAGCCACTGTGCCATCATATGCAGCCACTGTGCCCACCAAATAAAGCCACTGTGCCCACCAAATAAAGCCACTGTGCCCACAAGAGCCTCTGATTAAGGTAAAACAAGTGGGCTTCCTGACTTTACAGACTTTTCAGAGTGTTCTTGTTAGCATTAGCACTTTGTGGATTCATATCACTTGTTGCTTTTTATAAGTGGAACAGATGGTAGCTATGCTGATGTCAAGCTAAAAGGCAATAATGCAAACAAAAGTGTTTTAGGGTCCACAGAATCCCACCAGGGCTTTTGCAAATTTAATTTAGACATATTACAATGGCTGCTTGCTACCAATACCGCCATTGTCTCATTTCCCGAGCAGTTGACCTCTAAAGGTGGACCCCTCCCCTCCTGTCTTTCCCCTGGTCTGTGTTCACACACGTCTTGTTTTTACAGCCCTAAAATACATATTAATATTACACTGCCCACAAGCAAACCTCCATGAACATTAATATTTTCAGGAAGAGGCCTGCTTGCACAGAGTGGGCATTCATAACATGTGAATTATCGCCCGAGACAGCAGACACTTGTCCCAATCCTTAGTCACTGTTTGTATGACACAGGCACAATGGAAAGCTACTCCCTATACGTTTAGTGTGTGCTGGCCCTCAATGCAGGTCATTAGGATTCCATATGTGCACAAAGGCACTATTGTACGACCAGGAGAATGGAAATGTTTATGAACCTTTTCAATTGATCCTGCATAGGAATTGTAACAAACCTTCCATTATTTCTACACTGACCACTTCTGAAGCTTGGTCCCCTTGATTGATTGGGTGGGTGGTCTGCCCTGGGGACAGCAGGTACTACAATTGCTTGACTCATTTAATATCCATTAGCCTGTTGAACATTGATAGAATGTCGGGAGTGCTTGCTGCAGCAATTTTCATCTTTGCCAGTTTACTTGTTACTTGTAAATAGATATACTGTAATTAGAAGAGTCACTCGTTTAAAGGGAATATCATTTTTTTAATGAGTTTTAGATATGGGTAAAGGAGATTGGCTTGTAAATGTTTCTATCAATGTGTTAATTTTTTCCAAAATAAATTGTAATCTTATATTTAAATGTGAGAGGCCATATTTGTTCATTATAAACTAAGGCACTGCTTCCTGCTTTGCAGGGCAAACACAACGGTGTTTCTGCTGCTCCTCAAGATGTAGTTCTATGGGTCTGCTGATTTATTTAAAGGATATGCTCACCCTTTAATACAAAAATAATAAATTCAAATTTTTTTTGCAATTAAAAAATGTGCATTTAGTTTTTTTTTGTTTTTGGAGCCTAGAAAGCATTGCACCTGCAATCAGCAGATCGCCCTAAATATGGGTGTAACGTGTAAAATTTTCGAAATGGTGAACTTATCCTTTAAAACATTGGGCAGTCATCATAGTACTCTGCTTCATGTGGCTAATTTTTTTCAAATCTCTATTCTTTAAAGTGATATTAAAATTTTTTTTGTTTAAAAAAAAAAAACAAAACAAACAAACATGTTATACTTCTCTGAGAAATGGTTTTGCATAGAGCAGCCCAGATCCTCCTCTTCCCGAGTGTTTGCCAGGAACTCCTGGCCCCTCCCTCCTCCTGAGTGCCCCATAGCAAGCAGCTTGCTATGGGTGAACCCGAGCCGCTGCTCTGTGTCCAATCGGACACGGAGCCGCGGCTTGGTCCGGCCCCTTTTCTCCCCTCATTGGCTCACTGACTTTGATTGACAGCAGCGGGAGCCAATGGCGCCGCACTGCCATCTCAGCCAATGGGGAGGGAGAGTGCCAGGCAGTCGAGACTGTCCTGCAACATCACTGGATCAAGATGGGCTCAGTCAAGTATTAGAGGGGCTGAGGGGGAGCTGCTACACTCTGTTGGATAACATGTGTCCTAAAAAAAAAATGCAGATTTCTTTCTGATTTCACAGCGCCTTCCGGGGCTCATGTGACTCCTCGGCTCTCTCCTCTCCCCATCTGACAGGTCCAGTGGGAGTGGCTGAGATTGAGATCTCCTGCTGACATCAGCCGGGAGGAGGGGAGGAGAGAGCAGAGGAGTCACGTGAGCGCCAGGAGGCGCTTTGAAATCAGGAAGAAGACAGCGCAGCGAGAAGAACCGGAGGATGAACCAGGGGAAGAAAACATCAGCGCAGCAAGAAGAACTGGAGGATGAAGACATCACCGGAGGGAGAAGAAATTGGAGGCAGAAGAGACGCTGGAGCTGCTTCAATAAAGGAGTTGTCAAAAACCTGAGTGCTGGTTTTATTTCTGTGACACTTTTTTTTTGGGTGAATGGGCAGGGGTACAACGTACCCCATACTCATTTACATGGGGTGGGGGGCCGGGATCTTCCAGATTCCGATAAGCCCCCCACCCACAGACCCCAACAACCACCACCCACGGTTGTCGGGAATAGGCCCTTCTCCCCATCAGCATGGAAGCAAGGTGCTCTGGGGTGGGTGGGAGTGGCGCAGAGATACCCCCCCGCCCCAAAGCACCCACCCCCCCATGTTGAGGGCATGTGGCCTGGCATGGTCCAGGAGGGAGCGCTTGCTCGTCTCCCCCTTCTTTCCCTGACCTTCCAAGCTGCATACTCAGTTAAGGGTCTGGTATAGATTTTGGGGGATCCCACACTTTTTTTTTTTGGTGTGGGGGTTCCCCTTAAAATCCATACCAGACCCTTCAGTCTGGTATGGTCTTTGGTTGGAACCCTACGCCTTTTTTTTTCAAATGTTGGCAAGGGGTTCCTCCTCAAGATTCCAGACTCTGAAGAGCCTGGTACTGTCGGGATCAAAGTCGGATCCCATTCATTGAAGTCGGACGGAAGTTGTTGGACATGAAGTCACTGGGCAAAGTCGGATCCACAGTTGTACGACTGTCGTGTCGTACCAGTGTGAACCTGGCCTTACTTTCAAAGGGACTCTGCCACCATGAAAAAAATAAAGCTGGCAGTAGGTATAAGGCACAGGTACCAGCACACCTGCAGCAGCTTTCATTGCCCCATCTATGCCGGAATGCCACACCGTTCTGAACTGGCGAAGCTCAATCAATTTCAGGTAGTGTTGGATCTTACCCACTCTTTTCTATCCCCATACACGTCTATAAGCTCATCACTGTGATGATGCATTTACAGAATGTGAAGTTAGCAATGGCATCTCCATGTTTCTCTCAAGAAAGAAAATAATTTTTTTTAGATCATGTTGCATTTGTGAGCAACAATTGTGTATTTTGTTACTGGAAATATAGATTTCATTAAGATTTGCATTTCCACTTCTCTAGGTTTTTAAACGGTCTATCACATCGGCCTGGCGTGAACCAGCCTTTTAGTAGGTTACTGTGTGTGTGTTATCTCTTTACCACTGAGTACTGCAGCTTTTCTTAATTGTAAGTCTTTGCATTTCCCTGCACAATTTTTTTTCTTGTGCAATTTTAAGCAGCAGGAACGATAATAAAATGCTGAAATGCTTGACCTGCCAGTAAAGTTTACTTAATATATATAGTCCTTATTATATATGTTATGAATAAACAGTTTGTTGCTTGCCAGTTTATTGCAATGCAATATACAAAGCCTTCTCCCTATAGTATACTTGCTTGGCTTGCCAAACTTTATTTCATGCAGCTGTTTTTCAGCTCTCTGGGATCCCAGTGAAACAGTACCGTTTTCATATTTCCCAAACAATCAGGCTCAGTCTCTAGGGGGAGAGGAATGAGGACAACCGAGGACTCTGATTTGTTGTCGCTTTGCCGGCTTTGTGACTGACAGGCTTTAGCTACGGCATGGAGAATGCAGGGGGGACTGACCCTGCTTCTTGGCCATGTTCTTCTACCCATTGCTATTAAATCTGCAAACTTAATTTTTATTAGGAGAAATTCCTTCAATGAAATGACTTCTTCACCCCAGAGAAGCCAAGGGACCTCTGCAAGAGGATCTCCTTGTTGAGTTCCAAGCTGACTGGCGGGGCATTGATTTGTGGGAATTTTTTTCTCAAATTGTGAAAATGTAATCACATGTATTTAAAAGCTAAGAAGACTTAAAGGATAACTCCACGTTCGTGGTCAAAAAAATAGCACATAAAGAAAAAATAATATAGCGCATACAATTGCGACACAAGTCATATCGTAATTGAATGTTATTAAAAATGACCTTTCCTTTTCAATCTTCAGCCGCAGTCATTTTCTGAAAATGCAATGCAATATGGCTGCTTGGAGGTGTTCTATACACAGAATGTATATAGAACACCACCTATATATATAGAACATCCCCAAAAACATAATTTCTTGCTTATGTGATTGGCTCACGAGATTTTCCCAGAAGTCTGCACTACGATACAAGTCAGATTTCAGGCATCCCCTGGAACAAAAATGTCATTTTTGGTGAGATACTTCCAATAGAAACATGTCTAAAGGGATGCAGGCCCAGCAGCTTTCCTTATTAGTGCCCTGCAGGTGCAGCAGCTGATTGATAATTATGAAACCACTCCCATTAAATGCATTTTCCCACATGAATACAGAGAAACACACAGGAATTTCTTCAGAATAACAAAAGGTAGGAATCTGCAACAAAGTTTGTTTAAATCCTTGTAATGTATATAGATCACCCAGAGGGAAATGTTTGTTTCTGAACAAAAGTGGAGTTATGCTTTAAATAAAAATACTGTGTATATACTCGAGTACAAGCCGACCCGAATATAAGTCGAGGCACCTAATTTTACCACAAAAAACTGGGAAAACTTATTGACTCGAGTATAAGCCTAGGGTGAGAAATGCACAGCTACTGTAAGTGGCAAAGAGGGTCAACAATGCCCATTTGCAGCCTCACTGTGCCCATTTGCAGCCATAGGTCTCCTGAACTTCAAACTCGGTAGTTAAGGGTTCCTAGATGCCCTCTAGCTGCAGCCAAAATGTGGGGTCTCTGGACCCAAAGGGTCCCAAAATGACATTGCTGCAGATGGACACAGTTGACCGACTTTGGGGCCCCGTATTTCAGGGCAACTTGGTGCTAGGAACCCCAAATTTGGTGCACAAACCCAGCACTACAACATATCCAAAGCTGGGTTTCCTAGCACCAAGTGGCCCTGAGATACGGGGCCCCAAATTCGGTTCGGAAAATGTCAAGCACTTTTCTGCAGCAGAGAATGACATTTAATGTCATTGAATTGAATTTGGGGCCCCGTATCTCGGGGCCACTTAGTGCTAGGAACCAAGCTTTGGATATGTTGTAGTGCTAGTTCCACTGGGTTTGCACACCAAATTTGGGGTTCCTACCACCAGGTGGCCCCGAGATACGGGGCCCCAAAGTCTGGAAAATGTAATTGACTCTAGTATAAGCCGAGGGGGGCATTTTCAGCACGGGGGGGGGAAACAAATCCCTTCAGGTCCTTACCTGCAAACTATGCCTCCAGCCTGGGCTGTCACGGCTCCCCTGATACCCGGCAGCTTCCGTCTTCCAAATCTTCAGCCTCCTGATTGGCCGGAGAGAAAGCCGGAGTGACGCGATGGCGAATTTTGATTCATAAAAATCAAAAGTGGGAGGGTTTGGGGCGCAGTGCTCTGCGCTCTGAGGACAACGTAAAACAAGCCACTTGGAGCCTCAGGATCTAATCACATGCTTGTTAAAAATTGACGGACCAAATAGACTTCTGTTAGTCTGGTGCCCCGCACAGTGCACTGCACACACATGGCATTATTTATTTTTAAATAAATTATAACATGACTAACATTTTTTATCGATGTTAAAAGTGTTAGTCATATCATTTATTTAAAAATATATCTTTACAAAAAAAAAAAATATATCTTTACATAGTAGGTGAGGCCGAAAAAAGACACAAGTCCATCAAGTCCAACCTATGTGTGTGATTTTATGTCAGTATTACATTGTATATCCCTGTATGTTGCGGTCGTTCAGGTGCTTATCTAATAGTTTTTTTTAAAACTATCGATGCCCCCCGCTAAAACCATATTACTCAGAATCCCCAAACATTATATATATATACTTTTTCTAACACCCTAGAGAATAAAATGGTGGTCGTTGCAATACTTTTTGTCTTAATGTATTTGCGCAGCGATCTTAAACGCACTTTTTTTTTGAAAAAATTCACTTTTTTTAATAAGACAACAGTAAAGTTAGCCGAATTTTTTTTTTTTTTATATTGTGAAAGATAATGTAAATTGATACCCAACATGTCACTCTTTAGAGTTGCGCCCGCTCGTGAAATGGCGACAAACATTTACCCTTAAAAATCTCCATATGCGACATTTTAAAAATTCTACAGGTTACATGTTTTGAGTTACAGAGGAGGTCTGGAGCTAGAATTATTGCTCTCGCTCTAACGTGGCGATACCTCACGTGTGGTTTGAACACCGTTTTCATATGCGGGCACTACTCACGTATGTGTTTGCTTCTGCACGTGAGCTCGGCGTGACAGGGCGCGTTTAAAAATATATGCATTTTTTCTTATTTATTTTACCTTTTATTTTTAATTTTTACACTTCTTCTTTTTTGAAAAAAAAAAATTGTGTCACTTTTATTCCTATTACAAGGAATGTAAACATCCCTTGTAATAGAAACAAAGCATGACAGGACCTCTTAAATATGAGATCTGGGGTCAAAAAGACCTCAGATCTCCTATTTACAGAAATAAAATAAAAATAAATTAAATGTCATTTGAAAAAAAAAAAATTTTGCTTTAAGAGCTATGGGCAGAAGTGACGTTTTGACGTTGCTTCCACCTTGCAATGGTATGGCTATCTTCCCCTCACTTATCTCCCTACCTAACAGGGAGAAGGATGTGATCACCTCCGCCGCTGGCCCCTGTAAGCGGCGGAGGGCACCGAAGAGCAGCGGGGGGCCTCTCCTGCCGCCGACAAAATTGATCTTGCGGCGAAGCCGCAGAGACCACTTTTATTTGAAAGCGGAGCGGCCGCTGAAGAAGAGGATACCGGGGTTATGATAGCTAGCTGTTGCCATAACAACGATATCCCTCTTCAAACAGCCGACGTATAACTACGGCGGGCGGTCCGTAAGTGGTTAAGGTTAAACCTCTTTTCTTCTCATTTTAGTGAATGGCCACGTGTCTTATTAAACTCCCTTCCCCGTAAAAGTTTTATCCCTATTGTGGGCTCACCAGTATGGTATTTGTAAATTGAAATCATATCCCCTCTCAAGCGTCTCTTCTCCAGAGAGAATAAGTTCAGTGCTCACAACCTTTCCTCATAACTAATATCCTCCAGAACCTTTATTAGCTTTGTTGCCCTTCTTTGTACTCGCTCCATTTCCAGTACATTCTTCCTAAGGACTGGTGCCCAGAACTGGACAGCATACTCTAGGTGCGGCCGGACCAAAGTCTTGTAGAGCGGAAGAATTATCCCTGGAGTTAATCTCCTTTTTAATGTATGCCAAGATTCTGTTTACTTTGTTATCAGCAGCTTGGCATTGCATGCCATTTCTGAGCCTATCATCTACTAGGACCCCCAGGTCCTTTTCCATCCTAGAATCCCCCAGAGGTTCACCCCTTAGTAAGTAGATTGCATTCATATTTTTGCCACCCAAATGCATTATTTTATATTTTTCTATGTGAAACCTCATTTGCCATGTAGTTGCCCACACCATTAATTTGTTCAGATCTTTTTGCAAGGTTTCCACACCCTGCGGAGAAGTTATTGTCCTGCTTAGCTTAGTATTGAACTGTTTACCCCATCCTCCAGGTCGTTTATGAACAAATGAAACAGGATTGGTCCCAGCACAGAACTACCCATCCCTGACCATTCCGAGTACTCCCCACTTTCCACATCCATGATCAGGTCTGTATTGATGATAATCAGTAGCTCTAGTAATGTCTTGTTTCTAGTTGGTGTGTCTACCATCTGACCCATGAAATTGTCCTGCAAGACATTTAGGAACTGACGAGCCTTAGACGAATGCGTGGTTCCCTCCGCCCAGTCTATGTGTGGATAATTAAAATTCCCCATTATGATAACACTTCCCATCCTTGCTGCTAATGCAAATTGTGATAGGAGGTCCGTCACCCCCTCCTCCCTCGGGTTAGGGGGCCTATAGCATACTCCCAGTATTATTTTTCCCTTAGCTTCATCGTATTGGAGCACTACCCATAAGGATTCCACCTCCTCCCTAGCTCCCTTATCGATGTCATTTCTCACATTCACTTGTACATTATTCTTGATATATAGGCATACCCCTCCCCCTTTTTTACCCTCACTATCCCAGCAATAAAGGGAATACCCTTGAATGGTTGCCAGCCAATCATGAGAGCTGTTGAACGAGGTCTCTGAAATTCTCACAAAATCGAAATCCTCCTCGTTCAACAGTATCTCTAGTTCACCCATCTTGTCCGCCAGGCTCCTGGCATTGGTGAACATGCCACGTAGTTTAGATCGGTCGCATACTATCCTCTTATTGGGTGATCCGCGATTACAAATAAGACTAGGGTTTATGTGCTTTAGTCAACCTACCACTAATGCCCCCAATACTACCCTCTGGAATATGTTCATTGCTGACTATCTCTACCTCTGGAACCCCCCCCCTGTCACCTAGTTTAAAAACCCCTCTAACTTTTCGGCCATCTTCACTCCCAGCAGATCTGCACCCTCCTCATTTAGGTGCAGTCAGTCCCTTATATAGAACTGGTGACCGACTGAGAAGTCGGCCCAGTTCTCCAGGAACCCAAACCCCTCCTTACTACACCAGCTCCTCCGCTACTTGTTTACTTCCCCAATCTCCCTCTGCATTTCTGGTGTGGCTCATGGTACCGGTTGTATTCCTGAAAATACTACCTTGGAGGTCCTTTTTCTCAAATTAGCTCCTAAGGACATAAAAATCGTTCTTTAGCACACTCCATGTGCCTCTGACTTTGTCATTGGTGCCAACGTGCACCATGAGAGCCGGGTCTTCCCCAGCCCCTCCCAGTAATCTGTCCACCAGGTCCGTGATGTGCCGAACTCGGGCGCCCGGTAGATAGCATACAGTTCGGAGATTCAGGTCTTTGTCACAGATTGCCCTCTCTGTCCTTCTAAAAATTGAGTCCCCTACCACCAGAATCTGTCTATCCCTTCGCTTCCCCCCCACTCTCACTGGAGGAGTTCTTCCCCCGGCAGCTAAAAGAGTCCCTCAGCTCCAGCAGTGCTGGTCCCTGACCGGTTTCACCAATGTCACTCAATGGAGCGTACTTATTGGGATACTAAAGCCCTGGATTGGCCTCCCTGGCACTTCCCCCTCTATCCTTCCTGACTGTCACCCACTATGATTAGCTTTCTTGTTGGCAAACATTGGGGGGGGGGGGGGACAACACTTATGGACACTTATGGACTGGCCGCCACTGATAATAATACTAGTGACAAATTTTCTGACATTACCGCCTTCTGAAAATGCTAGCCTTTGTTTTTGGTCTCAGAACTTTACGAGTCACTGTCCTGTAATTAGCATGCATGAGATAAATCTTGCATGATGGGACTTTTCAACATTAAATTGGGGTGAATAAATAATAAAACCGTATATAGTACAGTCCTTGTCACAAGCTGCTTTAATGGGGCCGGAGGGTACTTCACCGGTCAGAGAAACAAGAACTATTTGAAAACTCCTCAGCGATGTATGTCTCCCTATAGATACACTTGCTGCTCCATTTCACTGGAGTAATGTGTCCTCATCCTGCGGATGAAGGATGGATTACAGATGATTAAGTACTCTAAAATGCCTGTACCTTTCAGCTTAATGAGAAGCAGGCAACACACTATTTGTCAGCCTGCGATGACAGATGAGCACTTTTTTCTTTCTGGTGTCTCATTTTCCTTGGGCCTTTACAAAAGAGAAAACAACGTCCATCGTTTATGTTAAATGACATTTGGTCAGAGGTTAGCCTGCTTTAAAAGCTAGGTGTTTTATTGTTTTGATACTGCATAGATTGTAGGGGGGAAAAAAAGATGTATGTCCTGTGGGCAAAGAGGTGCAGGAGCCCATAGCAACCTTATTTCACTAAGGCGTAACTTCAAATAGACCGGGATAAAAAAAACATAAATGCATCTCAGACACATGTACAGTGTTTTTTTCCAATTTAAATTCAGCAAATCCTTACATATTTTTAAAGTGCAAGTCCAGGCAATTTTTTTTTTTTTTTTTTTAGGTTTAGAAAAATAAAAAGTTTGGGCAGGATGTACACTTTAAATGGCTTTGGTTCCAGCTTTGTGCTGAGAACATTACAGGGGCAGCTGTATTGACTGGCTGCCATAATAATCCTCTGTCTTCTAAAGAAGCCCATAGATGGAGCAAATTTCTTTTTTGCAACCTCCCGTCGGGAGAAAACAGTGATTATTGCTAGTGGCTATACCAGCCGGTAGCGATAATCACATGCAAAATCCAGCAGGCAAGTTGTACCCAAGTTGATCGATTAACAATCTTTGTACATTCAACCTGCCCATGCATGGTTCCTGCTGAACCGGCCGAGATTCAAACCATCTATGGCCAACCTAAGTTACTAATCTGGAGCAAGTATGAGTTAAAGTTTTTTTACTTAACCCACAACAGGGGTTAATCCTCTGCATAATGTAAAAAAAGTCTGTTTGATCCTGTATGCACAGATCCCCCCCCTTCTTTCACTGACTCCAGAACAGGTCTGAAAAAGACAGAACCTTTGGAGTCAGGCTGCACATGCTCAGTTTGGTGTGTATTGATAAAGAGTTCTTTCTTTCTTGGGAGAGTGCATGTGATCAGCACAGGGCCAATCAGCACTTTCCAGACAGGGGGTCAGGGGTCCTGGATCCTGATAGGTCAGCTCAGTGCAGTATGAAAACTCCTCCTACAAGCTTTACTAGGAACTGATAGAAGTCACAAGACTGCTATATACTGCTGATGAGAAAAGGTATTTAGCAGTTTATATTTACTAAAATAAGTGCATTTCCATGTTCTGTGTACTGTGGGAGACCAGATATTGTGAATGCAGGGTCCTGGGTTTAGTAACACTTTAAAAGTGGAATTCCAGCCTAATCTTAAATACTCTTAACACCCCCCCCCCCCCCCCCAACTACTATACTTATTAACCTGTGTAAGAAAGATGTATATACTTACCTATTTTTAGCTCGCTCAGGTCCAGTCACATGACCTCCCTCCAAAGTGTGATAATCCATGGTAGTCACCAGAACTAATATCTCCATTGGAAGATTTTACCTTTATTCCTGTATTTTCTCTCACTTTCCCTCGTGGTGATAATAGCAAACATGACAAAAAGAGAGGATGAGACTCCATAAGAGGGGTACAGACACATTTTTTTTTAAATGGTAGACAAAGAACCTGTATATAAGGAGAAAAAGGGATATCTTGACTCCAAAAACAATAATAAATACCATACACCTAGAAAGAACTTCAGGCGTCTGTCAAAATGCAAGAAAGAAACTTACATATCAAAAATATATTTTAAAAATTATACCTTTTGATTTGCTAAATATCCCCTAGAATTATAATGGAATCCCAAAAGCATTTAGAAACATATAAAAAGCAAAACAGCCAGTAACTATATGACCTTATAAACCCAATGATCTATATCTATATCCGTGGTCTCCAAACTGTGACCCACGGGCTGAATGTGGTCTTTGCTTGCTATTATCCGACCCTTGCAGCACTATTCCACCCATAGACACCAATGATGGGTCACTATTCCTCCCATAGACACCAATGATGGGTCACTATTCCTCCCATAGACACCAATGATGGGTCACTATTCCTCCCATAGACACCAGTGATGGGTCACTATTCCTCCCATAGACACCAGTGATGGGTCACTATTCCTCCCATAGACACCAATGAAGGGTCACTATTCCTCCCATAGACACCAATGATGGGTTACTATTCCTCCCATAGACACCAATGAAGGGTCACTATTCCTCCCCTCTACACCAATGATGGGTCACTATTCCTCCCCTCTACACAAATAATGGCACACCATTCCTTGCACTAAAACTAATGACAGGGCAGTGTTTGCACCCACTGATGCCAGTGTGTTTTCTACTTACTGTCTACAGTCCCCCCCTAAAGCCCAATGGACCGTAAACTAGCCCTTTGTTTAGAAAGTTTGAAAAACTCTGATCTATATCCCAGCAATATAGGATAAGAGCTTAGGGATAGGCATATTTTCAATTGGAGCCAATCTTGTAAGCAGCTTGAAGCTCCGTTACATCGACTCAACCTGAGAACATGTTTAATAAACACATACGCTATATTGCCAAAAGTATTGGGACACCTACCTTTACATGAACTTTAATGGCATGCCAGTCTTAGTCTGTAGGGTTCAATATTGAGTTGGCCCACCCTTTGCAGCTATAACAGCTTCAACTCTTCTGGGAAGGCTGTCCACAAGGTTTAGGAGTGTGTCTATGGGAATGTTTGACCATTATTCCAGAAGTGCATTTGTGAGGTCAGGCACTGATGTTGGACGAGAAAGCCTGGCTCGTAGTCTCCGCTCTAATTCATCCTAAACGTGTTTTATTGTGTTGAGGTCAGGACTCTGTGCAGGCCAGTCGAGTTCCTCCACCCCAAACTCGCTCATCCATGTCTTTATGGACATTGCTTTGTGCACTGGTGTGCAGTCATGTTGAAACAGGAAAGGGCCATTCCGAAACTGTTCCCACAAAGTTGGGAGCATGAAATTGTCCAAAATGTCTTGGTATGCTGATGTCTTAAGAGTTCCCTTCACTGGAATTAAATGGGCCAAGCCCAACCCCTGAAAAACACCCACCCAATGAGACATGGATGAGCGAGTTTGGGGTGGAGGAACTTGACTGGCCTGCACAGAGTCCTGACCTCAACCTAATAGAACACCTTTGGGATGAATTAGAGCGGAGACTGCGAGCCAGGCATTCTTGTCCAACATCAGTGCCTGACCTCACAAATGCACTTCTGGAATAATGATCAAACATTCCCATAGACACACTCCTAAACCCTGTGGACAGCCTTCCCAGAAGAGTTGAAGCTGTTATAGTTGCAAAGGGTGGACCAACTCAATATTGAACCCTACGGACTAAGACTGGGATGACAGTAAAGTTCATGTGCGTGTAAAGGCAGGTGTCCCAATACTTCTGGTAATTTAGTGTATAATGCATCCACAAGATCACTGCCTAACTTAGGCCAAATCCCATTACGATAATTGACGGCTAACCAAACAGCAGATGGCAGATATGCTTGGGATACAAAACTAAGGCAATAGCTACCACACCACATCTAGTATGTTGCCTAGTTGGCCCAGCTGTAGGGCATACAGTTTTAATTAGCAGGAGAGCCATATCATACTAGTATGTAGCCATCAAAGGAATACAAATGAGTCCTTGAAGTAAATAAAGTATAACTTATAGAGATGTATGTTGCCAGCACAAGCGCAAGTAGGAGCACATATACAGTAATGGATAGATTGAGGGCAGGTTTGCCTGGAGGGAGCCCGCCCCTGCTTAAAGGTACAGGGACACCCAGCAAATAGTCTGCTTCTCATTTAAAGGGTAACTCCACTTTCGTGGAGGGAAAAAAATCGCAAGTAAAGAAAAAATAATATGTACAATTGCGATACAAGTCATATTGTAATTAAATGCTATTAAAAATTACCTTTCCTTTTCAATCTGCAGCCGCTGTAATTTTCTATAAATGCAAAGCAATATGGCTACCTGGAGTTGTTCTAGATACAGAATGTGTACTGACCACTCCCCAGAAACATAATTTCCTGCTTGTGCAAGTTTGCCTAAGATACAAGTCAGATTTCAGGCATCCCCTGCAACAAAAATGTCATTTTTGGTGAGATATTTCCAATAGGAACACGTTTAAAAGAGATGCAGACCCAGCAGCTTTCCTCATTAGTGCCCTGCAGCTGCCACAGTTTGTTAGAATTTTTGCAATGTACATAGATCACCCAGAGGGGAATGTCTTTTTCTCAACAAAAGTGGAGTTTAACCACTTGCCGACCAGCCGCCGCAAAATGGCACGGCTGGGCAAAACGACTGCTCGCCCCCAGGGCCGATGCTCTCGCTGATCGCCCTTGGAGCTGCTGCAAGCGCCCGGCGGTCGCGATCGCTGGTGACACACAGAGAACCGGGATCTGTGTATGTAAACACACAGTTTCCGGTTCTCTGAGGGGAGAAGAGACTGATCGTCTGTCCATACAAAGTATGAACAGCGATCTGTCATCTCCCCTACACAGTCCCCCTCCTCCCTTCAGTTAGAACAAAGAGAGGGAACACAATTCACCCCTTGATCGCCCCCTAGTGTTAACCCCCTTCCCTGCCAGTGACATTTTTACAGTAATTAGTGCATTTTTATAGCACTGATCGCTGTATAAATGCCAATGGTCCCAAAAATGTGTCAAAAGTGCGATGTGTCCAGCATAATGTCGCAGTCCCGATAAAAATCGCAGATTGCCGCCATTACTAGTAAAAAAAAAAAAAAATAATTAAAATGCTATAAATCTATCCCCTATTTTGTAGACGCTATAACTTTGGCGCAAACCAATCAATATACGCTTATTGCGATTTTTATTAGCAAAAATATGTAGAAGAATACATATCGGCCTAAACTGAGAAAAAAAAAAAATAGGGATATTTATTATAGCAAAAAGTACAAAATATAGCCTTTTTTTTCAAAATTGTCGCTCTTTTTTTTGTTTATAGCGCAAAAAATAAAAACCGCAGAGATGATCAAATACCACCAAAATAAAGCTCTATTTGTGGGGAAAAAGGACGTCAATTTTGTTTGGGTGCAGCGCCGCACGCCCGCCCACTTGTCAGTTAAGGCGACGCAGTGCCGTATAGCAAAAAAATGGCCAGGTCATTCAGCAGCTAAATCTTCCGGGGCTGAATCAGTTAATTGTCCAGTTCCAGACTGAGGGGAGGTATGATACCTGTATGTTACTTGGACAGGTGTATCTGAGCTACTACCTCCTGTGTAATGCCTGGTGAGCCTCAAGAACACCGCACTCAGCCAGGGAAGTCTCTGCAAACCTCCATGTAATCCATGCAAATAAGGGAGAAAGGCTGGTGCCATGGAAGTTGGCTAAGCCACCGTTTTATTATTGCATGTGAACAACAGTCAAAAAAGCCAATGCGTTTCGGGCGTCAGCCAAGTTTAAAGCCTGATGGCCGAAACGGGTTGGCTTTCTTGACTGTTGATCACATGCAATAATAAAACGACGTTTTAGCTGACTTCCATGTTACTTCACTGCAGCAGAGACAAATCAGACCACCCGCCCTAGTATACAAGGTTGTGCTTTTGCTGCAGAACTGTATACGTTTCATAACTGGATGGACAGAAATACAACATATTTTTGCAAATAAAAAACGCTCTTATAAATGCATTTCATCTGTATGTTTAGCCATTTGCCTGTAATTCGGCTTTAATTGCTAGTTCCATGGACTAGGCAGAGTTTTTCTGCCGTAGCATACAGCGCGCCCCGTGTTGCAGCACTATTGCGCTAATTCTCCCCATTTTCTCTTTTGCCTTTTTGACCCTTTCACCGATTCCAACGCTGGATTAGATTAGGTTGTGTCTGTTAGCAATTTCACAGCCAAAAATGAATTGCAACGCTCCTATTTAAAAGAGCAATAAAACTTTGCTCACGCTCATTACTCAGTCAGCCTGAAATGCTAATCAAATAGGCTATCTGACTGCCTCTGGATTAGCTCTAATTTTTTCACAGCAGAAAAAAAAAAAGGGGGTCTTATTGTGTAATTGTAGATTTTTAGAGTCAATAGCCGCTCAGGATTCTGCCAGAAAGATTAGTAACAGCTGTTTTCTGTGATTGGAGATAGCGTACGTTTTCACTTACAGTTCTCCGATGACATTTCAATTAGCCGTCTACACCCTTCCTAATAGTCGAAGAAGTTTTTAAAATCCTGAGATTCCAGGCCTATGTAACATAGTAAGGCAGAAGAGCAGAATCATCATGTATGCAGTACGGATTGTCATAGGCTTTTGCCCCGTACAAACGATCGGATTTTCCGACCACAAATGTTGGATGTGAGCTTTTTGGCTGAAAGCCCGGCCGTGTGTACGCTCCATCGAACATTTGTTGTCGGACTTTCCGCCAACAAATGTTGGCTAGCAGGTTCTCAAATTTTCCGCCAACAAAATTTGTTGTCGGACTTTCCGATCGCGTGTACACAAGTCCGACGCACAAAAGTTCACGCATGCTTGGAATCAAGCAGAAGGAGCCGCACTGGCTGTTGAACTTCCTTTTTCTCGACTCGCCGTACGTCACCACGTTCCCCTGTTCGTAATTGTTGGCCAACATTTGTGTGACCGTGTGTATACTAGACAAGTTGGAGCTAACATCCTTCAAACAAAATCCTGAGGTTTTGTTGTCGCAAAGTCCAATCGTGTGTACGAGGCATTCGATTCACAGAACTAGTATGCAGTGCAGTCCATGAATGCCTGCTTCCATCTGTCTCTTCTCAGGTATTGTCCATTTTGACATATCTTCTGATAGTGAGGATTATTACATGTTATAACATAAAGTTCAGGATTTTCATTTTAAGGAGGACCTTCCACCCCAGTACCCCAGTCCCTCCTTTGTAAACATTTAAACCTGACTAGGGGGAGAAATAAACATCTATACTTACCTATATCCTTGTGACTTTTTTTTTTTAATACTTACCTATTTTTGTCTTCCCTTTTTGCTGTCTGGGCCCATATTCCCACGCCGCCGCTTTAAAAATGCCCATGATGCTGCGCATGCGCGAGAGGAAGCACAGGCCTACGACACTACAGGTATCTGCTGGGTGGGTTAACCCTTCCCTGAAATATCGGGGAGTATTTTTTTTCTCCTCAACAGGTGCCTGTACTGTCATACAGTACATTTGTGAGATGAAGAGCATGACATCATGCACTTCATTTCACGCATGCGCAGTATGACAATAGTGCAAGATCACACAGTTTAGATATGGGATTTCCCTGAAGGCAGTTTTGACATTTCTTTCCCAGGGGTGATGGATGTGGCTGGGGCTACCTCATCACTGGAAGTAGAAGAAGAAAAAATGTAAGTAAAGCAATAGTGAAAAAAAAAAAAAAAAAAGCTAGTCTCCATGCTTTATTTTGCTAAGAACTCCCTACCCCAATCTGTCCGTTATCTCCTACTCTGTTCACTTTTAGGAAATCCCTGAAAACCCATCTCCTTCAAGTGGTTGTAAACCCTAGGACAAAAAAAAACACCTGCAAGACAAAGGCATATTGAGCTAGTATGCATAGCATACCAGCTTTTTATGAATGAATTACCTGAGATTGAAGCCCCTGCAGCCGTCCTCATACACCGCTCCGGCGGCTGACATTGCTCCCGGAGTTACTTCCGGGTATCGCGGGCTCCCACGATGTGATTGTCCGGAGCCGCAATGACGTCACTCTAGCGCATGAGCACGGGAGCCGCCGGTAATGGCACACTCACTGAAGCTTCAGTTTGATTCAGTGTGCATGTGCCGATGACGTCACATACAAATACAGGCGATATCTCCTAAACCGTTCAGGTTTAGGAGATATCCAGGGTAGCTACAGGTAAACCTTATTATAGGCTTACCTGTAGCAAAAACGGAGCGCATTTGGCGCAATACAAATCCCATATCAAATCAAATCAAAATCAAAAAAGTGTGTTGTAAGGGTTTACAACCACTTTCAGGGAGGCCTATCCTGCCTTCAGCTAACAACTGAATCTTCTACATCCCTCATCAATTCATCGCTCACAGTTCTACCTTTTGTTTCACCAGCCTTTCCCTATTAGATTGTAAGCTGGGAGTAGCAGGTCCCTCCTAACCCTCTTGTATTGAATTGTATTGTTGCTGTATTGTCTCTCTTTCTATTTTAAAGCATTGTACAAACTGTTGGAGCTATATAAATCCCGTATTATAATAATAATAATTATACCTTGAAAAACTGCCCCCAACATTTCTGGTCGTGGCCATCTTGAGTAAGGGCAGATGATTCATGTAGCATTTATTTCCTGGAATCCATCTGCCCTTAGCTCAAACATGCATGCAGAAGGGTATGCTTCGCTGAGAAAGCCCCTCCTCTCCTCCTGATGGCTCTTCGGGATGTATGACGACATTTACCTAGGTATTAAAACCAAGAAGCAACTTAAGAAATGAAAAAAAAAAAAGGTTTAAAACAAGTAAATATGATATACTTTGCTGTCTTTTTACTAACTAGCTGCATGAGGATTAAAAATGGCCAATGTTGATTTAGAGAGTGAAGTTTCGCTTTAAGTACATTCATGCCAGGTAATGGGCAGGTGTAATGCTTACAGGTGCTTATTACCTCTTGAAATGTTAGACCAGCTTTTCTGAATTTATATACCCCAAAGAAACCCCTAAAATAATTTTCAGGTATCGGGGAACCCGGACTAGCCATTTAATCAAGGGACAATAGCAAAAATACTTCATACATTGGTGGTCAGTAAGGAGGATGCATCCCTTACAGTGGTGATCAGTAAAGAGGATGCATCCCTTACAGTGGTGGTCAGTAAGAAGTATGCAACCCATACAGTGGTGGTCAGTAAGAAGTATGCAACCCATACAGTGGTGGTCAGTAAGAAGTATGCAACCCATACAGTGGTGGTCAGTAAGAAGTATGCAACCCATACAGTGGTGGTCAGTAAGAAGTATGCAACCCATACAGTGGTGGTCAGTAAGAAGTATGCAACCCATACAGTGGTGGTCAGTAAGAAGGATGCAACCCATACAGTGGTGGTCAGTAAGAAGGATGCAACTTTATACAGTGGTGGTCAGTAAGGTGGATGCAACCCTTACAGTGGTGGTCAGTAAGGAGGATCCAACCCATATAGTGGTGGTCAGAATGCAAAAGATAATTGGCATCATGCTGCTGACTTTGCCAAATGGCTCTGGTCCTGGAACTCGGCAGGCACCATCAAATGGGAGGTCATCAGCCACAGTTCAAGATACCCGTAGCAACTTCTGGAGGAACCAGAGGGTTCCATGGAATCCTGGATGAGAATGACTGCCTTAGACAATGCCCGCTCACCTGTTATCCTCTAGAAATCCAAAATAATTTTGTTAATTAAAATTTCACCATTTGTGAATGCATGTCTCTCCTAATGAAAGACAAATGCAAGAACATTGTGGAGTATATTTTGACAGGCTTACTTGCCAGACCATGCTTTTTATTTTATTTTTACTTTTTTATTTTTAATCGGGTAATTTTTATTGAAAGGTTTTTCATTTTGAAGTAAAATTCTTTTTAACAAGAATTTTCCCATAAAATTACATGGGAGTATGTTATATATGTTGTTTACCGGTAAAAACCTCCCTTCTTTAGACATCCAAAGTCCTGAGACTGCTGTTGGGATCCGCCATCTTGGATGTGATGTCAGAAGCCTCAGCAGACTCACAGATGTCATTCAAGTGACCCTCTATATCAGTGGTTCTCAACCTGGGGGTCAAATGATGATTTGACAGGGGTCACTGAATCATGGGCTGTTCCTGAAGCTAGCACTGTTCTCCCAGCCTTTTTGTGGCCGCCCAGCAGGGCTGTTTCTAGAGCCCGCAGCTGCCAACTCAGCCTCTTCGGATCCGCTCATTCAGTTCACGGCATGACTGGGGGGCAGAGACTTGAGGTCAGCTGACTGTTGAGGAATGTGAAGTGGTAGGGGCCCTATCTCCTGATTTCAGCATAGGTTTCACTGCTACGAGACACCACAAAGTTGGAGACATAGTGAGTAACACTACCTGCGACTATAGTTGCCATTAAAAGTCCCCACTACAGTTCTCAGATCAGCAGATGACCTTGATCAAGAGCACCTAAGTTGGCTGATCAGAACTTCCCCCAGCACTGCCACTGATCCCAACCTCCCGCCAGCACTGCCACTCGTCCCACCACCAAGGAGTAAGAGAAGGAATAAAAATAAAAAATACATGGAAGGGAGAGGAAAAGAGGGGGAGGAACAAAGAAAAAGAGAGAGAAAGAATAAGAAAGATGGCTAGAGAGAGGGATGGGGAAAAAAACCCCAAGAAATTAGGATAGAGAGCGAGATAAAAGCGAAAGAAAGGAGAAAAGAGAAAGAGTGGTACATCCTAAAATGTTCCATGAGGGGTTTTAATACCCTATGACTGGAAAGAACTCAGGGAGCGCTAAATGTTCGTGGGTTAGGGGCGCAAATTACTTGTCTTACCTTGGCTGCTGACAACCCACGCTACGAAAATAATTTTACTGTTAGGGGGTCCCCACAACTTGTGAAATTTTATCAAGGGGTCACGGCACTAGAGAGGTTGAGAACCACTGCTCTATATAGTATTCCTCTTCGCTCCTCTGATGGAAACATAAGGCGGAGATGCTGAACTCCCAGAAGAGGAGAGGGCTTAATGCCCAAGGAGGGTGGTTATTGTTGTTAAGGTATTGACTGTCTTGGAGTAGTGACATTTTTCTTAATCTTAATCTTAAAGGTACATTGCAAATGGAAAAAAAAATGTATGAAAAGGAAAAACACTACAAGTAAGCCTTTAAAACCATTGCTTCTTCTGTGCTTTTTACACGGATCCCTTTAAGAAATACAGAAGTACGAAAAATCTATAGAGAATGTAGAAAATTCCTTTAATAACTGTAGGCTATGCCAAGTGCCGTTCCATGACTGGCCAGTGTGGTTGAAGGTATCCAGACTAGCTTGTGAAAGCCAGAGAATGTGGCCAGAACATCCATTATTTCCATTGAAAGCTCTGAGAATATTTCTAGTTTTTCCAGCCATCATGAACACTCATCAAGGCTTGGGACGTGGGAACTTTCTCCTCCCTGGAAACACTATGAGGTGATGGAGTAAGAAATTGATGCGGATCGCCTTATTGGTATTTAGTGGGAGCTTTTGGAATGAGGCTTGTGACTTGATCCTAGCGTCTGTAATAAGGTTAGAAACGCAAGGAAGACGGCCTCTAGCTTGGCTTGTAAATGTCAGCTTGATGAAAGGCAGAACCACCACTGGAAAGGTGGTAGGAAAACTCACTACAGCATAATCCCTCCACAAAACGCATATCTAACATGTTTTGCCTTCTTGGCTTTTATCACTTATCTTCTCGGCATGTTAAAATTAACTATTTGTTGTCTGTCTCTAATGGCTTAATTCACATTTCATGCTGTTCAGCCTAATAGTAAAGCTACCAACAGATATGAGACAGTGGTCAGGCATTCAGTTAGGCATGTGATCCCCAAAAGAGCTTTGGTACCAAACATCCTTCTGTAAAGATATGTGCTTGCATCAGCTAAATGTGCATTTTTAAGACCCATTCATAGCAAAGCAACAGATTTGATTTACCTCCCCTGTGCCCAGCTCCTATATTCACTTATGCTTCACTTCCCACCCTTTTAATCAGTGTTGGGAATCTATGAAATCCCCCCCGGTACTTCTGGAAATGGAGGAGCATGTGACTCACTCCATGAAACAGTGCAAGCCCATTCACATGGGCAGTCCATAGCCCTGTAAGCTACGACTCAAGTGACTCACAACTTGCACAGGGCTTCCCTTTTGCTCCTGCCAGCTAAATGGTGTGGCAGGTGAGTTACAAAATGTAAGCATATTGTGATAAGGAATAGTGGGAGAAACTCCACCTCCTCTCAGCCGCTGGATGCTGCACTTGAGACGCTGTGTTAGCAGGTGTCACTGAGCCGATCCCAGCATCCCGGATACCTGATAGTTCCAACCCAGGCTTCCGGCCACAGCTAGGAGTCCTTTCTGGACTCGATATGGGAAGCGATCCAGGGCTTCAGATAAGCAATTTTATATTTCCTCTTGTGTGTGTATTTTTATTGCTTTCTTGGCTTGGATTAAAATTATTACTACACTATTAGTGCGCTCTCTGCCTTATTGTTTTGCTTTTTGACCTTATGTCCCTATTAATGAGTTAACCTATGTTCCAATCTCTGCAAAATGAGCATTCTAATTATTTGGCTATCATGGTGCTTTTTTATGTTAAAGAGGCCACTGTCCCTTTTGTGTGGGGATTTGCTTTACTTTTATTAAAAATAATTTTTGTTCATTCTGCTAATTTACTAAATGGGCAGTCACTATATAATAACAGCCATCAGATGTAGAACCAGGGACCTACCTACAGGGGTCGCAACTGTGACCCACTCCCATGCTACGGGGCTCTGTGTGGCCTCCCTATACTCCTGGAAAGGACGAGCGGCGGAGGCGGCTGCATCAAACCGATTTCTCAATTTTCCTCCTGCAGCCTCTTAATGCCTGCTTTCCTCTCCCCCCGCAGGCATTCAGCGGCTGCAGGAGGAAAATTGAGAGATCGGTTTTTCTATATGCAGCTGCCCCTCCTGTCCAGCTATCCAACTATTTGCTGCTGCCCCCTGTGTGCTCTCCAGCCCTCCCCCCGTGCTCTCTCCTGGCCACCCCCCTCGTTCCCCACAGTTGTGCCGAGCTCCCCCCTCCCCTCTCCCGGCGGCTGCTGGGGGGGAATCTGTCAGGATGGAGAGCGGGGAAGGTGCCGGTAAAGTGTCATTTAACGGCCCCTTCCTTGCCTGAATGAACAGAGTTGGTGGTCCATACTGATAACTGACTGTCCATTCATAACCGAAATCTAGTAAACACAGTACTATGCCTAAGTTTGTGAATGAACGGGAAGTTCTGTACAGAGCTATTCATGCCCATTTATTCTGTGCAACTGAGGCTGCAGAGAAGGAGATTGAGGGCTGTATCCTCAATCTTCTCTCTCTGTCTCAAACGTGGAACATCAGAGGTCTGTTTAGACCCCTAATATTTCTCCTAATAGATTGTAAAAAAAAAACAAAAAAAAACCTACTGACACCAGTTACTACCAGGGTCACAAAGTTCGCACTTACGACCGGGCCCTGTCATCGGTCTCGGAGGGAAGGGCCCCAGACGGGGGTCAGGGGGGCCCTTCATGGTTTCTTGCATCGGGCCCTTAAGGTTCTAATTATGCCACTATGTGGAACCTGTGTTGAAATTGTGTCAGTTCACTTACTAGTATTTTTCCAGGGTTTCCCAATAAGTTGTATTTCATCTCCTGAAAAAAAAGATATTTCAACCCTACCAGGAATGGCTCCTGCTTCTGCTCTGCTCGATAGATACTTCATAAAGACTTAAAATTATCACCATTCAGAAGCTATAAATAAGAAGAGAAAACCTGTGCAATAGTTTAAAAAGTAATTTTTTTATTGTAAAAATATAACTCAGGCATGTGTTATGCTCCTCTTCCAGGTTGAATAACGCTCAGCAATCAGTATCACTTCTGTGAAATATTTTCTACAATATTCCCATGCATATTACGTCCATGGTTGGATTTGAGCCAGTATTTCCCAATACTTTCCCGATGCACTGAACATATGGGCATTTGACAAAACGTATTTCAACCCATCACCTGGGATGAAACTAAAGGCCCGTATACACAATACGAAAATCGGATGGACAAATTTGTACGACGAGCTGTCTGTAGATTTTCGGATCGTTAGTACGGTGCTTTCGACAGCCCATTTGGCTTTTTCGTCAGACAAAAGCTGGATGTGCAGACTATAACATTTTTGTCGGATGTGAACTCGTCGTCCCGATTTTCGTTTCATTAGTACGGTTTTCAAATGAAAAAAATAATAAGAGCAAGACGCTCAGAAATGAAAGAATACATACAAAACTATTCAACACATTACATCACTTCTGACGTATTCTGTCGTACGAAAATTTTCGTATTGTGAGTAACCTCTTCACTTTCGACATGAGACTAGCATGCCACAAAAAATGGACATTTGGTCGTCCAAAAATATGATCTTGTGTACGAGGCTTTAGTAGTACAAAATGAACACTAAAGTCTGACAACAGGAAGAAAATATACCGGTGCATAGTTAGAAAAAAAAAAAGTATATTCTGTCCACTTTTGTTAAAAAGCTCTGAATCGCACACAGTATATAGTCTGTTCAAACATTTATCAAATGTCCGGATCTCCCCTTTACTTAGTAGTAATATGAGGCAGCCTCAGCTCTTCCCTTAAATTGCAACCGGTGCTCAAAGTAATGTGTCAAGCAGTTGGACCACACTTGCTGCGGCCCTTTTGAAGCAAACATAAAAATGAAAACAATTTGTTATCAATTGCCTTGAAGTTGAAAAACAAACTTCAAAATCCTTACTAAAAACTTTTGAGCTTATTATTTTTCTTATTCCCCACTGGCCGCCCATCACATAACGTGTGGCCCTTCTGCTAAAACGAAGCCTGGGGCCAAGCATGGTTTAATTGCAATCATCTGATGGTTTATACTTTCCGCAGACTTTCTTCTTCCATTCGGGAGGGAATATAATCCATTTTCTTCTTTTTTTGTTTGGGCTGATGTCAATGTTGGGTTCTTTGAAGTGGAGGTATTGATTGACATTGTGTATGCAACTTGTGATACCCTCTTACTGGACAAGCTTAATCTCTCATGAAAGTTTCACGGATGTTTTAAACTAATTTCGCTGAGTTTCTGTCCGTAAATATTATTTTTGTGGACAAACAGGATGTGGATCAGAAAAGTAATCAACCTGGGGATATTTAAGCTAAAGAGCAAAGCGGAAAATAAAGCGCTATACATGAATGTATACATGCATAATCATAAATCCCGTTCATGTCGGGCAATGTGGAAATTATATTTGTTATTGTAATGCTAAAATGTCAAAACAACTTAAAAAAAAAAAAAAAAATCTATGACAATTTTTAACCACTTCAATATCAGGCACTTATGCACCTTCCCGCCCAGACCAATTTTCAGCTTTCAGCGCTCTCACACTTTGAATGACAATTACTCAGTCATGCTACACTGTATCCAAACAAAATGTTTATCATTTTCTTCTCATAAATAGAGCTTTCTTTTGGTGGTATTTAATCACCACTGGGTTTTTCATTTTTTGCGATATAAGCAAAAAAACAGCGAAAATTTTGAAAAAAACGTACTTTTTTTTAAGTTTCTATTGTAAAATTTTGCAAACAAGTCATTTTTCTTCATAAATTTGTGCCAAAATTTATACTGCTACATATCTTTGGTAAAAATAACCCAAATTAATGTATATTATTTGGTCTTTGTGAAAGTTATAGAGTCTACAAACTATGGTGCCAATCACTGAAAATTGATCACACCTGATGTACTATCTCACCTGAAGGCCTTTCTCATTTCTTGAGACACTAACAAGCCAGGAAAGTACAAATAACCCCCAAATGACCCCTTTTTGGAAAGTAGACAGTCCAATGTATTTACTAAGAGGCATGTTGAGTTTTTGAAGCTGTAATTTTTTCCCTAAATTCTTGGGAAAATTAAGATTTTTTTTTTTTTTTTTTTTTTTACACAAACTGGTCATATTAACAGGTTATTTCTCTCACACAGCATATGCATAATTGCAACTACACCCCAAAATACATTCTGCTACTCCTCCTGAGTATAGCGATACCACATGTGTGAGACTTTTACACAGCCTGGCCACATACAAAGGGCCAACACTGAAGTAGCACTTTCAGGCGTTCTACAAGCATAAATTGCACATATCCTTTCTCAACCACCTATTACACTTTTGAAGGCGCACCAGAACAATGGAATTATCCACAAAATGACCCCATTTTGGAAAGCACACACCCCAACGTATAATCTATGAGGCATAATGAGTCTTTTGAACGGTTCATTTTTTTCCAGAAGTTTTTGGAAAATGTGGAAAAAAAATGAAAATGCATTTTTTTTTTACACAAAGTTGTCCATTTATAAGATATTTCTAAAACATAGCATGTACATAGCAAAAATGACACCCCAAAATGCATTCCTCTACTCCTCCTGAGTATAGCGATACCACATGTGTGAGACTTTTACACAGCCTGGCCACATACAAAGGGCCAACACTGAAGTAGCACTTTCAGGCGTTCTACAAGCATAAATTGCACATATCCTTTCTCAACCACCTATTACACTTTTGAAGGCGCTGGAGCACCAGGACAATTGAATTGTCCACAAAATGACCCCATTTTGGAAAGCACACACCCCAACGTATAATCTATGAGGCATAATGAGTCTTTTGAACGGTTCATTTTTTTCCAGATGTTTTTGGAAAATGTGGAAAAAAAATGAAAATGCATTTTTTTTTTTACACAAAGTTGTCCCTTTATAAGATATTTATAACGCATAGCATGTACATAGCAAAAATGACACCCCAAAATACATTCTGCTACTCCTCCTGAGTATGGCGATACCACATGTTTGAGACTTTTACACAGCCTGGCCACATACAGAGGCCCAAAATCCAAGTAGCACCTCCAGGCATTCTAGCAGCATTAATTACACATATCATTTTCTGACTACCGATCACATTTTTGAAGGCCCTTCATATTTCTAACACATAGCAGGTACATACCAAATAACAAAAGATTACCTGTGGTTTTAGAAGTGCAGTGGTCCACAGAGGAGAGCATCGGTCCAGGCAGCAGGCAGAAATGAGGTCAGCGACAGCAAAAGCAATCATCCAGGCAGCAGGCAGGAATACTGTCCATAGTTCATACAGGCAGAGATACTGTCAGCACAGCCAGAGCGCAGCCAGAGCACAGCCAAAGCACAGGTCCAGGTAGCAGGCAGAGGTGTCCCGGCAGAAATACTGTCCAAAGTCAGTAGAGGCAGCAGGCAGATATATGGTCAACACAGCCAAAGTATTGGTCCAAACAGCAGGAAGAAACATGGTCCATAATGTCATGGGTCTTTACAGGTAGCAATATGGTCAGCACAGCCAAAGTATTGGTCCAGGCAGCAGGAAGGACCATCAAGCTTAGGGACAGGGGTAGAGGCTTCTCCCACCCAAATCGCTTTGAAGCCTCCGGGCAACCAGACCCTGTTCTGGGAGCACAGAAAACGAAAAACTGGTTTTCTCTACTCAGAACGCTATTCTGAGGCCCCTCACATATGTGAGACCCCTGTGTACTAAAGTAGATGGCCAAAAGATCAGTCCAAGTGGCAGGCAAAAACATGGTCGATTAACAGGTCAAGGTCGGTACACGTGGAAGTCAGAAACGTGGTTTAAATCGGCAGGCAGAGGCATCGTCGGTAAACAGGCTGAGGTTGGTACACGTGCAAGTCAGAAACGTGGTTTAAATCGGCAAGCAAAGACATCGTCGGTAAACAGGCCAGGGTCAGTTAATTAACATGGTAGCAGGCAAATGGGGAAATGGCAGTCTGGTAATAATACAGGGAACTAATATTGGATGAATGTATGATAATTTTTGAAGCAATCTCCGATGCACAGGCCAGGTTGGGAGGGACATTGGGGACAATAATAGCTGGAATCTCTTCTTACTCCTCCTCTGCTGCATACACTGCATTTCTTTTGGCATCTTCTTCCAGATTCTGTGGGGGGGAATGCTATAGGGAAGGTGTTGCTCGTGAAGTCGACTCACACCATCCGAGCGAATGCTTCCTGGAACGGGACCTTGTTGGTAAATGAGGGCAGTGATGATCGATTCAAAATACTTGAGGTAGGTGACTTGTTGGTTTTGAGTTGCTTCTTGGTAGCAGACAAACGAATTAAAAAGGGCCATGTGAAAAAGGTGAAACGCAACTTTCTTGTACCAGTAACGGGACTTTCTGTTTGATAAGTAGGGCTGTAGCATTTGATCGTTTAAATCCACCCCCCCATATACATATTGTAGTCGTGGACACATTCGGGCTTTACAATGGGGCCGCGTCTTCTTTGGATCTCCACCACGGTGTCATTGTGGATGGTAGAGAGCATGTGGACATCTTTCTTGTCCCTTCACTTCATGGCCAACACCTCCTCGTTCCTCGTGAATGCCGATTCTCCCTTTCTTAATTTTTTTGCCAACAGATTTTGTGGGAATCCCTTACGGTTTTTTTGAAAGTGCCACAGGCCGGGGTTTTTTTACTATCAAGGTGACGAAAAAGGGGCAGGCTGGTATAGTAGTTGTCGACATATAAATGGTATCCTTTGTCGAATAGGGGGTATGCTAGCTCCCAGACAATTTTCCCACTGGTTCCAATATATATGGGGCAATCATGGGGCTGGAGCTGGGAATCTTTGCCTTCGTAGATCCGGAATGTGAAGACATATCCAGTGGCTCGATCGCATAATTTATTTAACTTCACCCCATACCTGGATCTCTTGCTTGGTATATACTGCTTGAAGTGCAGTCGGCCAGTGAAATGTATGAGGGACTCGTCCACACAAATTTTTTTGGTCTGGGATGAAAACTTCTCTAAATCGCTGGGAAAAGGAATTGATTAGGGGGCGTATCTTGTACAATTTGTCATGGTTGAGATGATCTCGGGGAGGGCACTGGGAATTGTCATTGAAGTGGAGAAAACGCATAATCATGTTGTATCTTGTCCTGGACATGACAGCGGAATATATGGGCATGTGTTGGATGGGGTGGGTGGACCAGTATGCATGGACTTTCTTCTTTTTTGTAAGCCCCATATTAAAACTTAGGCCCAAAAACAATTTAAATCCATCCAGTGTGACACATCGCCACTGGAACATGCGGGCGTAGGAAGAATTGGGGTTGGCAGCAATAAATTGGGATGCATACAAATTAGTTTGATCCACCATATTCTGCAGAAAATCTTGTGGGAAAAATAAAGAAAAATAATCGAATTCAGAAAAATTGGTAGTGTCGGGCTGCACACCTGGCTGTGCGGTGAAAGGAGGGATGATAGCAGGTCCTGAGTTGGCAGGCAACCATAAGGGGTTTGCCAGGGCATCGGTAAGGTAGGACTGGGGCTGGGTTCTTCGGGTTGGGCGGATAATTCCAGTCCTTGTACTGGGCTCCTCTTCCTCTTCCTTGGGTCTGGCGCTGCTGGTGGTAATTCCAGTGCTTGTACTGGGCTCCTCTTCCTGGGGTCTGGTGCTGCTGGTGGTGGGCAGATCTCCTGATCTTGGTCCTGATCTTGGTCCTGATCTCATTCTTTTGGGAGGGACGGTTTCCTCCGCGAACTCGGACTCTGATCCACTATCCTCCACTGGCTCGTATTCCGAACCAGATGATGTGAGCTCCCCGCTGCTCTCATCATCCGACATGGCAAGAATCTCATATGCCTCCTCAGGTGTGTAAACCCTTTGGGACATTATGGCAATGCTTATTGGCGGGCCTGTGTGGTGGTACAGATGGCGGTATGGGTGGTGGTACCGGTGGCGGTACAGGTGGTGGTGGCAGTACCGGTGGCGGTACGGGTGGTGGTGGCAGTACAGGTGGTGATTGTGATACCGGTGGCGGTACAGGAGGTGGTGGTACCAATGGCGGTACGGGTGGTCATGGCGGTATGGGAGGTGGTGGTACCGATGGCGGTACTGACGGTGGTACGGGTGGTGGTGGTACCGATGGCGGCACTAGTGGCGATACTGGTAGCGGCCTGTGTGGCAGTATAGATGGTGGGCCTGATGGAGGTACTAGTGGCGTTACTGGTGGTGGTACCGATGGCAGTACTGGTAGCCTGTGTGGCGGTACCGATGGCGGTGGGCCTGTGACAGATGGGCTGGTTGACAGATGGGCTGGTTGACAGGTCCTCTTTATTGGGGGGGGGCCGTGTTGTGCACAGTACAGTACAAAACAGTAATGTCAGACAGACACTGATTTCACTCACTGATCCCTGCTCTCTCCTCTCACGATCGGTGTGTGAGGAAAGAGCAGGGATCAGATAGTAACAGCTACTGACTTGTTTACATTTGTGACCGGCTGTGATTGGATACAGCCGGTCACCTGGTAAACAGCCAATTTCATTGACTGTTTACCGATCGGGGAAGCGCTGTGTCCAAGGGACACTCGCCTTCCTCGATCATTGCTCTGGATGCCTTCGGCAGCGCGCCGCCGAGTTTGCTGTGACAGGTGATCAGCTGTGACTTTGACACAGCCGATCACGGGGTAAACAGCCAATAAAATTGGCTGTTTACTTAGATCGGGGAAGCGCTATGTCCGAGGGACACACGCCGCCGCCGATCGCCGCGTTGCGCGCCCCCGCGGGCACACGCCGGCATGTTATCCTGCTGGACGTCATATGACGCCCAGTCAGGATAACGCAACCACTTCCCGGACGTCAATATGCTATTGACCGGGCGGGAAGTGGTTAAGCACACAATCACTAAATCAATGAATTATTGTTTCCTAGATTCTTATCGTCACATTGGTGACAGTATCACACGTTTACTGTAGGAGGTGCAAAGCAACAGCCGATTTGCACCGATAAAACATAAATTAGATGAACACTTCTAATTCATTCCACTGAGTAAATCCGTAAATGCATAATAAAGTCCAAAGGTTTGATTCATTTTCTGGAGACCTACAGTGGGGCAAAAAAGTATTCAGTCAGCCACCAATTGTGCAAGTTCTCCCATTTAAAAAGATGCGAGAGGCCTGTAATTGTCATCATAGGCATACCTCAACTATGAGAGACGAAATGTGGAAACGAATCCAGACAATCACATTGTCTGATTTTTGAAAGAATTTATTTGCAAATTATGGTGGAAAATAAGTATTTGGTTGCCTACAAACAAGCAAGATTTCTGGCTCTCACAGACCTGTATCTTCTTCTTCAAGAGGCTCCTCTGTCCTCCACTCATTACCTGTATTAATGGCACCTGTTATTAGTATAAAAGACACCTGTCCACAACCTCAAACAGTCACACTCCAAACTCCACTATGGTGAAGACCAAAGAGCTGTCGAAGGACACCAGAAACAAAATTGTAGACCTGCACCAGGCTGGGAAGACTGAATCTGCAATAGGCAAGCAGCTCGGTGTGAAGAAATCAACTGTGGGAGCAATAATTAGAAAATGGAAGATATACAAGACCACTGATAATCTCCCTTGATCTGGGGCTCCACGCAAGATCTCACCTCGTGGGGTCAAAATGATCACAAGAACGGTGAGCAAAAATCCCAGAACCACATGGGGGGACCTAGTGAATGACCTTCAGAGAGCTGGGACCAGCGTAACAAAGGCTACCATCAGTAACACACTACGCCGCCAGGGACTCAGATCCTGCAGTGCCAGACGTGTCCCCCTGCTTAAGCCAGTACATGTCCGGGCCCGTCTGAGGTTTGCTAGAGAGCATTTGGATGATCCAGAAGAGGATTGGGAGACTGTCATATGGTCAGATGAAACCAAAGTAGAACTGTTTGGTAGAAACACAACTCTTCATGTTTGGAAGAGAGAGAATGCTGAGTTGCAACCAAAGAACGCCATACCTACTGTGAAGCATGGTGGTGGCAACATCATGCTTTGGGGCTGTTTCTCTGAAAAGGTAACAAGACGACTGATCCATGTACATGAAAGAATGAATAGGGCCATGTATCGTGAGATTTTGAGTGCAAACCTCCTTCTATCAGCAAGGGCATTGAAGATGAAACGTGGCTGGGTCTTTCAGCATGACAATGATCCCAAACACACTGCCGGGTAACGAAGAAGTGGCTTCGTAAGAAGCATTTCAAGGTCCTGGAGTGGCCTAGCCAGTCCCCAGATCTCAACCCTATAGAAAACCTTTGGAGGGAGTTGAAAGTCCGTGTTGCCCAGCGACAGCCTCAAAACATCACTGCTCTAGAGGAGATCTGCATGGAGGAATGGGCCAACATACCAGCAACAGTGTGTGACAACCTTGTGAAGACTTACAGAAAATGTTTGACCTCTGTCATTGCCAACAAAGGATATATAACAAAGTATTGATATCAACTTTTGATATTGACAAAATAGTTATTTTCCACCATAATTTGCAAATAAATTCTTTCCAAATCAGACAATGTGATTATCTGGATTTGTTTCCACATTTTGTGTCTCATAGTTGAGGTATACCTATGATGACAATTACAGGCCTCTCTCATCTTTTTAAGTGGGAGAACTTGCACAATTGGTGGCTGACTAAATACTTTTTTGCCCCACTGTCCAAATCTAGGGTTATTCAAGATTTCTATGTAAAGTGTAAGTGCACCTTTACAGAAAAATCTGTAAGGTGAACTTACATAGGTCCCCCCCCCCCCCCCCCGTATATCCGCGTCAGGATCTCGGGGCTTAGAAATCCTCTCCCCTTCCTCGAGTCTTCTCCATAGCTGACAGGACGGCTGATTGGTCAGCGCCGCCCATGTGGCGAGGGACGTTTTGGACATTCAGCAGAGAGGATTTCTAACCCCCCGGGCTCCTGGCGCGGATATACCGGGGCTTAGAACCGGGGATAGTGGCGGTCCAGGTCAGTGGGACCGGGGGGGGGGGTGGGGGTGGGGGGCGTGAGGAGGGGCACCTGTGTAAGTTCACCTTACAGAATTTTCTGTATAGGAGAACTTACCCTTTAATGCCAATTTGCTTTTGCAGCCAGTACAGTCGCCCGTGGGCATGAGGCCTAAGGCTGGGTTCACACTGGTACGACTCGACTGTTGTACGACTGTCATCCTACTTTGCCCTGAGACATCCGTCCTACTTCCATCCGACTTGAATGAACAGGATACGATTTTGCTCCGACTTTGGGATAGTCTGAAATGTCCTTTGACCAATCAAAACAATCCTAGTGTGACATAAATTTCTTTTACTGCTGCTGTAATCTCTGTCAGATGTCACAAGTTGGATGGTTAGGACAAGGATACAACTTTGATCTGACTTCAATGATATTCAGTGGGCTGAAGTAGGACCAAAAGTAGTGTAGGAACCTTTTTCAAAGTTGGACCGACTTGTGTCAGACCAGTTAAGACGGCTCTCATAGGGAATCACTGATTTACACACGTCATACGACATGTGCTCCCAAAGTCGGAGTGTATGTCGCACCAGTGTGAACCGACCCTGAAGGGTACGCTCACCTTTACAGAAAATCGGCCTAGCCCATCCCGTCAGTACTGGAGAAGAAGAGAGAAAGCCGCATGGATTTCAAATCCCCCTGGACCGGTGAAGCAGCGACCCGATGTCTCCTAGCGGGTGATCGCCGGCTTCGGGTACAGCGTGACCGGGGGGGAGGGATATGGAGGGGTCCAGTGTACGTTCATATTTTCTGTAAAGGTGAACTTACCCTTTAAGAGTAAAGCGTTTATACGTCATCACGTTTATCAGAAAGGAAAAGAACTTCTTATTTAGAACAACCTCATTCTTTTATATTCTTGTAAAATCGTTGAAATTACTTTTTATACAATATGCTTGAATAAAAAGTCTTTGTTGTCTCAGTTTTTTTCATAACCCATTCTGTTCCCTCTTTTTTTTTTTTCTGTCGTCATCAATTAAATAGGCACTTAAAACTAATTTCCACAAACAGAAGTAATAATTAAAAGGAATCTGTGGTATCAGTTATTTGCATATAATGCAGCCAGATTTGCCCAGTAGAGCATATTTCCTGCTTGAGTTACTAAAGAACGCTTTCATTTTACTACTCTTCTCGTAGTGTAAGTCTGTCTGTTACCTTACATTTTAGGTCCCTTTCAAATCAACATGCAGGCAAATACAATTGCATTGCCTTGTTTTTTAAAAGAACTCTTTTTTAAAAAATTTTTTTTATTTTTTAGTACTTAGTTTCTCATCATCGGTAAATCAGTTGTTTTCTTTTGGCCACTGTTTCTGGTGACATCACTATGAGTAAGAAAACAAAGAAATTATTTTTTTTGGCTGTTCTCAAGGTGCACATGCTGCTTGCACACACAATGACATCACAGCACATACAGCCACTTAGATCATTCTTAATGTAACCCACGTTTTGATGGCAGCATGTTTAAACATTTCAGGCCTTGCTAGTTCCATAGTCCTATTAAGCCTAGGTCACATTGCTCATAGATCAGCAAAACGCTGAACTCTGTTAGCCACTGATAAAAGCAGAAAAATTGGAGAACTAGCAATGGCAGCTATCGACTGGATATAGGTTCCTTTTCTAGGGTATACTGTATTTATTGTTACTTGTTATTATAACACGCACTATTTCACCCTGAAAATTGGGTGCAAATAGCGTGCGCCTGTTATACGCCAATTTTTGCTGCCTGGAAGGGGGCGGGACGATCGCCGTCAGATTACATACAGTGAGAAGCTCCTGTTTACTTGGTGGCCTCTGTAATAGGAAGTCTCGTCTCCTGGGCCACCATTGGACCACTGTTCTGTCTATCATAGGAGATTCTCACTGTATTTAATCTGTCGGCGCTCGTCCCGCCCCCCTCTCTGTCCCCTCTAGTCTGCAGATGGGCATCGATCAGGCTGCACTGATGGCAATGGTAAGGCTGCTGCATTGAAGGCAATGGTGAGGCTGCTGCATTGATGGCAATGGTGAGTAGGGGTGCAACGGATCAAAAAACTCACGGATCGGATCGATCCTCGGATCAGAGTCACGGATCGGATCATTTTCGGATCAGCAAAAAAAACAAAACAAAAAAACACACAAATCTTGTTACACCCACCGGAGTTTTAGATTTAAAAGCTATTTTCAACACAAAACCGAGCTTATATGCATAAATACAGTATTTGTAGATCGGACAGACTGTTTAGATGTTAGATTTTAAAAGCAACAGCAAACCTGCTGACCTTACATGGTTGCTAATGTGACAGAACACCTCTGATTTTCACATTTAACATTAAATGTGAAAATCAGAGGTGTTCTGTCACATTAGCAACCATGTAAGGTCAGCAGGTTTGCTGTTGCTTTTAAAATCTAACATCTAAACAGTCTGTCCGATCTACAAATACTGTATTTATGCATATAAGCTCGGTTTTGTGTTGAAAATAGTTTTTAAATCTAAAACTCCGGTGGGTGTAACAAGATGTCCGCTTGCCCCCTTCTCACTCTATCATTACTGTACTGTGCAGGAGTGTGGGGTGTAACAAGATGGCGGCGATGAAACGTCACTTCCTGACGAGACAGCGGCTGCTTCCGGGTGTACCAAGATGGCCGCCGCTCCGGAGCTAGGCCGAAGCCGCGGCCTTTCCTATGGCCGAGGCCGCAGAGTGCTCCGCGGATCGCGGGTGTGCCGATCCGCGGAGGTTGATCCGTGACGATCCGTTGCACCCCTAATGGTGAGGCTGCTGCATTGATGGCAATGGTGAGGCTGCTGCATTGATGGCAATGGTGAGGCTGCTGCATTGATGGCAAGGGTGAGGCTGCTGCATTGATGGCACTTATGAGGCTGCAGATGGGCATTGATCAGGCTGCATTGATGGCAATGGTGAGGCTGCAGATGGGCACTGACCCTTATTTTGCTTCAAAGTTCCTTTTTTAAAATTTAAGTTTTTTTACTGAAACTTCCCTCTTAAAATGAATGTGCGTGTTATACGCCGATAAATACGGTATTTAAAAAGGAAATAGCCTAGCAGGGGTTAAAACACAGAAAGCACCCTCGTAGCAGTCTCCAGGGGGGCTTCCAGACTCCCCTTTTTGCACCTTAGGAAACTAAAATCCGAATTCTGAACTAGTAGACACCTAGTGCTTTGCCAACCCCATCCATTGGGCCCATACGTTATTTTCCTTACTGCATCAAATGCCTAGACTATTTTATTTTTATATCCCTCACAAAGAACTGCCGAGAGTGTTTGAACCTAACCTATTGTCTGACCATCTGCCAATCCATGTTTTCTTAAAGTGGTTCTAAAGCCTAAAGCCTCGTACACACGATCGGATTTTCAGCAGGGAATGTGTGAGGACAGACTGCCTAAAATCTGACCACTAGTACGCTCCATCAGACAATTGTTGTCCAACTTTCCACCAACAAATGTTGGATGGCAGGCTAGTAAATTTTTGGTCTGTTGCCAGATTTTCGTCTCGTCTGTACACAAGTCCGTCACACAAAAGTCCAAAGTACAAACACGCATGCTCGGAATCAATGCTCACCAAACACGACATTAGCAGAAGGTGCCCAAAGGGCGGCGCTCAAGAGCTAAAAATTCCAGTCCAGTACGTCACTACGTTCATGTTTGATGGACGACAATTGTGTCCCGTTTCTATGCGAGACAAGTTCCTGGCACACGCCCTTCGGACAAAAGTCTGACGCTTTGTTGGCCAACAATCTGAGTGTGTATAAGAGGCTTTAGTATTTTTTGCCTTAATGCATTCCTTGCATTAAAGTGGACCTTCAGTCATTTTTTCAACTTTCCATCTATTAAATCTTCTGCCCTTGTTGTTTTAACTTTGGATAATAAAACTTTTTTTTCTGCCAGTAAATACAGCCCAGGCTTATGACATCATGCACAACTCTCTCTCTCTCTCACTCTGGTGAGAGTTTGCCAGGAAGTGAGAGGGGATGAGTCATAAGAGGGCCAATGAGAGCTGCAGAGCTGGAGGTGTGCCTTTGTGTGTCTGTGTAAATTCAGGAAGTGAACAGGCAGCAGCTTCAGCTGCCCACAGTTAAAATGGTTGCAGACAGACTCATTGGAGGGAGATTTCTGCAGCATATTTGGCAAGTACAGAATCACAGTATATATAAAATAATATGCAAAGTGTTTGGAGGGAAGCTTCAGAATGGCAAAGATGTTTTTATTACAAATTATGTGAGCAGACTGCAGTTCCTCTTTTAGGTAAAAAATGTTTATCCATCAGCATCCCCCCTCCACCCCCCTTTTTACTTACCTGACCCCTCATTTGATCCTGCGCTGTGCCATCTGCAGCTCTTCTCTGCCCTCACTTCTGGGTCTCATTGGCTTTGCTGGGGCATCGGGAGCCATTGTCTGCCGGTGCTGTCAATCAAAGCCAAAGATGGGGGGCTGGGCTGAGTCTCACTGTCTGTGTCAATGGATGCAACAGCGGGGCTCAGGTGTGAGCATTCACGAGTGCTTCCCATGGGGGCATTGGACAGAGAGGAGAGGCCAAGAGTGACGGCAAGGGGACCTTAGAAGAGGAGGCTCGCAGCTGCTCCGTGCAATTCCATTGTACAGAGCAGGTAAGTATAGACATGTTTGTTATTTAAAAAAAAAAGACCTTTTACAATGGCTTTAACCTCTCACCACCTTACCATAAACTAACCTTTTTGGACACTGAAGAAGGACCTTCCTTAGGACCAGGTGATAATGACTGAAGTTTCCAAACAACTCACCTCTTACTTGCAGGCCAGTGATACACCCAACGTGGGTCCTTTTACTCCTGGAGACACTCATAAATGTACTATAATATGATACGTTGGTACAGGACATGTACAATCCTTTCCAAATTATTTCTGGATCAAAGTGGCTTGTGCTGGCGATGTGAGACACATAAATGGACTTTACTGCATATATTTTGGGAGTGACCAACTCTGCCCCCTTTTTTGGCAATGGGTCACCCAAAAAATATTGCAACTCACAGACATTACTCTCACTAACAGCCGAGCGGCTGTCCTCTTAAACTTAAAGTGGATGTAAACCCGATTTAATGAAATTCGACCTAGGCACAAGTATCTGTAGTGTTTACTTATCACTCTCCAAAGCTCTAAGTCCCGCGTCTTTCTGTTGTTTCGTTCCTCTGTTATCAGCATGATAACGTCTGACAAGCTCTGCGACACAGGAGATAAAAGCAGCTGAAAATTTGTGTTGGGGAGGTTGCTATAAAATAGATTAGCAGAGAGCTGATCTATTCACAGCACAGATCTGCATATTTCTTTTTTCCTCTGCCTATGTGGAGGGGGTGTGTGCCTATCTTCTAATCAGCTGTCACACAGTGTATGCCAAGACTCCCCTCCCACTGCTGAAAGAGGAAGTAAAAATTCTAACAGGATGTTCCTTTTATAAAGAATATAGAAAGCTGAAGACAGCAGATATATACGTAAAACTTATGTAGGGAGATTTGTTTCATCTCTGTGTATCATCTGAGGCTGTTCAATTCACTGGGTAGAGGAGAGGGTTTACATTCACTTTAACACCTATGTCCAGGAAAAGTTACCGAAGGTCATTACTTATCCACCTTCTTCAGGGGCAATTCATTGGTTTAGGTCACAGGGATCTGCAAACTACGTCCTTCCAGCTGTTGCATAACTACACATCCCATGAGGCATTGTAAAACTCTGACGTTCACAGACATGACTAGGCATGATGGGAAATGTAGTTCCTGAACAACTGGAGGGCCATAGTTTGATGACCCCTGGTTTAGGAGAAGAAATACCTCTTCAGATAGCCACCTAACCGGAGATCTTATACCTGATCCATAGGTTTCCTTTTTACATCCCACAGTTATACTTTCCACACATAACGTTTCCCACTACTGACATTTGTCTGTACACGCACACTGTTCTCTTCTTAACCTTAAAAAATGTAATAGGCATAGACCTCCCTGACCCCTCTAAATACTACAAGGCACATCACCTATCCTAAGTGTTAAACTGGTGTAGATGCTCAAATACCAAAACAGTGGACCAAACTAGAGCAAGATTATACCCACTACCTCTTTTATGTCTCCTTTTGGCCCTTAAAATCTTACCCAACCATAGGAGCCATTTGTACAGGTCATCACCCAGACCTTTTCCTAGCCCTTATTCTCCCATTGCGCCTCACCCATGACCCCGATCCAGGGGGGTCCAGACTTCCCAACCGGCACAGATAAGAAACTTCTTAAAAGTATTGTGCACAAAGTCTGACTTCTCCATTTCCTACCACCCTATGGATGGTTAAGGCAAGAAGAAATTCAAAACCTGCTCTCACTACCCTTATGCCGCGTACACACGATCGGTTTTCCCGTCGGAAAAAGATATGACGGCTTTTCCGACGGGATTCTGCTCAAGTTTGCCTTGCATACACACGGTCATGCCAAAGTTCGCTGAAATTACGACTGTCAAGAACGCGGTGACGTAGAACACTACAACGAGCGGAGAAAATTATGTTCAATGGTTCCGAGCATGCATCGAATTGTTTCCGAGCATGCATAGGGATTTTGCGCGTCGGAATTGCCACAGACGATCGCATTTTCGGATAGGAACTTTTCCTGACCGAAAAATTTAAAGCATGCTCTCATTCTTTTGCTGGCGGAGATTCCGCCAGCAAAAGACCGATGGAGCATACACACGGTCGCTTTTTCCAACGAAAAACTCGCATAGGTCTTTTGCGGGCCGAAATTCCGACCATGTGTACGCGGCATTAGATGCACACCCTTATGCCGTGTACACACGATCCGACTTTCCGAAAAAAAAAAAAAAACATGGATTTGGCTCCAACTTGTCTTGCATGCATACGGTCACGCAAATGTTGGCCAGCAATTACGAACATGTGAACGTGGTGACGTACAAGAAGTACGACAAGCCGATAAAAAGGAAGTTCAATAGCCAGTGCGTCACCCTTTGGGCTCCTTCTGCTTGATTCCCAGCATGCGTGAACTTTTGTGCAACGGACTTGTGTACACACGATCGGAAAGTCCGAAAACAAAGGCATAAAATTTGAGAACCTGCTAGCCAACATTTGTTGGTGGAAAGTCTGCCAACAAATGTTCGATGGAGCGTACACACGGTCGGACTTTCCGACAACAAGCTCACATCCAACATTTGTTGACGGAAAATCCGACCGTGTGTATGTGGCATTAGACTTCATACCAAATCAGGCACATTCTGATAGCTCTACTTGGTAGATACCTGCTCTAAAAACTGATCTTCCCATTTCACAACTCCTCGGTGTCCCATTTACTTTCCCACTTGTAGAAGCTCCTTATCTTCCCATTGGAAGACTTTGTTCCCCTATTCATCCAAACACTCACAAATGATAGACTGAACTGCAAATGTCAGTTATACCCCAGTAGAGTGACAAGGGCGATCCTTCTTGTACCTACTGTAAATTTTCTATAGCTGATCAATTACAAGAACAAACTCCAGAGAGAGACATAATTGTGTTGCTCTACAAAGCATTCGTTCACAAAAAAGGTGACCTGGAGAAAGTGCAGAGAAGGGTAACCAAACTTATAAAAGGCATAAAGGAGCTCAGCTATGAGGAAAGATTTGAGAATTTATTCTCTTGAGAAGAGGCGATTTATGGGGTCTATTCGGTGAACTTGGATTTGAGTTATTCATTTTAGGGCATTATAAAGGGCAAGGGGGCATGACAATTTAACCTCCTCCATATGTGGAATGGCTGTTTCACACTAAGAGCTGTGAAAATAAGGAGGAGACCCACAGCCAGCTCAGTTGATTGTTTAAAAAAAAAGGGGTTGATTCATTCGTAATTGCACAAAATAAAACAGGATTTTAACAGTTATTAGAAATAAGGCTAGGATCAATCTTCTTTGGGTGCGGGACTGCATGTAAATCGCACGCTTTCCTGCACCTTTAGAAAAAAATGCACTGCTGTTAGCAGATGCACGGTGGTGTTAATAATCGAATAAATCTTAAATGGCACTCCCATGCACTGCAAACCTCAGTGCATTTTCCAGTGCTGAGAACCGCATAGCACTAAGGAGTTCCCTGTGGCTGGGATTTTGGAAAAGGTGCCGAGACCTTTTCCCTGCATTTTTCGTAGGTACACCAGCCTATTCAAACAAATGGGCTGCTAAGCCCCCGCAAATACAGCCCCAGGGAAACCGCGTACAGCTCCATGTCCCTGCATGAACATAGTTGTCTAAGATGACAATAAAAGCATAATGTATTGTGTAGACAGTGTTACCAATTCACAAAGAGTATAAAGCATTATAAATAAGCACCAGAGCCATTATTTGTTTATGTTTTCTGGACTGTATTTTTTATTTATAAACAAAATTAAAATACACAGTTGAAATGCACATCTATACTGGTTTTATGTGACAAAAAGATTAAGGCCCCTTTCACACTGGGGCGGTGGGGGCGTCGGCGGTACAACAACGCTATTTTTAGCGCTGCTGTACCGTCGTTCTTGCAGCTGTATTCGGCCGCTAGCGGTGCGGTTTTAACCCCCGCTGGCGGCCGAAAAAGGGTTAAAATCCCTCGTACAGCGCGGCTATAGCCGCGGTATTGCCGCAGTATAGCCGCGCTGTCCCATTGATTTCAATGGGCAGGAGCGGTTTAGGAGCGGTGAATACACCGCTCCTTCACCGTTCCAAAGAAGCGGTTTGCAGGACTTTTTTCACCGTCCTGCCAGCGCACCGCTTCAGTGTGAAAGCCCTCGGGCTTTCACACTGAACAAACAGCGGAGGCTGTTTAGGGGCGGTTTGCAGGCGGTATTTTTAGCGCAATACCGCCTGCAAACTGCCCCAGTGTGAAAGGGGTCTTAGAATTCTCTTTGTTCTGTTTCAAATTCTGATATGTGCAACATACTGTACCTCCTTAGCCCCAGTCTGGGCAGATGGAATGACCACTTGCTGCCTTGTTAGAATCCACAGACAGCTTAAAGTTATTGTAAAGTCTCGTTTTTTTTTTTATATATTAAAATAACAAATACCGTTATACCGCCCCCTTTCTCTCCTGATTGGCTAACCGAGTTTGATTGACAGCAGAAGGAGCCAATGTCGCCTCAGCTGTGTCTCCGCCAATCAGGAGGCAGAGTCCTGGACTGACAAGGCACTCGTGGACATCGCTGGATAGAGATATGGGGCTCAGGTAAGTATTAGGGGGACTGCTACACACATCGGGGTTGTGCACCCCTAGTGGCCAAAAGGCGAAGCGACGTAACATAACGTCGTTTCGCCCAGCCGTGCCATTCTGTCGCAGTAAAAACTGTGGCGGATGGTCGGCAAGAGGTGAAGGAATGCATAACTGGATTAATTGGGTGTCTTTTTTTTATATCTGCCTGAAGTTCAGCTTTTAATTACCAAGATAAAATGAATGCTTAAAAAAATAGATTTGAGTTTTATTTTTAGGCCTGATTTGTTTTGGACAAAGACAAACTTCCTCACTGTGTTTATTTGGGAAAGGATAAAATTAATTAAAAGTTGGGAACTTTGTCTGTCCTAAAACCACCTCCAGAGACTCTACGTATTGAGACTGTGGGGTTTATTTACTAAAGGCAAATCCACTTTGCACTACAAGTGCACTTGGAAGTGCAGTCGCTGCAGATCTGAGGGGGACATGCAAGGAAAATAAAAAACAGCATTTTAGCTTGCACATGATTGGATGATGGAAATCAGCAGAGCTTCCCCACATTTCGATCTTCCCCTCAGATCTAAAGCGACTGCGCTTCACTTGCACTTGTAGTGCAAAGTGGATTTGCCTTTAGTAAATCAACCCCTATATAGCCATTGTAAAGGTTTAGAGTGTGTTATTGATTCCAATGAGTCTTCCCTCCATGTGGTTTCAATCCATATTTTAATCAGAATATGGAAGTGATTAGGCTGACATCTGAAACTGAAGTAGCAATAAAAAAAAATGATCACAAACAAGACAGACGCAAATTATTCTGTGTTTATAGCTGGGTGGCCCTTGTGAAACGGTGGTGCAGCATAATGCGTTCCAGAAAGCCGGGCGGCAAATGGCAAACATATATATTCCCGTATCTTCCATCCCTATCAATCACGGTTTCAGTGCTTTGTTCATCTTCTGTGTTAATCCATAAATACATCCGGGTAAAATATTGCTCATCAAAATCAAAGGGAACGTTCAGCTATTTACATGGTTGGAATCAGCATGAATTGGGATAACACATTACTAATTGGTCCAAGCCGGATATGTAACTATGTATAAAATATTCATACATGGAATTCTTCTTTAAAGCCCATTGTCACCTTTCCTATTGAATTCAATGCATTTTGCTAAAATCCACCGGTCTTCACCTTAATTTCATTCATTTTTTAGTTGTTCTTGAAACATTTATCTGAAAGTAAATTTTTATTTGACTGTCACGTGTTCACTTCTTTTTTTTTTTTTTTTTACTTTCAAAAAGTTTTATTGGTTTTCCAAAAATATAAACAATATAAAATAATGAGAAGTAAAGCAAAACATTACATTACGTTCCCCTGAGGGGGATGCAAGACAAGCCTAAAACATAAAGTAAGAATCTAGCACACATCATACACATCGACAGGTACCTAAGATGCTACTGTAACTCTTCCAGTTATGTTTAATCCGCCCGGCCTGCGGCCAGTACTGGGGAGGGGAAAGAAGAGGTTCCACCGGCACCCCAAAAGGGATCACGCTGTGCCCGGCCGAATCTCAACGAGACACCCATATCAAATGTTCGCCAGTTAGGCCTGGGGTCTAGGATAAACAATGAGGTTGCTATAACCTGATTTGCTAGCCCGGGAGGAAGAGACCTCCCTCTGCGGGACTGATTGCGCTTACATCGGGGGAGCTTTCCTAGTACCTTAGAGGGTTAAGCAGAAGGGGGGTTCAAAGAGGGGAGGGGAGAGGAAAAAAAAGAGAGGGGGTGGAGAAGAGAGGAAAAGAGTAGAGAGCCTATCAACGGGAGAGGACCACGCCTCCCTTTGTAAACCGAGGAATTTTACGGTTGAACTCCTGGTATAAGGGATATGCCCATATACTTCGTCCAAGGTTCCCAAATGACTTCAAATTTCGCTTTGGTGTTGTGGAGAATGCTGGAGAGTTTCTCTTGGGACATAATCCAAGATATTTTACGCGTAGCGGCCTTGACGGAAACCTTGGGTTGTTTCCAAGCTTTGGCACATGTGTTCACTTCTTGATTGGAGTTTGAACACTGCTGATTGGCATTCTCAATTCCTTGGATATCTTTTTATATCCCTTTCTTGTTTTATACAGTTCAACTACTTTTTCCTGCAGATCCTTTGACAATTCTTTTGCTTTCCCCATGACTCAGAATCCAGAAACGTCAGTGCAGCACTGGATGAAAGATGTAAGGGTCTGTCAGGAGTCCAGAAACTCATTGACCTTTTATACACACACACTAATTACAAGCAAACACATCACAGGTGAGGATGGTTACCTTTATAAGCTATTCAAACCTCTTTGTGTCAACTTGTGTGCATGTTATCTGGCTAAAATCACCAGGGTATGCAAACCTTTGATCAGGGTCATTTGGGTAGTTTCTGTTGCCATTATGATTTAAAAAGAGTAAACACAGTTGATTGATAATAAATGGCTTCAGCCAAACACTAACCATGAGTGAAAGAAAAGTTTTTGTGTTATCATTCATATTCTCTGAAAAATGGCCAAGAAATCATAAATTCTGCCAGGGTATGTAAACTTATGAGCACAACTGTATATTGATTGGTTTACACAAACGTTTTAGCGTCTACAAACTATGGGATGTTTACTGAATTTTTTATATATACTAGTAATGGCGGCAAAAAGCAACTTATAGCAGGACGTTGATAGTATGGCGGGCAGACTGACACTTCGTGGGAACCAGTGACACTAATACAGTGATCAGTGCTAAAAATATGCACTGTCAGCGTACTAATCAAAACTGGCTGGGAGGGGTTCATCTAGGGCAATCAAAGGGTTAAATGTATGCCTAACAGTGCTTGGTATGTTTACTGTGAGGTGCTTTTATTTTGGGATGTGCTGGCTTTTATTCCCTGCTTAGCAGGGAAACAAAAACCGGCACATTGACGCTGACAGGACAGACCTGTATTGCTTACATTGACAGAGCTCTGTCCTGGCTTCCTCCATGCCAAGTAGCGGGTGCCAGCAGTCAATAATTTTCCGGCACCCGCTAATCGGATTGTGCTGTGACTAATCACAGCACAGCCGCCGTGCCCCCTACCCGGAAGTGCTGGAACACTTACTAGGTACGTGATCCGGCACAGGAGAGCCGCACCCATACGTGAGATGGTCGGCAAGCGGTTAATCATTTCTTTTCAGCAGTCACATGATGGTTCCCAGGTCTTTCCTGTCCTCATGTTTGATTGTTTTCTATGCAGAGCTGCATCGGATTTTGCACTCTCCAGTTTTAGTAAATCAACCCCTGTGCGTGGTGACCTCCTTATTACTACATTGTAAAAAAGCAGTCACTGCAAAGAGACACACACAAAACCATTGTTTTCTGTATGTCCCATTCTCACTGTAGTGCAGCCTGGAGCTGTGCTGCAGCGAGCTGTGATAAAATGCAGATAGGCTGCATTTTTTTGCGGCACACTGTACAGGATCACATGTCACTGTAACATGTACTTTTGTACACTTCAAATAAAGTTCAGTGAGGAAAAGAAAAAAGGAGGGAGCTGTGTGCTACACTGAATCGCACACCACTAAGGATGAACTCCGGCATGTTCGCACAGCCCACATGTAGAGCCCGCCAGGGAGTCGGCACTGCGCTGCGCTAATCACAGGCAGTGAGGCATTTCCTGATCTCTGCAGCCGCGCATCGGGATAATGTCTCACTACCTGTGATTAGAGCAGCGCAGTGCCGACTTCCTGGTGGGCTCTGCACGTGGGCTGTGCGAACACGCCGGGGCTCATCCTTACACACCACATCGCCCCCTACTGCAACAAACAAGTTCTGCAGAGGAAACCTCTGCGGCTTACCTCTCGAGCAGCTGTTCATTGTAGCATAAATTCAGCCTTAGACCCCATACACACTATTAGATTTTCTGCAGATTTTTTCTTCAGATTTACCAAAACCACTATATAATATGAGGTCAAACCTTAAAGCGGAGTTCCGCTTAAAAAAAAAAAAAAAAAAAAAAAAAAAAAAAGTCAGCAGCTACAAATACTGCAGCTGCTGACTTTTAATAATCGGACACTTACCTGTCCCGGGGTCCAGCGATGTGGGGGAATGAAGCCCCGCTCGTCCCCCCCTTCTCTCTGCGGCGCCGGCATTGTCACTGTGGGCTTCACAGCCAGGCACGCAGCCGCGCGGCACGCCCTGACTGGCCGGGCAATTATCTGGGACCTGTGACATGTCCCAGATGATTGCCGAGAGGGAGGGGGGAGAGGTGATCTCCCGGTGCCGCAGTGCGCCAGGAGGAAGTGGGAGCTGCAACCCTTTAAAATGAAGGTATCCGCTCCCCCCCCCCCCCCCCAAAATGACAAGCCAAAAGTGTCATCTCAGGGGGTCACCTTCCCTTAAAGCGGAAGTTCCATTTTTGGGTGGAACTCCTCTTTAAGGCTGCTTTCACACTGAGGCGCTTTACAGTCGCTATATTGCTAAAAATAGCGCCTGCATAGCGCTTGTAAAGAGCCTCTCCTGTCTCTCCAGTGTGAAAGCCCGAGTGCTTTCACACTGGAGCGGTGCGCTGGCAGGGCGCCAAAAAAAGTCCTGCAAGCTGCATCTTTGAGGCATCGTAGGAGCGGTGTATACACTGCTCCTAAAGCGCCCCTGCCAATTGAAATCAATGGGCAGCGCCGGCAAAGCACTTTTAACCCTTTTTTGGCCGTTAGCGGGAGTTAAAAGTACCTCGCAAGCTGCCAACGCTCCAGTGTGTAAGTAGCCTTAGAGTTTCAATTTGTATGCAATCAGGCAGGCCCTTGCACTACATGGTTTTGGTAAATGCGCAGAAATTGAATAGTGTGTATGGGGTCTTAGTGGTGTCATCCACCTGAAAGTGCTGCGTGGCAGAGCTGAGTAAGTTTCATGACTGGATGGACAAAAAATAAATAAAAAATCCTTTGGTATGCAAAACAGATCCCATGCAGTATATGTTGTTCATGTGTATATTTAGCTCTTTGCCTGGGGTTCAGTTTTATAAGATGTGTTCATTGAGTCTGTCGTGTAGATGCATATAAACTAGAACAATAGCAGTACACTCATTAGTATTAGGAACATTGTTAATTAGGTAGACTTTTTATAACCAGTGAAGCTAATAAATTCTCTCAGCAGTTGGTGGATTCACCTTGGCCTCTGCCTGTGCAGTTTTAATTAGAGGAAGCTGGTTCTTATTTATGATTAATAATGGGGCGTACGGTATGGGGCATTCTTTATATGAACCTGGTGTTGTTAAAACACGGAGTTTATTAGGAAAGCACAATGCAAAGTATTGTGTTTGGTCAGATTCTCTCCAGGGACGTCAGTCGCCATGTTCACTTCCTGTTTATTGTAAAGTGTTTTTTCCTGAGCCATTTGTAATGGACGAGAGAAAAAATGAGGAACACGAGTAAAAAAAAAAATTTAATTCTAAGGTGCCTGTAGGGCAATTCCCCACATGAACCGCTGCAAATTCATATATATCTATCAGTGCTTGTTACAGTAAAATAGTTAAGACTTTGGTTTTGTGCACACAGGTGTACTACAGTTTACGCCCGTGTGAGGGCCGTGTTTATCCGCACGAGGATGTACCGGTGTTCTACGCATCCCTGTGCAGGTGTCCTGTCAGAAAGCTGCTACTCATCAGAAAATGCAACGGAAGTGATGTTCTGTCGTGGCCATCTTGATACACCCACACTCGCTTGCAGTAAGCCTACATTCGGACCCATCAGATTTTGTAACGGAAGTGACGTTCCGTCTCCGCCATCTTGCTACACCCTGCACTCGTCCACAGTAAGGATACAGTGAGAAGGCGGCATGCGGACATCTTGTTACACCCACCGGAGTCATGCATTTCACACTTATTGTTAACAGTTAACTCAGCTTATATAGTGAAATACAGTATTTAAAAATCCGTCTGACAGTTTGGATGTTGAATTTTAAAAGCAGCGACAAGCCTGCTGATCTCACAGGTATGCTGATCAGACAGAACACCGCTGCTTTGAAAAATCAACATCAAAATAGTCAGACGGATTTCAAAATACTGATTTTCACTATATAAACTGAGTTTACTGTTAAAAATAAGTATGAAAAGCAAGACTTCTGGTGGTGTAACAAGATGTCCGCTTGCCGCCTTCTCACTGTATCCTTACTGTGGAGGAGTGCGGGGTGAAGCAAGATGGCGGCAACGGAACATCACTTCCCTTACATATTCTGACGGGTCGCCTAATCTGATGAAACACTGGCAACTGGACATCTTTTTACACCCACCGAAGTCTTGCATTTCACACATTCTTTTCAATTCTTCAATAATTAAGCAGGACTAGATTTTTTAAGTGTAATGAAAAAAATATATATAGAATAAGTATCATTAAAAAGTCCATCAAATTAAAGATGAAAATTATAACAAATAAGTGTACTGAATATCACAGAAAAAAGTCCATAAAAATAAAGATGAAAAATCGGTGTGAAGCTGACAAACAATACACCCAAGGAATGTGATAGGAGAGATGACTTCCACCACTACACACACTGCCGCTTACCAGCTTCCAATGATCTCCTATCACGGGAGATCACACGCGCTTTTGGCTTAATACCCAGCCCGGGTCTTTGGTAAACACAGAAATGGTCTCAACGTCTTCCTTGGTAATATCAGAGGTATAGATTGTCATATGATTTATAAAGAAATGAAGACTTCCATAGTGTAAAATCTTTTTGGTGATTTAATAAGTAAAAAAGTATTGGACTTACAATTAGATGAAATATATAAAGCATAAAAAACAAGCCAGCTGGCTCTCGAATGCAGCCCGTCACTCTGGGACCTGCGTGAACGTGGTGATGTCAGCAGGTCACTCCTCCCTACGCGTTTCATCAGAACTGACGTCCAGGGGCACGGGCGGCGTGATGACTCGCTGCCTTATATTCATCTCCATAACAAGGAAACCACACCCCGCTCTCAGCTTTGAGTGGCGGCTTCGCCAAATCATCCATTTTGGGAAAGGGCAAATGCCCACACTTCACCACATCCTCCATTCTGGAAAAGGGCATGCCCTCCATCATAGGGAATAGACCGCTAACAGCTAACTGACAGAGCAATCCTTCTCATCTAAACTCTAAAAGGGGTATCTAAAATGTCCTGACTCTATTCAGTTGAGCGCTAAAGTATACTATTTACAATGTCAGTGACATAAGTTCACTGCTCGCTGTGCAACCCTCAATAGGACCTCATAAAAAGACTTTATGATGTTACCCTACCAATTTGGATCGGCAATAGGTCTGTCTATTGGTTAAATGCATGATTAATTCCACAGGTATAAAAAATATGAGCATTTAACAGAGAAAATTATAAAAAAGGAAAAAAGTTTTCTCCCGCCGTTCCACTGACCGGAAAAAAATTCTGGTCTCAGATAAAAAGGGATAAAACACCTCCATGGGGACACCCGACCCTAAGGGTTTAGCGACCCCTGGTGGTAGTTTCTCCAAATGGAAATTATAATAACCACCTATATCAAGATGCCTGGTGGCCTCTAGCGGTAGTTTTCCCAAAGTAAAAACAGACCGATCTCTAGAGCCATAAATTATGAACGACCACCTCAGATAGAGAAAATGTGGAATAATCCTAAAACTGAGATAGTTGTTCACCACAGGCCAAAACATCCAGAAAGTCCTTTAATATGGAAGACTATCAGCCTTAAAATGTAAAAAAGATCCCCTTTGATTATTGAAAAACAAAAAAGATCTTTCTTAATTGTTGGAAAACGAAAAAATACTCTTTATTTTCTTTATTTTAACATTAAGTGGACATAAGGGTTGCTCTCCCTCATACCCAAAATTAGTTCTTACTATTTTAAAATTTGTTCTTAATATTTTAACCGGTGCTGCCATCGCAAAACTCAAATCAGGTTTACAGTGTAAGATGGTTTCGATGATCAAGAGTTATCTATGAACATCCACTTCTACGTTAAGACCGAAAGGAGTATAACAACGTACCCTATGTATCCACAACATTTCAAATCTCGACAGCTCTCTTACCAAGGAGCTCCCCCACCAGTGAGCACTAAATCTATGCCCACAAAAAGTTTATTAGCTGGATTCCTATTTTGATGCATGGCATAGTATTTAGAAACTGAGTGGTATCTGAAGCCCCTCTTGATATTAGCAATATGCTCGCCAAGACGTACCTGCAAGGTACACTTGGTCCTGCCCGCATACTGCAACCCGCAAGGGCATTGCAGCAAATAGACTACACCCGTCGTGTTACAGGTAATGAATGGTTCAATCCAATGTTCCACAGAAGTGCTTGATGAAACAAAAAAAATCTGTCCTCCTGTTCCTACATTTATTTAAACAAGGGGGGGAGAAAAGGGGAGAAATTGGGACTTTAGATGAGGAAGAGACCTAATATGGTCTCATCCCTATATATATGACAAAATAAAGGAGACAGTGCGGGACTTTGAGTGAGGCACGTAGACATCAGTCAGGGGTCAAGACAAGGTACTTTATTAACATACCATAAAATTCATAAGAATCATTAAATAGGTTACAATATAATTCATTAATATACACAAAAGGAACATGATTGAACATGACAGTGGAAGGGATTGAGCCTACACAAATTGAGAACTTCCTATTGCAACAGAATAAATAAACTTCATGAACATCTAAGATTATACATATGAATAATAACCAGATTGGTATAAACATTGTAAAACAAGGCTCTACGCGTTTTGTGAAGTATTTTATCCACTCTTCAGGTGCAGCAATGTAAATATCTGAAATTAAATGAAATGAAACACGAGGGTTTCAAAGTCACTGCATAAGAAAAAATAAAAATGAAAAATAAAAATAAAAACAGCAAATTAAAAGAGGAATGTGGATCAAGGAATCTAACCTTGTCAGAAAAATACTCACAATCGCCATGCGGATGTGCAAGAAATGAGAACTGGAAACCCCTATAGGGGCATCTTTTCCGGGAGCTGTGGTAGTGTGAGGCATGGCCGTGTAGGGAGAAGACAAATTTCCATAGAGCGATGGTCCCTGAGGTATAGTTGTGAAGGGTAAATGGGCTCATCTAAGGAGACTTTTATGGAGAATATCAATATATGGTGTGTAATTAGCATTAGTGCCAACTACTAGGTACTTAAAAATAACAGCAACCTGGAGTTGTAAGCACAAAAACTTGTATATATTACCTGGTATTCGACCATAAGAAACCATGGTATAGGGTATATAATATATATCGCCAAGATGTCAGGGAGGACCCTCACGATGGACAGTCTGCTCCAAACAAGACTTATAGGGACCCATATGCAACAACCACTCCCAAACGCCACGTATGGCGTGCTCAGTAGGGGGAGGAGCCAACACCAGAACGGAGAACCATCCGAAGCTTGGCGCCAAAAGGAAAACCCTACGAGCCACAGATGGGTCAGGCTAGTGGCGTGATGGCGTGGAAAGGAGACCACACGCACGCTGCACATGCCGTAATGTTGACGCACAGCGCAGAGACGTCCAACGCTCCCAAAAGGGGGGCCCGGAGATCTCGCGGAGTGCATCGCAGCTCCCGGAAATTACGTGGGCAGCCGCCCAAGGATCCAGATCAAATAAGCACTGTCAGCATGCAATGTGAAGCAAAATAATTGGATTTAAATGAAAAGGTAGTCAAAGACTAACAAAGTGTGTGTCTGAAACATAAAAAAAAAAAATAAATTGGAAATATGAACCAAAATTAACAAAAGCTAATTGAATTCAATATTGTTTTTCAATAATCAAAGGGAATCTTTTTTTTACATTTATTTTAAGGCTGAGTCTTCCATATATATTAGAGGTCTTTCTGGATGTTTTGGCCTGTGGGGAACAACTATCTCAATTTTGGTGGTCGTTCATAACTTATGGCTCCAGAGATCAGTCTATTTTTACTTTGGGAAAACTACCGCTAGAGGCCACCAGGCTTCTGGATATAGGTCAGTGGTTCTCAACTCCAGTCCTCAGGACCCACTAACAGGCCAGAATTTAAGTATTACCTTGGGGAAATGCAGACTAGAATACTGCAATCACTGAGCAGCAAATGATATCACCTGTGATGTATTTCAGTTATCTTGCAAACCTGGCCTGTTGGTGGGTCCCGAGGACAGGAGTTGAGAACCACTGATATAGGTGGTCATTATAATTTCCAATTGGAGAAACTACCAGCAGGGGTCGCTAAACCCTTAGGGTCGGGTTTCCCCATGGAGGTGTTTCATCTCTTTTTATCTGAGACCGGAATTTTTTTCCGGTCAGTCAAACAGCAGGAGGAAACTTTTTTTCCTTTTTTACAATTTCCCTTTTCATAATTTTCTCTGTTAAATGCTCACATTTTTTATACCTGTGGAAGTATTCATTCGTTTAACCAGCAGACAGACCTATTCCCGATCCAAATTGGTAGGGTAGCATCATAAATTCTTTTTATGAGGTCCTATTGAGGGTTGCACGGCGAGCAGTGAACTTATGTCACCGACGTTGTAAATAGCATACGTTGGCGCCCAATTGAATAGAGTCAGGACATTTTAGCTATCCCTTTTAGAGTTTAGATGAGAAGGATCGCTCTGTCAGTTAGCTGTTAGCGGTCTATTCCCTATGATGGAGGGCATGCCATTTTCCAAAATGGAGGATTTGGTGAAGTGTGGGCTTTTGCCCTTTCCAAAAATGAACAATTTGGTGAAGCCGCCACTCAAAGCTCAGAGTGGGTTGTGGTTTTCTTGTTATGGAGATGAATATAAGACGGTGAGTCAGCACGCCGCCCCTGCCCTTGGATGACGTCAGTTCTTACGAAACGCGTAGGGAGGAGCGACGTGCTGATGTCACCGTGTTCACGCAGGTCCCGGAGTGATGGGCTGCATTTGAGAGCCGGCCGGCTTGTTTTTTATGCTTTATACATGTCATCTAATTGTAAGTCCAATACTTTTTTACTTATTAAATCACCAAAAAGATTTTACACTATGGAAGTCTTTATTTCTTTATGGGGATCGTATGACAATCTATACCTCTGAGTGCTATTACCCAGGAAGACGCTGAGACCATTGCTGTGTTTACCAAAGGCCCGGGCTGGGTATTAAGCCAAAAGCGTGTGTGATCTCCCATGATAGGAGATCATTGGAAATCTGTAGGCGGCAGTGTGTGTAGTGGTGGAAGTCATCTCTCTCCTATCACATTCCTTGGGTGTATTGTTTGTCAGCTTCACACCGATTTTTCATCTTTGTTTTTATGGACTTTTTTCTGTGATATTCAGTACACTTATGTTATAATTTTCATCTTTGATTTGATGGACTTTTTTAATGATACTCATTCTATATATATATTTTTCATTACACTTAAAAAATCTAGGGCAACTTAATTATTCAAAGGTTTTGTGTGTATCTCACAAGAAGTTGCAGCTTGGTTTCCATTTTCCAATTTTCACTTGATTTTCTGATAGCGCAGTCATTTTAATTTTGTTTGTTATTCACACATATTTTTACCAGTAAACTGAGCCTATATAGTGAAATACAGGATTTTGAAATCCGTGACACTGTTTTGATGTTGAATTTTAAAAGCAGTGGCAAGCCTGCTCATCTCACAGGTTTGCTAATCGGACAGATCACAGCGGCTTTTAGGATTCAACATCAGAACAGCTTGACGGATTTCAAAATCCTGTATTTCACAATATACGCTAAAGTTTACTGGTAAAAATAAGTGTGAAATGCAAGACTTCAGTGGGTGTAAAAAGTTCAGACTAGTGCGGGTGTACCAAGATGGCCGTGATGGAACATCATTTCAGTTGCACTTTCTGATGGGTAGTGGCTTTCTGATAGAACGCAGGCAGTCCCATTCAATTAAGACTCAGCAGCTGCACGGACAGACGCTGCTCTCATTTTGACACTCGGAACATGCCTTTGGTGCATTTTCTTTTCAATCTGTAAACGCTCCTCTTCATATACGCCAGTAAATGGCAATGTAGAATGCTTTTACAGGGATAAAAAACACACTGAACACCTGTATAAGTGGCATTTTTTTTAAGCTCTGTGTGCATGAGGCCTTGTTGCTTTCACTTCATTTCATGTTTTAGAGACATAACAGGAAATAAACTATGACAATACAGTGCCTTGAAAAAGTATTCACACCCCTTGAAATTTTCCACATTTTGTCATGTTTCAACCAAAAACGTAAATGTATTTTTTTGGGATTTTATGTGATTGACCAACACAAAGTGTCACATAATTATGAAGTGGAAGGAATATGATAAATGGTTTTCAATTTTTTTTTTACAAATAAATATGTGAAAAGTGTGGTGTGCATTTGTATTCAGCCTCCCCGAGTCAATACTTTGTAGAACCCCCTTTCTCTGCAATTACAGCTGCAAGTCTTTTTGAGGATGTCTCTACCAGCTTTGCACATCTAGAAAGTGAAATGTTTGCCCATTCTTCTTTGCAAAATAGCTCAAGCTCTGTCAGATTGGATGGAGAGCGTCTGTGAACAGCAATTTTCAAGTCTTGCCACAGATTCTCAGTTGGACTTAGGTCTGGACTTTGGGCCATTCTAACACATGAATATGCTTTGATCTAAACCAGGGGCCCGCCAAGGCTATTTACCCGGCCCGCTTGTTAGGGCCGGCCCTACCACATGTCCCGTTCCCGCAAGCTGCCCCCGCCGCTGTCATCAGTGAACAGCGGTGAGCAGGAGGCAGCCCAGCCCAGCCCAGGAAGGAGGGCAGAAGGAGGAGCCGCCCAAAGTAGCCTATGATGTTAAACCACAGGTAATTGGTTGATAGGACACATGGAAACCAATCACCAGCTTGCCAACATGAAAAATGTTGGCAAGCGCGGCCCTCTGTTTTCGGCTGGTAGGACACTGCTATGGGAGGGAGGGTGTGTGTGTGTGTGTGTGTGGGGGGTGACCTGAAGAGGGCAGAGGACACTGTAATGGGCAGGGCCACCCACATAGCAGTGTCCCCTGCCACCCCTCACATCACCCTCTGAGGAGTCTGGCTGACTGATGCACAAGGAACTAGGAAGTGCTGTGGAGAAAATAGGACAGGGGAAATGCCGTATGCCGGGATACAGATGACTATTTCACCCTTAACACCAACACAGCTCAATGCGGTTTTTAAATCTATTAAATGTGAGTGTAATGTGATGAGGTTTTAGTTGCCATTAAATCTTTTTAAACAGAATTACACTACTGCACACCTCTATTATTCCCTGTATGCATATGAGGTGATCTTTGAAAATACCAGACGGAAGTTGTGGCTTTATTGATCAGCGTTCCTACCGGGAGGTGGAGTGAATATGGGATCTGTGCTTACCATTAACCAGCCACTATATGGATGACGACCATCTAAGCTGTTACCATTTACTACAAGCTTGTTTTTAAAGCCCTTAAGGAGAGAGCATACCTGAAGGGGGAGAGTGCACATTGCATGAAGACACCATTTGTTTCACCTTTTTTCTTTGATATGTTTATGGACTTTTTTCTTGCTTATCAATATTTAAGCAGAGTTCCACACAAAAATGGCTTTTCGGAACCCTCCCCCCCTCCGGTGTCACATTTGGCACCTTTCAGGGGGGTGCAGATACCTGTCTAAGGCAAGTATTTGCACTCACTTCCGGCATAGACTCCCACGGGAGTCTATGCCTCTTACTGTCCCTCCGCGCTGTCTCCTGGGAAACACACAGGTCCCAGGAGATGGTGGGGACCAGTTACGACGCGCAGCGCGACTCGCGCATGCGCAGTAGGGAACCGGGAAGTGAAGCCGCAACGCTTCACTTCCTGATTCCCTCAACTAGGATGGCGACGGCAGCTGCCAAGGGTTGAGCGAGTGATCGGTGTCGGCTGCCGACATCGCTGGACCCAGGGACAGGTAAGTGGCCATTTATTAAAAGTCAGCAGCTGCAGTATTTGTAGCTGCTGGCTTTTAATATTTTTTTTTTTAGGTGGACTCCCTCTTTAAGGACTTGTATAACACACACTGAGCACTTGCACTTTTTTCATCTGCTAATGAGCACCTGCACCATAATTGGGGATATTTGTCTTAATTATCCTATTATCTGTTTGTTTATTTTATATTACCATTTTTAGAGTTTTAGTATATTGCATAATACTTAGCGCCGCACATTGGGTATAAATGTTTACATTGTCACATTTTGAGAAAGCGGAGTACTGGCATCTATTTCATAGTATTTTTTATTTTTCTGGGCTTTTGGATTTTTTTGTTTTTTGAGTTTTTCGTTTTGGCAGCTCACAAGATTTTATACATATATATATATTGTTATGAGTATAGTTTCGCTTTAAAATAAGCATTCAAGAGCCTCTGAGCTGACTGTCGATCACTTTTCAGAGGCATGTTAGTGCAGATGTAAACCAGACCTTAAAGTGGAATGTCAAAGTTTTTTTTTTCTGGTTTTGGGTACAGTGGAGAAGGCTTAGAACCTCTATCAGAATTCTTTCTAGGCTCTGACACCAGGAATTGTGGTGGTAGATGTGATGAAGGAAGGAGCACCGGGGGATCACTGGTGAGATTAGTATCAGTGGGTCAACCTTCACACACAATGTCACAATGAGTCAGAAAAGACTGCTGTATGCCCATATATGATTTAGTTTGTTACTGGGGCTCAACTTTCATGGACTTTCATGACTAAGCCCAGCTTACTACCATTCCATTTTCCAATGAACCTTCCTCAAGGCTTAGTAAGGGCACTTACATTCGACAATACAGTTGAATGAGCTCAGCCATGAAATCACAAACATTCATGTGCCAATAACAAGTGAAACTAAATTAGAAAGGGGCACAGAACAGGTTTTTCTGGCTTATAAAGACACTGTAATATCAGGGATCTTGTGGTGTCTGCTACCAAACGGGACTTCACTTTAAGACATCGGACCTTCAAGGCATAAGGGCAAAGAACCAGCAACCATGCTGCCTATGTTACCTTCAACCCACCTATTTCAGTATCTTCTATGACTTCTAGCACACAGGCAGAACTCTTCAATGACTCTTCTTCAATGAACTAAATCACTCGGGGGCACTTTGCTACTAATTAATTTTAATGTTCAGGAAATCTGAGCCAGTTTTGTGGTTTGTAGTAACAAGTTCCTTGAATGAAGAAAAAGGGCTTTCAGGAGAGCTGTGAATCATCCTTTTGTCTTCGTCCTGAATATCTCTGTGTAGTTTTAGGTAATTAATAATCATGCTTTAAAGAAGAACTCCAACTGAATAAAAAAAATCCTCTGCCTGGTATTATTATCAAACAAAAAAGCAAAAAAAAAAAAAAATACAGTGCTTGCTACAATACCTACCTTCCATCTGGCAGTGTCTCCCATTGGAAGTCTTCTACACCACTAGATGTAACTAGTCTTCCAAGTTGAATGACTGCCAGTGTTACTCAACCCATTTCCGGTGAGCCCAGGGCCTAGTTTTGTTTTGTGTTGCAGTTTGGGCACTCGGGCTCAAAAAGGTTTGCCATCACTGGCCTAGGCTGTCATCACTCCGGCCAGGGAACAGAGTATTACAGCAATGAACTGACCAGTAACAGCTACCCATCACCAGGGTGGAAAAAAAAATCGAACAAAATTTTATCATTTATTTTAATAAAATGCTTTTTGAGTAAAAATCTATCTAGAGATAGTTTTCTATTTAAGATACATTAATAATTTAGTTTATTCAGCATGAAATGGAGTTTAGTTATGTAGCATGAGGCTGTATATTCTGCAATATTTACATATTTTACATTTTTGGTAAACTCATTCAATGAATCCAACCTCTGCAAGCTGAGATAACATGCACTGCATTGATGCATTCACACAATTTCACAGTACCCATGAGATAAAACAGGGTTCAGGAATATTTCTTTATCCCATTGTTTTGCAAATCTATGTACACTACAAACTGCATCATTGAATCGATTCTGATATTGCTGTTTTACTAACCTGACAGCTTATTATTCTAAATAGGAAACCTTCATTTTGTTTGCAAATATTAAAGATTCTAACTACCAGCAAGAATAAGTCCTTACATTTAAAGAGCACCTGTCATTTCAGAACCATCATGGCAGCGCCTGTTAGCAGGCATCCACTCACCTGCTGCCGCCACGTCCCTCACCTTGTTGTGCCATTAAAGTGAATGGGACTGTCGGTTAGTCAACAGCGGGTCAGAGGAGGTGATGACAGTTGCTCTTTAAAAATTATGATTTAAATGGGGTTGATTAAGATCAAGCCTTTTAACTAGTGATTTAAATTATGATTTAAATTGACTTGATTTAAATCAAATCTACCCTGCCCATTACTACCACTAGGAGAAAAGGACGGACCTGTGACATAACCTGAATGACCAGAAGGGGGAATGGTGCTCAGGAATGGAAAATAAAATACATATATACTCCCCTAGATGGCTGCAGCATCAACTCAATGCTGCAGCTGTCCCCCACCGGCTCTACACCGAGAACGTGTGGGTACATCGGTGAGCTTTGGGTGGTTTTACCGGGATAAGGCTTGCTTTCGGTGTCCCGAGCGACCAGTCAGTACATCTGCTGGCTGGTTGGACAGCTGAATGAAGCCGGGATCGGCTTTGATCAGCTCTTTGCTATGCTAACCTGGAAGCAATGACCTGACATCGCTTCCAGTTTACCCAAATGTCAACAGCGCCATTTAAAAAAAAAATTGAAAGCATTCAAAAACACAGATCTTGGAGTTTTGAATGCTTTTAAGAGCAGAGGAGGCATTTGGGGTCTTAAAGACCCCAGATCTTTCCATAAAGAGTACATGTCACATGTCTATTGCTGTCACAAGGATGTTAAATTCCTTGTGACAGCAATAAAAGTGATAAAAAAAAATGAAAGCAATGGTGTAAAAATAAAATAAATTAAAAATAATAATAATAAAAAAGTAAAGTACCCCCCCCCCCCCCATGCTTGCGCACAGGTTCGTTCTGCAGGCAAACGGCAATCATCCCACACACGTGAGGTATCACCACGAACGTCAGATCATGGGCAGTAATTCTAGTGCCAGACCTCCTCTGTAAATGTAAAGTGGTAACCTGTAAAGGCTTTTAAAACATTGCCTTTGGATAGTAAAATTGACCTTGTTTGTCACCATTGGGCGCACAATTTTACAGTGTGACATGTTTGGTATCTATTCACTCGGCGTAATCTCATACAAAAAAAAATGGGTTATATATTGTTTTTTTGTTTGCATGTAAATGAAAAAAAGTGTATTTTTTCCCAAAAATTTGAGTTAAAAAAAAACACTGCACAAATACCCCAACCACCATTTTATTCTCTAGGGCCTCTGATTGAAAAAAAAATATATAATGTTTGGGGGTTCTAAGTAATTTTCTAGCAAAAAATTCTGATTGTTACATGTAAACATAAAGTGCCAGAAAATGCCCAGGATTGAAATAGATATCTTAAAAAAAAAAAAAAAAAAAGTAAAATGGCATCGTGAATAAAACAAAAACCCCCTGTTTAAAACTAGGCAACTTGAAGGGGAGAAACTAAGACTTGCCCAACTCTTCCCATCTCACTTATTGGCCTTACATTCAGTGGGAAGCCTCACACAGCTCACTGTTGGCCCTGGCGTACATTGGGGAACATCAGCTACCAATACTATGGATCTGGAGGCAGGAGATGGTGGGCCAGCCCTCAGCTTTACCTGCTGAGCAAATACACATAAGCCATTTTCCACTTGCTTTAATTCATCTGAGCTGCTGCCTTTTTTTTCCAGCTATGGGGATACCCATACTTCAGCATAAGCAATGTGGTGCTCCTACAAACTGCTGCATGATTAAGTGCAACAAAGACGTTCCCAGAGGGCAATAGATCACGTATCACCGAGGATTTTCAAATTCAGGAAGGCAATCGGGGCTCTAAGACCAGACCTTGTAAAGGTTCTCAACCTGTACTTTAAGCCATGGGGTTAAATGCTCACGCAGCACATCGTCTTGTAAAAGTTGCTGAGGAGAGGGGCTGTGGGACCTCTCAGCACTTAGCACATCCATTTTTGTTGGCCATCCACACAAGAACATTTTTTTCTCTGACTTAGTTGATGGAAAAACTATGAAGAAGAAATTGAAGCCATCTGTGCTGGATTTAAAGTCAAATTATTATCTAGGGGCCCAAGTATTTTGTGCATGAGTCCTATTCTTAGCTGCATTTCGTTCAGCACTATGTGTTCCAAATATCTTACAATATAAATACAGCGGTATATGACTTCTCCGTGTCTATGGGGAATACTTCCTTTGGCACTGAGCACTTTCTCATGTAAAAAAGGCTTGCCCTTCATAAAATATCCACTTTGTCAACAGCCTTGATGGACCGTCTACAAAATGCTGATGCTTTGTATCTAAAAATCCATCTAAATCTAAACTGAGTTCTTTTCTCGGGAAATAATATTTTAGTGGTTCATAAAGTGACTGTATATTGCTCTTTTTAGATATTCATTTAAATGCATGTAAATGCCATTAAAGTATAATAAAGGCAACACTTTTTTTTTTTTAGATAGTGGATAGTACTGCACCAAACCTCATGGTATTGCAAAACCAATGCCATTTGTTGCCTGAAAACGTACTGTGTATGTGATCTGCATTTGGGGTGCCTTTAATAATACATTGGCGAGAAGGGTAACAAGTAATTCTGCGCTGCCAAAAAAAGAGGAATAAGCAGCTAACACGACCAATATGATATGGGCATATAATAGTAAAACAGAAAATATGTGTAGCGCTAAAAGTTCAACATAAAAACAATGTCTAACCAATGTTGAAAGGTATCGGGAAAAAACCTAAAAGAAAAGTCCTCCATGCATATAAGACTCGTAAAATGGTCGATGAAATTTTCAGTGACTTTGTGTGAGGAACATATCAAATATGTGACATCTGGAGTGAACACAGAAGAAACACACCACCACCAACAATAGGGAGGCTTACCAGATCACGTAGACCCGAGAGGGCATACGCCCAACTGGGTCAAATCAGGCTTGGGTGGTGGGTGATGGTAGATGTTCCAGAAGAGTAGTAAGGATGAAAGTCCAAGAGAAGACCGGATGCTAGTGGATCCCTCAAGATGATATTGGGAAGCAGGTGGCAGCTGGATGATCCTTCAAGGGGGTGTCCACACTATCACGTGGGATCAGGAGGTGTCTGTGTCTGCTGATCCCTGCACAAGAAAAGAATAATACATTGGCACCCACAAGCAGATCCACTGTGGTGCGTGAATTGTGCACATAACGTGCATTTCCCACACCATGTTCTGGTGTGATATGGCCCTAAAGCTTTCATTGCTGTTTGAGTCCCCGTTCACACTCTCTAACTGTCCTGATCACCATCCTCGCTTGGAATAAAAAGTGAGGGTAAATCCAGAATTTTTGAATTGCCACCAGAACAGGCAGAGAAGGGAAAGCTTCCAATGGTGACATAAGCAGGGGAATTCCCTTACATACACTTTCCCTTCCTGTTAAGTCTATAGGACAGGACGTGAAGATAGTTCTCCTTAATTAGATACAGACTGGCAAAAAAACTGGCAGCTGTTTTAACTCTTCACTTCTCTATTTAGAATCGGGGGAAAAAAAAAGATTTGGCTTTAGATGTACTTTATAGATGAATTCCAGGCATGGTGTACTTTTACATAGTTACTTAGGATCAGCTTGGACCAATATAACTGTGTATGGTGTAAAGGACTAGCATCAAATGTAGAGTTTTAAGGACACCACCTCTCGCTGGTTCTTCTTTTTAAGGGCTTTGTTTGCCTATTTTTATTAAAAAAAAGCAAGTTCAGCAAACAAACATAGGTTTCCCTCGCAGGGGCTTTCAGCATTGCCTTTTCCATCCACAAAATGACATTCAGCCTAGTTGGCTCTCACTTGCAGCACTGCTGTTCTGGCTTTACACTCCAGGCCCTTGTCTGTCTCGTACAGACTCTTTCACCGACCACCTTGGTGCATATAGGTAGCAGTCTTTTGCTGCACTGGCTCCCACGTGGAGCCCTCCTGACTCCTGGTACTCAGACTTCCTATCTGCCGGGGTAGAGCCCAGAACCATGGTCAGGCTATTACTAAAAGCCCCTGATTATCAGTGCAGTCCCGACTGTAGCCATCAGTGCTGCCAATCTGTGGCCACCAGTGCTGCCAATCAGTGCCCATTGGTGCCCAGTAGGCAAGTGGTTAAAGTAGGCACCCACTACTCCAGTGACCTCCAGTTGCTTCCGGGTCCCATGCTGAGTGGCTGGTGTTCTGCCAAAACGGCAAACTCGCCAAAATCTCCAACCACGTCACTTCCAGTGACCCTTCAGCAGCAGTAATTGCAGATTTCGGCGGCGTGGCTGTTTTCATAGAACACCAGCAGTGTATACACCACGGTACACAATATAATGAGTGGACATTGTTAGTCCACCCACTTGTAACCAACAACAGGACTGTCTCCAAGGCGGCAACAACTTTTTTACTCATTAGGCGGTGTTCTGTCCAAACAGCCAACTCATCGTGTACCATAGTATATATGCTGCCGGTGTTCTGTGAAAACAGCCAAGTTGTGGAAATCTGCAATTGCTGTTGGAGAGTACCTTGAAGTGACGTGGTTTGAGATTTTGACGAGTTGGCTCTTTTAACTGAACATCGGCCTGATACATTCTGAACAGAGGAGGTCAGCCATTTAGCTTGGGTGCCATTTAGAGAATGCTTTACATTGTGTGAATGAATGAGAAGCGTTTTTTGATTGAACAAGTTATAGAGTGTGAGGTCACCCCCTAGTCTCTCCACCACCTTGGATAAAAAGTTTAGTATAGGATAACACACTTTGTGAAAAAATTGTATATACCGTGTATTATATATGTACATATCCGACCAAAAAGAGTAACAGCTGAGGCTGCACAAGGGAGAGAGGAATTGGGACACTGTCTACAAATAAGGAACTTTTTTGAGATATGCAGATATTGAATGGTGTTTCTTACTTAAATGTCATTATTATGTAGGGCTGGCCATAGATGATACATTTTTCTTGATTTCTTGGTTGCAGAAGTCAAGTCCCCCCTTCAGCACCCTTCCCTGCTGCGATTGTGTGCAAAAGTGCTATACTGCATACACTTCACTGCCTCGTGTTCTGTGCAGAAAAATTAGCAGAATACACCACCTCTGCTTATTATCTGGATATTATGGTCCTGCACCAGCAAGTTTACAATACCAGCCAGTCTGTTGGTAATATCTCTCTCTCTTTCTCAATGTCTCTCTCTCGATATCTCGCTCTCTCAAAACCGCTTTCTTTCTCGATATCTCTCTCTTTCTCAATATCTTTCTCTCTCTTTTTCTCAATATCTTTCTCGATATCTTTCGCTCTCTTTCTCGATAATTCTCTCTTTCTTGATAATTCTCTCTTTCTCGATAATTCTCTCTTTCTCGATATCTCTCTCTCGATATCTCGCTCTCTTTCTCAATATCTTTCTCTCCCTTTCTCTTTCTCGATAACTCTCTCTCTTTCTTGATAACTCTCTCTCTTTCTCAATAAGTCTCTTTCTCAATATCTTTCTCGATATCTCTCTCTCTCTTTCTCAATATCTCTCTCTCTTGATAACTCTGTCTGGATATTTCTCTCTCTCTTTCTCGATAACTCTCTCTTTCTCTATCTCTCTCTTCCTCGATAACTCTCTTAATATCTCTCTTGATATCTTGCTCTCTCTCAATATCTTGCTCTCTCTCTCGATATCTCGCTCTCTCTCAATATCGCTCTTTCTCAATATCTTTCTCTCCCTCTCTTTCTTGATAACTCTCTCTTTCTCGATAATTCTCTTTCTCAAAATCGTTCTCTCTCTCTCTTTCTCTATAACTCTCTCTTTCTCGATATGTCTCTTTCTCAATTATTCTCTCTAACTCTCTCTTTCTCGATCTCTCTCTTTCTCTTTTTCCATCTCTCTTTCTCAATATCTTTCTCAATATCCCTCTCTCTCTCTCTCTCTTTCTCAATATCTGTATCTCTCTCTCTCTCTCTCTCTTTCTCAATATCTTTCTCAATATCCCTCTCTCTCTCTCTCTCTCTTTCTCAATATCTGTATCTCTCTCTCTCTCTCTCTCTCTTTCTCAATATCTCTCTATCTCTCTCTTTTTCTCAATCTCTCTTTCTCGCTATCTCTTTCTTGATATCTCTCTATCTCGATATCTCTCTATCTCTCTCTCCCTATATCTCTAGCTCTCTTTCTCAATATCTCTTTCGCAATTTCTCTCTCTCTCTCTCTCTCTCTCTCTCTCTCTCTCTCTCTCTCTCTCTTTCAAATAAGCTTGATTGGCAGGACCAAATACATTTTATCATTGCCAAAGCAGTTGAGTTTGTATGGGAAGGGGGATGGGTAATATAAAGGGGAATGGAGGGGGTCTCTCTCAATATCTCTCGCTCTTTAGACATCTCCCTCTTATCTGTAGGCTTGACCTCAACATTTTTAGGCTCTTTCTCTTCTAGAAGTGCTAATATGTGATTAGTTTTGTCATGCCTGCATTATTTTATCTTGTAATCAGTTAAAAAAAAAAAAATTAGACTCGTTATCGGTTTTCTATCACCCTGAGCCGCTAACAAAGTTTGGTATGAATAGTCGACAGAATAATGGCCTTCTGCCTCATTTGCTTCCTATGTAAGGAAGTGGAACACAATATATAAATGACTTGGCACCTTGAAAGCCAAAGGCCAAGCTCTCTTCTTCCCAGAGGATTTATATGGCTCGGGTAACTTTAGCCACTGCGTGCATGCTATTTGTCACTTTTCAGAGAGAGACGTTTACATGCTCTGTGAACTGTGTAAACAGCAGGCTTTAGCTTTTTTTTCGTTTTCTGTCTTTTATAGTTTGCAATTAAAATAGTTGTTAGTCCTTTACTTGGGTTACTATGGTATGTTATGTATTACTTTGATTTGTGGCTTCTGAATAATCTCATCAGTGGATGAGTCAACCCGCTGGCATCTGCTAATCAGTTTTGGGTGGACTGATTATTTATTTCACCCCTAATTATTGGTGGGCTATATACAATTTATTAGATGCCATTTCTTCATTCTAGTACAATCATAGCATCTTTACTCCAGATATATCTGAACATAAGGATACATTCACAAAAATGAACTATACAAAGAAAGAAACTTGGCAAAGTAGACACTAACCAAGGCTACCCTTTACAAAAGTAAAAAAGTGTGATGCCCAGCAGATGAATGAGCAAATTCAGCTGCTTAGCTTCACAACTCCTGCAGGGCACACAGGAGGAGAGGGTTGGGAGGAGAAGGAGCAGATAGGCTCTCTCCTGTCCCATCCATGCAAGGGAGGAGGAACTGTTAGTGCAGGCTCTGGGCTGTATAAAAGAGATGCTCCCACCTCAGAGCCTGTGGCCAGCAACCCTGCTGGGGCCCCCCGACAGTGGTGGAATGACAGGGCCCGGTTGCAAGTGTGACCATTTGCGACCCTGGTAGTTCCGCCACTGACTCAGGTCCTTCTGTCCTCTCCTCTCTTGTAGAGACTTAGCAGCCTGCAGTCTTAAAATCTCTGATATGCATAGGAGGATAGAGAATGGTGTTCTGGGACCTAATGTGAACAATTTCATTGTTTCTTTGCATAGTACTTTTTATTGAGTTTTTACAATAAAGTTGTACACAACAGTGTAAAAACCGCAATAGCGGGAACAGAAAAGCAAAGAAAATTCAAGTACAATAAAAAACAAAAACAATCCAAGGCATTTGCCCCATCAAACATGCACATTAAAAACCTCTAGCAGGAGGAAAACAGTTGTCAAAGCCACTGAGGTGACGCCTCCCGCACATCATTATAACAATTTCATTGTTTCTATTGAAGATATTGAGGAATAATTGATCCATGGTGCCTGCAGGTACAGAGGTCAGTGAGGATTTGTGTTCGGTATTCCTAAAAATAACTAAATAATCCTAATATTTAAATGTCCATGGTCAGGTCATAGTTCTTCTTTAAAGCCTAGCTAGTTTGTCAACACCCCCCCACCACCACCACCACCACCACCACCACCACCACCACCTTCCCCTGGCTTGATTTTTAACATTTTTTTTTTTTACACCAATCTTTTTCAGATGTCTTCAGGCCAGTCATGTGGTGCACATGGTCCTCTTCCTCAGGAATGAGGAGAGTGATCTGGGTTGATGACACCCCTCAGAGGGTGGGTCCTTGATGCCCTGCACTCACCAGAATGTCCTCAGTCTTTTGGGGTAAATGATAATGCACATCATTCAGCCCAGAGGACTAAGGAAATCGAGTGACGGTAAAGGCTAACTACAGAGGATAACAAAAACAATGGGTTTGGTGTAGAGCATAAGAAAAGAGTTACTAATGGCAACAGAAAACTGTCCTTTTAAGAGCATCAAAAATTCATATTTATTAAGTTAATTTTAGACAGATATGACTACAAGAGAACGGAGGCCATCAGCATTTACACTGCATGAGCAGTAAAGTACCTCTAATACTGGGCAAAAGCATTTAATCCATAACAGGTGACTTAAAATACAGAACTTGTACATATGAAACCTCACATCCCCCAATCCACCACGATCTCACGATTGGTTAATTTATTAAAATTAACTTAATAAATATGAATTTTTGATACTCTTATAAGGACAGTTTTCTGTTGCCATTAGTAACTCTTTTCTGGTGCTCTACGCCCGAACCCATTGTTTTTGTTATCCTCTGGGCTGAATTATGTGCATCATCATTTACCCCAAAAGACTGAGGACATTTTGACTAAAAGCCTAATGCCCTGTACACACGACCGGTTTTGCCGTCGGAATAAACTCCGAAGGTTTCTCAGACAGAATTCCGCTCATGCAGTCTTGCTTACACACGGTCACACCAAAGTCCGACCGTCCAGAACGCGGTGACTTACAACACGTACGACGGGACTAGAAAAAGGAAGTGCAATAGCCAGTAGCCAATAGCTTCCGTCTCGTACTTGCTTCAGAGCATGCGTTGTTTTTGGTCCGTCGGAACAGCATACAGACGAGCGGGTTTCCCGATAGGAATTGGTTCCGTCGGAAATATTTAGAACATGTTCCATTTCTAGGTCCGTCAGAATTTTCGTAAAAAAAGTCTGATGAGGCATACACACGATCGGAATAGACGTTGAAAAACTTCTGTTGGACTTTTTCTGTCGGACATTCCCCCCATGTGTACGTGCCATAACACCTACCAAGAGTGTATATAACACCGGGACTAAACACGATCCTAACTGAGGACTTATTTGTCGCCCTCAAAACCGGTGTTACTGGGACTTTCCAGAAAAACCTTCTCTTGCTTATATATATATGACCTACTTGATACACTCCTACCAATACCTGGTTTAAGACTATCCAAGCTACGTTTCCCCGGATGGAAAGATTAGAACTTATGTCTCCTAGTACCATGCACCTTAGGGCACTCTTTGCCCCTTCATAAGCTACCTCATAACCAGTCAGCCTCCTCTTTCCTTTCCCTATCCATTCCTCCCTGGAGCCACACACAGATTAAGTTGTCACTTTATATAAGCACTTCTTTCTTTAAATATTATTATGATGTATTTCGTCTGACACCTTAACCGGTCTTTTGCTATTGCGGCGTCCGGACGCTCCTTTTTAATTGTTATATGTAGTGTCTTTTGTTTACATGTATGTGTGATGCATCAATTACTGTAGTGATTTTCTATTGGCCATTATAGTGAAGCTGTTATACCCTTTTTGACATTTGGCCTATCATTTTTCCAATTTGTCTTAAATTAACTTAACAAATATGAATTTTTGATACTCTTAAAAGGATCGTTTTTTGTTGCCATTAGTAACTCTTTTCTGGTGCTCTACACCCGAACCCATTGTTTTTGTTATATGCTTAGTTACGGCAACAGCACCCCCACACGGTATAGGATCCATGAGTAATCGCCCTCCTTGTTGGGGTGAATATATGTGCTAAGCCTGCTTCTTTTGTTGTTTTCCTTATAACTACAGAGGATAGCATGGAGGATAGAGGGAGGTGAGCATTGGAGCAAGAGTTGCTTTTGTGTTTTAAACCTTAGCTTGAGGACTATGTAAAAAACAAAAAATTGGCACAGCTGGGTTCTAACTTTTTTTTTTTCTCAGAATTGTGAGCTCAGTGCTGTAAAATACCAGTGTCTAGAACTAAAACCATTTTGACATCTTGTTGTCTTGTCCGTACAAAAATCTTGATACATCCACCTTTTTTTTTTTTAGAACCACCAGTCAAATGTAATGCTGCCTTTGAATCTGATTAGTGAGGTTCTAAACAAGAGGGAAGTTCCATAGCACAGGCATCGGGAAGCAGACCCATCCATCCCATGTGTGAGAGGTCCACATAAATCCCAGATTACCGTTAACCTAGCAGGCTTTCTAACTGTAGGACATTTGCAATTTTTCGTGGATAATGTTAGAAGCTCGCTGATTTATTTCTCTAGCTGCCTGGAATTGCTTGTTAATGTTACAATAATAACTTCGAATGCGTACTGGGTGAAAGTTCCCTGTAGTTTGCCTTTGAAGAGCTTGGCTCTCAAAGCCCTGTGCCTACTGAACATTATCATTCACTTTCTTCTCCGTTGTAATAACTGCTGACTTGTCCAGTGACCTGTTCATCAAAGCCGATACTTTGTGTGGTTTACATGACAATCCTGTAACATTTCACCCCCTGTATTTAGGTTTTACAATACCTTTCTCCGGCCTGCAGTGGGACATAAAAAGTTGTCTTCTTCCCGGGATATCTGAAATCTGAAAGTAACAGAACACTGGGACCCATATCTCATAATCCCCCTTGTACATGGAGATCAAAAGGTTGACTCATTCACCGGAGACTGCCATTCTCTGAGAAACAATAGCCAGATTACGTTTCCAGAAACCTGGAGTGTCTGAGCTGAGCCACTTGTAATATACTCAAGGGGAACACAGTTATTTCTCAGAGGAAACCAAATTAACACAATGGGGAGAGAGGCTTGTGAATTGGATGCATTCTGTTGTGGGATTTGATCCGATTGCAGCACGTGGGAAAAACAGCCACGTTCAGATTAAACCTCTAAATGACACATCTGATCTGAGCTTGTTTAATAAAGCAAAGACCAATGTGCAAAAGTGTAATCAGAGTTCTGTTTTCACTGGTTAAAGAGTACATGTCTGTCAGAATTGATGCCTTCGTGTTGACTGAGATTTTGTTTAAACTGAATGAGACACTGAACTGCTTCTGAAAAACTGGTTGCCTGGCTTCTGTACAGACCCGCTGGCTACAGTACATTCTAGATCACCAAAAATTCTGATTAGGTGAAAGCCAAAGCCCTTACTGACTTATTTGAGGTCACCGATTCAAAGTTTAAAGCGAGAGGTTCAGGCTAGCCATGCACAGCTGAACAAGAGAAATTTAATAGATTCTTTCACCCATGCTAATCCGCATTGATTAAGGAATCTTCCGTGCCGTTCATTATGTTCTGACAGCCAACACCCGCAGCTGGTGCCGATAGAGTCACCCTGTGCTCGAATTTCTACTTATTTAGCAGGCAATGGCCCATAATTCGAGAGGTTTATGGCAGGCTTAATGCTAGCCATGGGCGTAGCAATAGGGGTCGCATGGGGTCGATATTGTGACCCCACCCATGCTCCAGGGGGCCCATGCGGCCTCCCTGTGTTATTACTTTACCCCAACAACTCCACAAATTCCCAGAGTCTGGCTCAGGTCTGGCTTGTGTCTCGCACTAGAGTGGTGGGATGGTTCTGGTGCTGGGTTTCCATTTTGCCTTCCAATCCACACCCCTCCGCTCTCATTGGCTAAAGAGAATCTCTGAGTTTTTGGCATAATTTTCGAGTCCTGACCTGTTGAGCCAGAGAGGAGCTAATGGAGGGAGGACGGGAAGTATCAATGCTGACACCCGGCCAGGAACGGATACAGAGCTGTCACAGTTCTGAGTGAGGCAGGAGGAGAAGAGAGCCGCCCGGGAGACTGGACAGTATTAATGGTGAGGTAAGATACCACTTGGGTCCATGTCACCTATTGAGAACCCTCTTTACCAACCTCAAGCTGAGGATGTCCACCTCCCCCAACCTGCTCACCCCACAACACCGAAAGCTGGTAGACGACAGACACCGCCCCCTACTTCTCCACAAAACACCTGCCTACGCTAACAGAAAAATCCTCAAAAATTGCTTAAAAATCCCTTAACCCCTCCTGAGTGGCCCCCAAACGGCTGGTTGCTCCAGAGGCCTCAGATTTTACTATGGTTGAGCAGAACCAGTGTGTGGGGGGGGAGAGAGAATGTGTAGAATGTATCAGAATGGGGAGAACCTGTCTTTACAGGAGGAGAGGTGGCTCATTTGAGTTACTTGAGGAACGTGTCATTACCAGGAGGGGGAGTCATTACCTGAAGGGGGCTTCTGAAGTAGGGGGTCATCTATCATTAGGAGGAGGCCAGAGGGCATGTGTCATTACCGGGAAGTGCCACCTCTTCCCAATATCATGCACCTCCACATCACTGCATCCTGGCCATGAAAGAGGTAACCGGGTTCTGATTAGTGTAGGGTCATGGGGGGGCGCAATTGCGATCTGGGCCGTGCTCCAAGGGGGCCTGTGTGGCCTCTCTGTCACATCAATCACCTGTATGCAGCAGCTGAAGGCCAGCTTCCCTTTCTCTTCCCTCCCCATACAGGGGATCAGTTGCTCTAATTGCCCCCCCCCCGCACCAATCATCCTCTTGGTACTGATCACTCCTGTGTCCATTCACAACAGAAGCATGGTAAACTGTTTACTATGCTTCCATTTATGATTGAACAGGCATGCTGTGCAGAGCTCTTCCTGTTAATGCATTCTGTGAAGCTAAGGCTACAGAAAGGAACTAGGGAATGTACTTCTCCAGTCCCTTTCTCTGTCACAAAAGTAAGACTTTAGGGGTCTATCTAGACCCCTGATATTTCGCCAAAGCCCCCCCCCCCCCCCCCAGCATTTCAGATTGTGAGAATTCCCTTGCAAAATGTACAGTCTTTAGTAAATCAACTCCTCTATCTCTGTGTACAGCACAATCAGAAATCATGGGCCAGCATACACCCTCCAGTGTTCCATTCAAGTTCCACTGAATGTTGCAGAGATAACGTCAACACAATAATTAACCCCCATTTAAAAAATGTTGGGACGCTGTGTAAAATCGACATAAAAACACAATGCAATGATTTGCAAATCTCATAAACCCATATTTTTATTCACAATAGAAAATAGAAAACATATAAAATGTTTAACTGAGAAAATGTACCATTTTAAGAAAAAAATAAGGTCATTTTGAAATTGATGGCAGCAACACATCTCAAAAAAGTTGGGACAGGGCCATGAATATCATGGTGTAGCATCCCCTCTTCTTTTATCAACACTGTAAATGTCTGGGAACTGAGGAAACCAGTTGCTGGAGTTTTGGGAGAGGAATGTTGTCCTGTTCTTGCCTGATACAGGATTCCAATTGCTCAACAATTTTTGGTCTACTTTGTCATATTTTTCGTTTCAAGATGCTCCAAATATTTTCAATTGGTGAAGAGTCTGGACAGCAGGCAGGTCAGTTAAGCACCCGGACTCTTCTACTATGAAGCCATGCTGTTGTCATAGATGAAATATATGGTTTAGCATTGTTCTGCTAAAATAAGTAAGGCCTTCTCTGAAAAAAGATGTCAACCAGCATGGGAGCATATGCTGCTCCAAAACCTGGATATCTTTCAGCATTGATGGTACCTTTCCAGGTGTGCAAGCTGCCCATTCTATACGCACTTATGCCCCCATACCATCAGAGATGCAGACTTTTGAACTGAGTGCTGATAACAAGCCAGAAGGTCCCTCCCCTCTTTAGTTCACAGGATGCAGCCCCCATGATTGCCAAAAATGAATGTCAAATTTTGATGCGCTTGACCACAGAACCATTTTCCACTTTGCAACAGATCGTTTTAAATGAGCTTTGGCCCAGAGAAGTAATCAGTGTTTCTGGATCATGTTCAGATATGGCTTCTTTGCACAATAGAGCTTTACCTTGCATTTTTGGATGACACGGTGAACTGTGTTCACAGACAGTGATTTTTGAAAGTATTCCTGAGCCCATGCAGTGATGTCCATTACAGAATCTTGCCTTTTTTTAAAGTGGTTGTAAAGTCAGAAGTTTTTTTTTATCTGAATACATTCTATGTATTCAGATAAAAAACCTTCTGTGTGCAGCAGCAGCAGCCCCCCAAATACATACCTGAGCCCATCTCGATCCAGCGATTTTGCATGAGAGTCTGGGCTGCCCGGGACTCTCCCTCTTCATTGACAGAGATGACAGGGTGGCACAATTGGCTCCCGCTGCTGTCAATCAAAGTCAGTGAGCCATTGAGGAAAGAGATGGGGCGGGGCTTAACCGCAGCTCTGTGTCTGAATGAACACACAAAGCAGCAGCTCGGCTTGTATGCCCCATAGCAAGCTGCTTGCTGTGGGGGCACTCAGCAGGAGGGAGGAGCCAGGAGGAGGAGCCATGAGCACCAGCGAGGGACACGAGAAGAGGAGGACCTGGGCTGCTCTGTGCAAAACCACTGCACAGAGCAGATAAGTATAACACATTTGTTATTTTTAAAGAAAAAAAAATCTGAGGGCCCAGAGATCACGGGAATTCAGTATTGCGTTTCGGCCTTGTCTCTTGCAGGCAGAGATTTCTCCAGATCCTCAGAATCTTTTGATATTATATACTGTCTATGATGAGGTATTTAAAGTCTTTGCAATTTTAGGTTGAGGAACATTATTAAGACAAAATTTCGACAGTTCTGTAGATGCAGCTTTTCACAGATTGGTGAACCTCTGCCCATCTTTCTTTTGAGAAATTCTGACTCTCTAAGATGCTCTTTTTATGTTCAAATATGTTACTGACCTGTTGCCAATTAACCTAATTAGTTCAAGCTTATTGTTCTTCCAGTTATTTTTGTTAGTACCACTTACTTTTACTTTTACTACTACTTTTACTACTTACAGGGCTTTTTGTTGCCATGTCCCAACTTTTTTGAGATGTGTTGCTGCCATCAATTTCAACTTACCTTATTTTTTTCGTAAATTGGTACATTTACTCAGTTTAAACATTTGATTTTTTGGTTTTCTGTTTCCTATTGTGTATTAAATATGAGTTCATGAGATTTGCAAATTATTGCATTTTGTTTTTATGCAGATTTTCCAATTTTTTTTGTAATTGAGGTTGAATTTTTCTTTTTGGTATTAGTGAATTTGATCTTCCAAGAACAAAAAGATTACCCAGTGTTCATCTGAACACGAAGACTCCCAGATGGTAGCTTAAGTATGCAGTCACATACGGCACATGTTACACCTCTGCCCCTTGTATCTGTAATTTTAGCATTAAAGGAAAACAAAAAATAAAATAAAATGCAATAAAATAATAATACCAAAGTATGAATCATGGCTCCCAGCTACCACATACAAATAAACAAAATAGAAACATTTCAATGTACATTAAATCTGTAGGCTTTAGGCTACACCTAGTTATCCCCACACATTAGAGAATTAGGGAGGAACCCCAGGCACCATCATCTGAGTCCTTTTAGAGGAGTTAGTAGCTAGTTACTCCTTCTGTGTGTCATTTCATTATACCATTACAGCTTGTTTCAGGCTTCAGCTTGTATAAGAGCAGTGTGAACAGCAAGCTTTTAATAAAATATTCAGTAAGTGTTTGCCAAGCTTTCGGGAAGCTTCCAGGACTTTCTCTAAGCTTTTAACACTCCCTTCAGCTCCTGTTTGGAAATGTTATACATAGCTCCTCATGGGAGTGCTGCTCATCACTTTAAGCAAGCTGCTAGCTGGCTTTGACGGGCTTTCAACAAGCTTTAAGTTGTGCTGAAGCCTGGTAGCGGCTTGTTTAAAGTGGAAATTAGCACTCCCATAAAGATCTGTGTGTAACATTTACAAACGGGACCTGAAGGGCTCTTTAAAAGCTTGCTAAATGCTCTACAAATGCTTTGTAAAAGCTTACTATTCACACCGCTCTTATACAAGCTGAAGCCTGTGTGAAACGGGCCTAATTCTTACAGCTGGGCCATTTACAAAATGAGGGTTGTGAATGGGTAAGCACAGATGTGGTGGAGAGTTGACACCTGCAGTACTCTCGTGTAAGGGTAGGGTGTGTGCGTTGCAGTAGGTGGATGACACCATCTCCATGTGTTCACCATTAACTCTTTGGGCGCCAAGTGTGGGTTACACGGGAGGCCTACCCCAGGGTGTGGTGTTCTGGGCTACACCAGCCGGCAAGAAGGGTCATTTGTTAAAATGCCAGATTATACCTTGCCCGAAGGCGTGCTCTTTAGTTCCAGGACCAGACAAGGGCTGTGGTCATGTGAATGTCAAACATTAAGGCAGTCCCCCAACTCAGAGATGAGCCACTTGCGTGCAGTGTCATGTGGAGTTCTTCCAAAGATAGCGTCCCGTATTCTACACGCTTGAACAGGTGCTTGTGTTGCATTAGGAGGGACACGCAGAGCCTATGCCTGCTCCACCAGTCAGCATACCTCTGCTACATCACTCCTGGTAACAAAATGGGCTCCCACCAAGCACGAAGCATGGACCTCATGCATGCTTACGTAACTCTTGTTCCTCTGTACCTAGTGATAAGGCCTTAACTCTCTGTAAAGCTTATCTGCTCCTTGGGACTGAAGGAGATGGACCGCTAGGGAGGAAGCCGTAGACCCGGACCTCCCTGCTACTGTCACCTTACCAGGTACCACGCCATTGACTGGCTGCAGTTAACCTGTTGTTACTGTGCTGTTATGAACACCTTCTGGTGTGCTCTAGTAGACTCAGACCCTTGTATGTGCTCCATGACCCAACATGCACCCCTTGAGTACCTTCAGACCAGGCTTTGTGCGGTTAATGACTTTTTACTAAATGTTCAGCATGATAAACACAACATAGCAGAATGTCCTTTTCCTATCTAACACGAACAGTGGCTGCCCCAAGATACCTGCATAGGTAAAGTCCTTGTCGGTGAAGTCCATTGCTGGCACAACTCGATTGGGGAAGTTCATGACTCGGGTGTATTCTGAAGGCTGATGTACCGTAGATGAACTACAAGTCTCAGCATGTCCTGAAAGGTTCCTGTCCATTGGCCTGCTCACCCACACTCTCTTAAGTCCCGAACCTATGACTTTTTATTTGTCACAGGAGAGGAGGCTGGACTCCAAAAGCCCACGAATGTGAGCAGAAATGTCAAGCAGAGTTATCTTCTTCTCCCCTTAACCTGGGAAGCCACACTAGTCTGGCTAACATGAATACAGTAGGCAACTTGCCTTCAAGTGTAAGCGGAAACATAACAGAAGCTCTACGACTTACGGCGCAAATTAAAACCCGGTTTTAAAAAGGCTGGATTGACACACAGCAAGGGTAACTGGCTACTAACCCTTCTAATACCTTTCAGTGATGGTTGGAAAAAATAGTGCAGGTCCCATTTTAAGTCATGAATCTATCCATGACCGCCGCAGCCACCCCCTATTCATGCATTTGGCCCCTTTCAGGACGCCTGGCGTGTGAATTACAGCGGTGGGAGTGTTTTTTGAAGCACCCGATTAGAGCCATAGGCTCTAATAGGCTTCAAAACAGGGTGGACTCAGAGCGCAGAGCATTGCGCTCGGAGCCCATCCAGGTGTATTAGAAAAGCAAATTAATATTAGCTTTTCTAACAGTGAACCGCCTCTCCGCCAATCAGGATATGTGGTTCTGGTACCCATCACCTGATTGGCTGAAAGGACAGACAATCCTATTGGACGCCTAGCAGGAAGAATGTAGAGATGAATGACAGAAGCATGGAGGACACAGGAGCCGCCGCCTGACTCGCAGCTCGCTGCTGCCTGACCCGCTGCCTGTCCAACAGCTCGCCGCCGTCACCTGCTGCCTGAGCCGCCACCAAGATGGGATAAGTGGCGATCAGACAGCGGGCGGGCGGGGGTGCTGGTTAAATGCAGCCGGGGGGGGGGGGGTCACAGTGGCTGCAATTGATGGGTACAGTGCTTGAATTTGATGGGCACAGTGGCTGCAATTGATGGGCACAGTGGCTGCAATTGATGGGCACAGTGGCTGCAATTGATGGGCACAGTGGCTGCAATTGATGGGCACACTGGCTGCAATTGATGTTTTTTTCCAGAATTTTTCAGTTTGTTTGCGCCCCCCAAAAAAAATTTTGAGCACCAGCCGCCACTGCTATAGTGCAATTCACAAAAGTGTCTGCTTAAAAAAGCAGCACACAGCAACAGGAGTAATGACATAAAATAAAGAACGTTTCGCCAAGCGGTCCTGAACTTTGAGAGCGGTTTGTTTACATTTTAATAAATTCTCAATAATTAGCAGCACATGCCTAGCTGGTTCAATTGTACTTTTACTCTGACACTCCCTGGAAACTGGTATTGTTGCTACTGAGTGGTGTAATGTGGACCAGTAGCACGTCATAAATCAGTTAAATACGTTTCAGAGACAGAGAACAATGCAATTAAAAAAAAAATGTTTCCCAACTGTGTTTTCTTCTATTTACTGAACACGTAGCTAACAGTAGCTAGTTGGGACATCTGTGTTGTATATAATCTTCAGTGATTCCAGAACTCTGCTGCTTCATATATGCATGTGTGAATGATGATGGTATCTGGGAACATTTGGTTTCACTAATTTTCCTAAATGTGGAATACACTGATGGAAATCTGCTCTAATACATCTGAAGCATGAGATTCCTTCTGTTGTGAGGCTGAGGTGCAACAAATCGCAGAGTTGTGGACAGGGTGCCATGATTAAGGCCTAACGGCTGAAACATGTTGCCTTCTTCTGGCTGGTTTTTCCCCACTATTTGAAATAAAGTTTTGATGCATTTTTAGAAAATTCTTGTGGCACTCACCTTTTCACTGACTATATGGAGGTTGAAGAGAACTTTTCAGGTCGAGTGCCCTGTTAGAAGTGGATGATCATTACCTGAGAGGTGGAAGTCCAGACACACTTGTTTCCAGTTGAACAGGGACTAAATACAAAGAAAAAAAAAAATTAAAAAAGTTGATCCTTTCAAAAATCTTGTGAGCTCATAACCTGCTTTTCTGTCTGTGATAATGGGCGGGTTTAAAATGGTGCCTAATGTATTGTTTTAAAACATAGATGCCCCTTTAAGATGGTGTAAACACTGAACCGTAAAAAAAAATCAAATGTAAAGGTGTTGGCGCTAAAAACATACAAAATAAATGTGAACAATATTATAAGAAAGCAAATGGTGATTGAAAAAGCAAATAACTATATAAAGTCCAAAATGACAATCCCAACACCATAAATAAATTAATCAATTTCTGGTTTGATGTTCCTTCAAATAAAAGCTTCACCATGAGTACTTATGAGGTAGATGGCAACTCACCAAAGGTGTCTGACCACTTTTTACAGTAGGTCAAAATGCGCTTATATTGAATGGACCAGAGGAATCCCAGGTAGGCATCTCTCCACTACCTGATGATGCCAGTATAGTGAAACGTACGTAGAAGTGCAAACTCTTCACTTCCGGGTCCTCAATGTGACATCCTTTTGGCATATCCAGAACGAGGCGTGGACCGCACGCTGCCTCGATTCCGATATATCCACCAGCACATGCTGTAGACACCTTAAAGTGATTGTAAAGGCTTTTTTTTAAATTTTATTTTGCACAGAGTGGCCCCGATTATCCTCTTCTTGGGTCCCCCGGCGGTGCTATCAGCTCCTCCCTGCATCGTATAACCCCCTAGGAGAAGCGCTCTCCCGGGGGGGGGGGTTACCTTGCGGGCACGCTCCTGAGTCCAGCATTTGCATGCATAGACACAGAATACCGGACTCGGCCCCGCGCCTGCGTCATTGGATTTGATTGACAGCAGCAGGAGCCAATGGCTGTGCTGCTATCAATCTATCCAATCAAGAGCAGAGAACCCCGGGCAGAGAGGTCCAGCGCATCTCCACCGAGGGATCGAAGGGCTCAGGTGAGTAAAACTGGGGGGCTGGGGGGCCGGTCACTGTAAGAAGTTTTTTCACCTTAATGCATGAGATGCATTAAGGTGAAAAAAAAACACGAGGGTTTACAACCCCTTTAATGCTGGGCATAGCACAGTCACATGTGAGTGCAAAATATTTTGTTACCCTTTTAAACATTTTTTATTAAAACTTACTACACCATAATGCCCCGTACACACGGTCGGATTTTCCGACGGAAAATGTGTGATAGGACCTTGTTGTCGGAAATTCCGACCGTGTGTAGGCTCCATCACACATTTTCCATCGGATTTTCCGACACACAAAGTTTGAGAGCAGGATATAAAATTTTCCGACAACAAAATCCGTTGTCGGAAATTCCGATCGTGTGTACACAAATCCGACGGACAAAGTGCCACGCATGCTCAGAATAAATAAAGAGATGAAAGCTATTGGCCACTGCCCCGTTTATAGTCCCGACGTACGTGTTTTACGTCACCGCGTTCAGAACGATCGGATTTTCCGACAACTTTGTGTGACCGTGTGTATGCAAGACAAGTTTGAGCCAACATCCGTCGGAAAAAATCCTAGGATTTTGTTGTCGGAATGTCCGAACAAAGTCCGACCGTGTGTACGGGGCATAAGAGTTATTCCTGTGTGTCCTTGGTGGAGTCTGTTTTCTTATCCCCAGCCGCCATTTGGAGGGGGTCACTTGGTGGAGGGATGCCTACCTGGGATTCCTCTGGTCCATTCAATCAAAGCACTTTTTTTTTTTTTTTTTTTTTTTTTATAATTACATTTTTATTCATTTTCACAGTTATACAAAAGATGAATAACATATATCATCAATACAAAGTTAGTACAAGTGCTGATATTCATTCTCTATAGTACACAACTTAACTTTCATTGAGTTTCTGCATACATATCAACTGGTATTTTTCAACTGGTGGGTCCATCCCTCTACCCCGGTCACCCCAATGGGACCTAGATGCGACCAGGCGAGGGGTGCCTTCAAAAATGTTAGTTGCTTCTCTATTTATTGCCATCAATACAGCTCGCATTGAGAAGCTGTGTGAATTAATAACAACATGTAACTCCAACTTCTTCTTCTTTTGTTTTAAAAGAAAATACCTACTGTAAAAAGTGGTCAGACACCTTTGGTGAGTTGCCATCTACCTCATGAGCACTTATGGTGAAGCTATTATTTGAAGGAAGATCAAACTAGAAGATTTCATTCATTTATTTATGGTGTTGGGATTGTCAGTTTGGAATATATATATATATATATATATATATATATATATATATATGTGTATTTGCTTTCTTATAATATTGTACACATTTATTTTGTATGTTTTTTTATGCTTTTCTGTCTACCTCTTCTGACTGTTATTAGTTAGAAATGTTCCCAGCCCTCTTTGTGGACTACAGAACCCCTCCTATCTATGCTTGTTCAAGGGGGGCAATTCTACTCCTTCATAGATACAGTACAGCGCGGGAATGGTGTCACTCTAGGGCAGGAATTGTATTATTGCCAGTATCGCCAGGTGAAAATAAAGAAAAAAAGCTATAAAACATAAAAAAGTAAACAAGTGCAATCACCACATCTGAGCACATGTCAATATATTACATTTTTGTCTTTGCATTTCGATACGGTTTAAACCTGTGTGTTTTATGTATAGAAAATTGGATTGATCTGCAAACTATTTCCATTGTTCCATTCGTGGAAACTCAACTGCCTTGTCCAGGTCTGTTTTGTTTGCATACCAGAAAAGCGATCGCTTGGAAGCTTAAGATTGGCAATTAGCAAATAGCTGCAGGTGGCCGGCTCAGGCCATGTACTCCCTCCTCACCATTGTAAAGCCAAGCTTGTAGTTTTAATCTTCTTAGCAGCACTCCACACATGAAGAGAAGAGGTCCTAACAAGAAACGCAAGAGGCCAAACCTACAAGCGCTGGAAATTTGCTGTCTGTCATGAATGGATTTGACATCTGGCGGTTTCTGGGGTGCTGGAGAGGAGAATTAAAAAAGATCTCTCAGTAGTCAAGGTGAAAGGAAGGTTATACACCCCAGTGGTTTTCTATAGGCATAAAGCAAGCCGGCCGTATTGACAGAGTACTCAATTTGACTGAAACATCCTTAAAATGTTGGTGGGAAGAGCTGATGAAAGGAGTTCATTCTGATCTACATGAAAGGTTGCAGCAGGCTCTCACATTCCCCCCCTTGTGTTTTCAGGAGCCATGTAATAGAATCACATCTTAAGAAAGAAGACATACCGCTTAATACTTAACCGCAACATTGTCGTACCGACTGGTAAAACATGCCCAGGGACAAATAGCTACATAAATTGCAGCCAAATTATCTGCTTACCCAGACCATTTCCGCAAGACAAAAGAAGGGAATTCTTCTCTGTTTCTTTTAGAGACGTTTTATCAACTGCAAAGAGCTTGCCATAATAGAAGATGCTTCTTTATCTGCAGAGCTTTAAAGCCCAATTGAAGTGCCACACTATAATCTCTTTCTAGCCCTCAACCCCCCCATGATTTTTGCTTTGAAATACCTCAAAATATTTTTTTTTCTCTGAAATTTCTCTATGCTGGCAGAGCTGAGTAACATACAAGAAAAAGACAATTCCATAGCTCAACTCACCAACCAGTCTGCTGACCAACCAAATTTACCTGTCTAACCGTATGTTAAAAGCAGGGGTTTAGTTAGCACACATTTGCAAACGCATGTGAAAGCTGCAAGGCCTCGTCAAGGCACCCTGTATTACTTGCAGTCCTAACACTACAAAATTTATAAGTGTCTCCACAGTGGAAGCACATGCATTGAATGGATAGGTGTGAGACAGGTGAGCCAGGAGGCCGCCCTAGCCCCCTTAAAGGGACAGGAGAACACTCGACACCCAGCAAGAGCACAATGGCAGCAAAGGTGTCCAGTGTCCCCGACCCACGTATACTAACAGTAACAAAATAATGGCCACCGCCCACACCCATAACTGGCCTTCACAGTAAGGAGCACATGGAGGGCATATACATACAAGAAAAAGACAATTCCATAGCTCAACTCACCAACCAGTCTGCTGACCAACCAAATTTACCTGTCTAACCGTATGTTAAAAGCAGGGGTTTAGTTAGCACACATTTGCAAACGCATGTGAAAGCTGCAAGGCCTCGTCAAGGCACCCTGTATTACTTGCAGTCCTAACACTACAAAATTTATAAGTGTCTCCACAGTGGAAGCACATGCATTGAATGGATAGGTGTGAGACAGGTGAGCCAGGAGGCCGCCCTAGCCCCCTTAAAGGGACAGGAGAACACTGGACACCCAGCAAGAGCACAATGGCAGCAAAGGTGTCCAGTGTCCCCGACCCACATATACTAACAGTAACAAAATAATGGCCACCGCTCACACCCATAACTGGCCTTCACAGTAAGGAGCACATGGAGGGCATATACATACAATTGAGTAACAGCCACACCCCTCAGTATGTGTCCTTACACAGACTTGCATTGCAGAGGGAGAGGTGGCACATCAGACTGGTT